>NC_042977.1:0-347716 GCF_901001165.1 Salmo trutta
TTTTTCTGGCGCAGTGCTCAGATTATTGCAAAGTGTGATTTCCCAGTAAGGTTAATTTTAAATCTGGCAAGTCCATTGCGTTCAAGAGATGTAAATCTATAATTCTTTGAATGACAATATAATATTTTACCAATGTTTTCTAATATTAATTAATTATTTTGTTGTCATGACTTGACTGCCGGTATTGGAGGGAAACGATTTCCTGAACATCAACGCCATAGTAAAACGCTGTTTTTAGATATAAATATGAACTTGATAGAACTAAAAATGCATGCATTGTCTAACATAATGTCCTAGGAGTGTCATCTGATGGAGATTGTAAAAGGTTAGTGCATAATTTTAGCTGATTTTATGGTTTTGGTGACGCCTGTCTTTGAATCGACAATACATTACACACAGCTATTGTCAATGTACTCTCCTAACATAACCTAACTTTATGCTTTCCCCGTAAAACCTTTTTGAAATCGGTAAACGTGGTTAGATTAAGAAGATGTTTATCTTTCAAAGGCTGTAATTTAGTTGTATGTTTGAGAAATTTGAATTTTGACATTTATTTGGTTTCAAATTTGCCACTCTTGAAATGCACCTGCTGTTGATAGCGTGCCACCCGTGGCGCACCCTAACGTCCCACATAGCCCCAAGAAGTTAACATAACAAAAAGGAGTCTGCCTTGCACTGCTTGTATAAACTGCTAAAACCAAAGCCAACATATTCTGTTGGCTTTCACTACACAGCAGCAGAAATTGGTTTGGCCTGACGCGCTGAGGCAGCTTGTACACAACCCAAAGCCTGTTTGGTCTCACGTGGTATGAGACTAATCCATCACCAGAAAGACAAAAGGCTAGGGGAGAGGACTAACAAATCAACTCCAAAATCTCCAGAAACAAGAAATGGTGGACGGTTGGCCATGGGACTAGCAACCCCATCCCGTAAAACCTTTGTGCTACAAAATCAGCAACAAATGTCAATTCTACAAGTGGATGCGAGGATCTCCCAGAGTCCCAGACTTGTATGAGCACCATCAGTGAAAGCCTACGGGAATCTGGTGACATGAAGACGGGAGCACTATACACCAAAAACAAACTGCATGTTGGCTTATTGAATGTTCAAACAATGTTTGAGTCTGAAAGCTGGCACAGGTTACCAACGAAATGAGATCCCAAGCTACAGATCCTGGGGGTGAGGGAAACCAGTTGGACTAGCTCTGGATCCATGAGAACCAGCAATGGAGAAACAGTACTACACCCTGGACGGGAGGACAGACAACATCGTGAAGGTCTCCCCATCATCCTACAGAACGGTGTAGAGAAAACCCTGATGGAATGGAAACTATCAGCAGCAGAATGATAAAAGCCAGCCGCAATTGACAACATACCAAACGAACATTAATCCAATGTTATGCTCTCACAAATTATGCCAAAGACGAATAAAAATACCTGTTCTATAACACCCTCCAATCTGACAGAGACCTGAATCGTCATCAGAGACCTGAATGGAGAAGCATGGATGTGGAGACCTGAATGACAACAGTGAGAGACTGCCAACATTCTCTGTCACAAATAACCTGGTGATAGGTGGCACCCTGTTTCCCCACAAGAATATCCCCAAATTGACATGGTACTCTCCTAATGGAAGAGGCAAGAACCAGATTGACCACCTGATGATCAACAGCAAGCGGAGAAGCTCGCTGAGGGACGTCAAGGTGCGAAGGTAAGCAGATGTCGCCAGTGACCACCATCATCAAACTAAAGTGGAAACGCTCAGTACCACCAACAAAAGAAACACCAAGATTTGATGTTGGCATGCTGAGGGAACAAACTGCCAAGAAAACCTTCACAATGCAAGTTCGCAACAAGTATCAAGCCCTTTCAAACAACACAGAAGATGAGGAGGAGACAGCGAGGAATATAGATAGGAAGTGGGAGAAAGTAGAAAGAAAACCATAGGACACAGAAGGCATGGCGAATGATTGAGGAAAGAAGGGACCTGAAAAAGAAAACAACAGATGCCAAATCACAAAAGGCTGAAATAGAAATTGAAGGAGCAGTACAGAAAAACACACAAGTCAAAAGGCTAGTAAGATACACCGGCCAGGTCGATTAGAAAGGCTTGCTCGCAGAAGTGTTTTATGGAGAGTTTGACAGTGATGAGGGGTGGTCGTTTGGTCGCAGACCCATTACTGATGCAGGCAATGAGGCAGTGATCGCTGAGATCTTGATTGAAAACAGCAGAGGTGTATTTGGAGGGCGAGTTAGTTAGGATGATATGAGGGTGCCCGTGTTTATGGATTTGGGGTTGTACCTGGTAGGTTCACTGATAATTTGTGTGAGATTGTAGGATGGCCGGGGTGTTAAGCATGTCCCAGTTTAGGTCACCTCGTAGCATGATTTCAGAAGATAGATGGGGGCAATCAATTCACATATGGTATCGAGGGCATAGCTGGGGGCAGAGGGAAATCTATAGCAAGCGGCAACACTGAGAGACTTGTTTCTGGAAAGGTTCATTTTTAGAAGTAGAAGCTCGAATTGTTTGGGTACAGACTTGGATAGTAATACAGAACTCTGCAGGCTATCTTTGCAGTAGATTGCAACACCGCCCACTTTGGCAGTTCTATCTTGGCGGAAAATGTTATAGTTAGCGATGGAGATTTCAGGGTTTTTGGTGGTTTTCTTAAGCCAGGATTCAGACATGGCTAAGACATCCGGATTGGCAGAGTGAGCTAAAGCAGTGAGTAAAACAAACTTAGGTAGTTGGCTTCTAATGTTAACATGCATGAAACCAAGGCTTTTACGGTTACAGAAGTCAACAAATGAGAGCACCTGGGGAGTGGGAGTGGAGCTAGGCACAGCAGGACCTGGATTAACCTCTACATCACCAGAGGAACAGAGGAGAAGTAGGATAAGGGTACGGCTAAAGGCTATACGAACTGGCCGTCTAGCACATTCGGAACAGAGAGTAAAAGGAGCAGGTTTCTGGGCACGATAGCATAGATTCAAGGAAAAATGTACAGACAAAGGTAAGGTAGGATGTGAGTATATTGGAGGTAAACCTAGGCATTGAGTAATGATGAGAGAGATATATCTAGAGACTTTTAAACCAGGTGATGTCATCGCATATGTAGGAGGTGGAACAACATGGTTGGTTAAGGCATATTGAGCAGGGCTAGAGGCTCTACAGTGAAATAAGACAGTAATCACTAACCAGGACAGTAATGGACGAGGCATATTGATATTAGAGAGAGGCATGCGTAGCCAAGTGAACATATGGGTCGAGTGAGTGGTTGGGCTGACTGGGGATACGGCGATTCAGACAGTTAGCAGGCTGATGCTAACAAGCTAACAGTTAGTAGGCCAGGGTTAAACAAGCTAGCAGTTAGCAGACCGGGTAAGCAAGCAGTTAGTTAGCAGACCGGGTAAGCAAGCACGCTAGCAGTTAGCCGACCGTTAGTAGGTTACTAGGACCTGCCTTGTCGATAGCGTTGTTAAGAAGGCAGAGCATCGCTTTATTATAGACAGACTTCTCCCCATTTTAGCTACTACTGCATCAACATGTTTTGACCATTGTTTGTTGGTTTGGCAATGCCACTGTCAGCCAGAGAAATATGCTGAGAAGGATTATCACCACAGCAAGCAAGGTACTTGGAGACAAACAGACAGGCCTGGATGAGATCTTTAAGGTCAGGGCCCTCCGCAAGGCTCACAAAAATCATTTTAGACCCAAACCACCCTCTGTTCCCGGACTTGGAACTACTCCCCTCTGGGCGCATATATTGGGCACCCCTCTGCAGGAAAAACAGAACTAGACAATCATTTGTGCCAGGTGTGATATCCTTCCTAAATAGCTCGGGCTAATGTTCCAATCGACTCTAAGGCCAGCAGGCTAGTCTTTAAAAAAAAAAATGTTTTATTGGTATGTAACTGTTATGAAAGTTGTATTGTCAATTTTGTTCTGTATTTAAACGCCACTTTAAACGTGTACATGAAGCTGCAACAACATTTCCCCATGGGGACAATAAAGTCAGTAAGTAAACACTTGAGTGTCCTTATCTAAAGCCATAGCACAAGTTTTTCCAGCAACAGACTATGATCAATAATGTCAAAAGCTGCACTGAAGTCTAACAAGACAGCCCTCACTATCATTGTATCATCCATTTCTCTCAGCCAATCATCAGACATTTGTGTAAGTGCTGTACCTGTTGAGTGTCCTTCCCTATAAGCATCCTGAAATTCTGTTGTCAATTTGTTTACTGTGAAATAGCATTGTTTCTTGTCAAAACCTTTTTTCCAGATGTTTACTAAGGGTTGGTGACAGGCTGATTGGTCGGCTATTTGAGCCAGTAAAGGGGGCTTCACTATTCTTGGGTAGCGGAATGACTTTAGCTTCCCTCCAGGTCTGTGGGCACATGCTTTCTAGTAGGCTTAAATTGAAGATGTGGCAAATAGGCGTGGCAATATCATCTGCTATTATCCTCAGTCATTTTCCATCCAGATTGTCAGACCCCGGGGGCTTGTCATTGTTGATAAACAACGATATTTTTTTTTCACCTCTTCCACACTGACTTTACGTTACTCAAAAGTACAATTCTTGTCTTTCATAATTTTGTCCGATATACTTGGATGTGTAGTGTCAGTGTTTGTTGCTGGCATGTTATCCCCATGTTTCCCCAAGTCTTGCCAATGAAAAAGTAATTAAAATAGTTTGCAATATTTGTGGGCTTTGTGATGAATGAGCCATCTGATTCAATGAATGAAGAAGCCGAGTAAGCTTTTTTCCCCAAAATTTCATTAAAAGATTTTTACTATCATTCTTTATATAATTTATCACCTTTGTTTCATAGTGTCATGACGTTGCCCTCTTTGAGTACAGGGAGGACAGTTGACCCCCCTCCCCCTTGCACCATCCCCCAACCTACCTCCCCCCACCCAGGCCCTGTGTGAAGGGGTTGTAAAATTCTAGAGGAGAATCTCTTGCCATATGGCCCAGTTGAGACACAGAGGGGTTTCATAGAGAGACACAGGAAATTCTTGGGGAACCGAACGACATTTATGTTCTGGAGAAGGTATGGAAGATCGGTGAAGAATCCAGCTACGAACTGGTCCGCTTGGTACAATTTTGTGATACTCAGAAGAGACAATATAGCCATATTACCATAAAACTGTTTATATAATAGCCTCGGCTATGGGACTTGCATCCAAATGGTTGTATAGAATGTATTAATAAGGATAAAGCTATTTTGTAATACATTGAGATGCTGTGTACTGATGTTAATGTGATAGAATGTATTTATGTTCAAAGATTAAATCAGTCATCGGCACGCCCCCAGGGACACAGACAGGACCAGGCGTCATGTGACAAGCCTGTTCTATGTTCACTATAAAACCCCACCCTGATTTACTTTCTTCAGACCAGGCCTCCACTCCATTGCAAGTTGGCCAATATGTTTGACCATCCAATTCATCTACTGAAAGTGAACTATACCACGTGGTTAACTTTTAGACTATCGATACCGACAGAATAAGAACAAGTCTTTGATATTAATTATTAGTCTGCAGCTAAGTAAATTATATCATTGAACGCGAAGACCAACGAAACATCCATTCTATAACGACATTAATGAATGTCGCTTTGACAGACAGACAGACAGACAGACAGACAGACAGACAGACAGACCTCTCCAACAAGGATCCTGACGACACACTGAGCGTAAATATATATTGATTGCAATTGTTCCCGAATGAGTGAGCGTTCATGTGCAAAGGATTAGCATATCAATTGTTAATATTAATTAACTCTGTGTGCCTCCTCAGCTGACCATTTATGACCCTTTGTTTAACAAGACACCAGCCATGCCTGTTTAGCCCACTAGGGCACATTACTCTACCAATTCTTTGTATGCTTTCTGTGAATTACTTAGTTTAGTAAATAAATGATTTTAAGACAATTGATGTATGGATGACTCTTAGTAAAGGCTGGGTTCGTGCAGATACAACAATTTACGACGTTTGGAATGAGACTGGACGCGAGGTAAAATACACCATTTAAACCAGAAGATAATCGGCCTTTACTATAATAAAAAATAATATATAATGTTATAATATAGGAAAGTTATATTAGGAAAATTATAACTTTGTAATCTGAATATTTTCCTTGGTGCCCCGATCTCCTAGTTAATTACAATTAAACGATTAATCAGTTTAATCGCGTGATAATAATTACAGGGAGTTAATTGATAAACATGTCTTCAGTTTAATGGTGACCCAAAGACACGACAATAGTGTAGTTTCTTTTTCTTTAGTTTAGTCACATGATTTCTTAATCTGCAGTAATATTGCCGTTCTTGTAATAATCTTGTAATGATCACCGTTCTTGTGATCATTTTGACCCCACGGGGTGAGATCTTGCGTGGAGCCCCAGATCGAGGGAGATTATCAGTGGTCTTGTATGTCTTTCATTTCCTAATAATTGCTCCCACAGTTGATTTCTTCAAACCAAGCTGCTTACCTATTGCAGATTCAGTCTTCCCAGCCTGGTGAAGGTCTACAATTTTGTTTCTGGTGTCCTTTGACAGCTCTTTGGTCTTGGCCATAGTGGAGTTTGGAGTGTGACTGTTTGAGGTTGTGGACAGGTGTCTTTTATACTGATAACAAGTTCAAACAGGTGCCATTAATACAGGTAACGAGTGGAGGACAGAGGAGCCTCTTAAAGAAGAAGTTACAGGTCTGTGAGAGCCAGAAATCTTGCTTGTTTGTAGGTGACCAAATACTTATTTTCCACCATAATTTGCAAATAAATTCATTAAAAATCCTACAATGTGATTTTCTGGATTTTTTTTCTCATTTTGTCTGTCATAGTTGACGTGTACCTATGATGAAAATTACAGGCCTCTCTCATCTTTTTAAGTGGGAGAACTTGCACAATTGGTGGCTGACTAAATACTTTTTGCCCCACTGTATATTTGATGCAGCATTATGACATCTCATTGTCACAATGGTAGGGACTAACTGAGCTGGTCTTGGATCATTTACCAGTCATTGTTTTAACACAGCCTTGAAATGTGTGGACAGAGTCTAGGAGCCAAGATGATTTGGATGGACTCCGCCATTCCTGTAGAGTATCTTCTGTTTCCAGAAGGGGTCAAAGTTATCTATAAAAGTGACTCAAGCAGAGCTACAGTAATCCTGATATCGTTTGACCCCACATGGACTACGACAGTGTCTTCTCCCGGAATCTGTGGTAGAACAGTCGAAAGCAGCCTTGTTATGTCCTGTACTCGTGCTCCTGGGTAGCACAGGGTTTTTGCCTTGGGGACCGAGATATTTCTCACCATAGAGCTGCCAATGATGACAGCTGGTGATGTTGAATGGGCAGCTCCGAGGATCTGAACCCGAGGTAGAAGCCACCGGAGAGGGAGACAGAACCGAGGACGAAGACGCAGGTAGCTCTGGATCCGATCTTGATTGGGAATCAATCAAGGACGAAGGCGCCGGAACCTCTGGATCCAGGGCGGCGAAGACGTTTCTGGTCTGTGTGCATACATTTTCATATTTATTCTTACTGGTCCCCCATGGGTATCGAACCCACAAACCTGGTGTTGCAAGTGCCATGCTCTACCAACTGTGCCACATACTCAAATCGTTGCCGCCACTCCAAAATATATGATAAAAAAAAAAAAACAATGTAGAAAAGATAATGGATCTACATTTTTTTTTAAATACGATTATTTGAGAACTAACAAATCACCAAAATAAAACTAGACAGTCGGGGAGAATCGAAAATTCAAGAAATGTCATGGCATGGGGTACTCATTGATTTTTTTAAATAATGTTTGAGCCACTCAGATAACATAAGAACACAGCGTAAGCCATGGCAAAATGTGTAGAACTGCAGAAAATGTACTTTAAAGATGCAAATTTTCTCTCAGCCCCATGGCAAAAGGTGTAGAAAAGCCAGAAATAAGCTTTAAAACTGATATTTTTTCTTTCAGCCCCATGCCAGAATGTGTAGAAATGCAGGGAACTAGCTTTAAAACTGAATTATTCTCTCTCCCATGGCAAAATGTGTAGAATATAAGGAAAAATGTTGTCTCTGCGGCCAAGAGGACAAACTAACATTTTCGGTCGGTGAATGCGTTTTCTACCTCTCCGTCTCGTCTATGGTTTTTCCATGTTTTCAAGCTGCTTACTCAGGGTAGTCTTGACCTGCTGATGACCATTAAGAAATCCTCTTGAATAGTTTGTTATTGTTTAGCAAATTCGAATCAAAACATTAAATTAATAGGACTGTATTATCCTCAAATATACCATTCTTCCACGTCCAACATTTCTAGATTAATGTAATATTTTCTTAATCAGCTTCCTAAATCTAACACTTAAGAGTGAATAATGAATAAATATACAAAAGTAACCATCCAAGGCTGCCATCTCTGCGCCTTGGAAACCACAGAATCAAACCACGTGTCTCTTCAGCAGTGGGGTCTTCCTGTTTACCACCAATGAAACGAAACATTAAAAACAAAATAACACCCTCCCTACAATCAAACATGGGGGAGGTTCGATAATGCTGTGGGGTTACTTTGCTGCCTCAGGTACTGGGGGCCTTGAACGTGTGCAAGACATCATGAAATCAGCAGATTATCAAGGTGTTTTGAAGTGCAATGTTCAACTCAGTGTCCAACGGTGTCTCTGTTGTAGGTTGGAAGTCTACCAGCAGGACAACGACCCCAAACATCAAAAGCAACCTGGAATGGTTTGAGAAGAAAACGCTGGACTGGCCAGTGAAGAGTCGAGATCTGAATCACATCCATAACTATGGCAAGAGCTGGAAACAGCCCTTGGTGGAGGGCACCCCTCAAACATTGAAGTATTACAGCAGTGTGCTACTAAAGAGCAGGCCAAATTGCCAGTAAGAAAGTGCAGCAAATTAATTTGTCTGCAGTTATCTTGGCCAAAGGCTGTGCAAACAAGTACTCTGGGGTGCCAATCATTTTGTCCATGCCATGTGTCTTTATTAAAGTATGCAAAAATAAAATTGGTTCTGCTACTACAGTGCCTTCAGAAGGTATTCATACCCCTCGACTTTTCACATTTTGTGCTACAGCCTGAATAAAAAGTTTATGAAATATATTTTTGTCTCACCCATCTACACACAATACCCCATAACGACAAAGTGAAAACATGTTTTTAGAAATTGTTGCAAATTTATTGAAAACATTTAAATAAGTATTTGAACCCCTGAGTCAATACATGTTAGAATTACCTGTGGCAGTGATCATAGCTGTGTCTTTCTGGGTGAGTCTAAGAGCTTTGCACACCTGGATTGTACAATATCTGTCCATTAAAAAAACCAAATCTTCAAGCTCTGTCAAAGTGGTTGTTGATCATTGCGAGACAACCATTTTCAAGTCTTGCCATGCAAATTTAAGTCAAAACTGTAACTTGGCCACTCAGGAACATTCACTGTCTTCTTGGTAAGCAACTCCAGTGTAGATTTGGCCTTGTGTTTTACGTTATTGTCCTGCTAAAAGGTGAATTCATCTCCCAGTGTCTGGTGGAAAGCAGACAACCAGGTTTCCTCTAGGATTTTGCCTGTGCTTAGCTCCATTCCATTTCTTTTTTTATTCTTACTCCCCAGTCCTTAATTATTACAAGTGTGTGCAGCCACCACTATGCTTGAAAATATGGAGAGTGGTACTCAGTTATGTGTTGTATCAGATTTGCTCCAGACGCAACACTTTGTATTCAGCACAAAACGTAAATTGCTTTGCCACATTTTTTTGCATTATTACTTGTGCATTATTACTTGCTACAAGTGCCTTGTTGCAAACAAGCATGTTTTCGAATATTTGTATTCCTGTACAGGCTTCCTTCTTTTCACACTGTCATTTAGGTTAGTATTGTGGAGTAACTACAATGTTGTTGATCCATCTTCAGTTTTCTCCTATCACAGCCATTAAACTCTAACTGTTTGAAAGTCACCATTGTCCTCATGGTAAAATCCCTGAGCGGTTTCCTTCCTCTCCGCCAACTGAGTTAGGAGGGACACCTGTATCTTTGTAGTGACTGGGTGTATTGATACTCCATCCAAAGTATAATTAATAACTTTACCATGCTCAAAGGGATGTTCAATGTCTGCTTTTTTTATTTTTACCCATCTACCAATAGATGGCCTTTTTTCGAGGCACTGGAAAACCTCCCTTGTCTTTGTGGATGAATCTGTGTCTGAAATTCACTACTCGACTGACGGACATTACAGATAATTGTTTGCGTGGGGTACAGAGATGAGGTAGTCATTCAGAAAGTATACTGCTCAAAAAATAAAGGGAACACTTAAACAACACATCCTAGATCTGAATGAAAGAAATAATCTTATTAAATACTTTTTTCTTTACATAGTTGAATGTGCTGACAACAAAATCACACAAAAATAATCAATGGAAATCCAATTTATCAACCCATGGAGGTCTGGATTTGGAGTCACACACAAAATTAAAGTGGAAAACCACACTACAGGCTGATCCAACTTTGATGTAATGTCCTTAAAACAAGTCAAAATGAGGCTCAGTAGTGTGTGTGGCCTCCACATGCCTGTATGACCTCCCTACAACGCCTGGGCATGCTCCTGATGAGGTGGCGGATGGTCTCCTGAGGGATCTCCTCCCAGACCTGGACTAAAGCATCCGCCAACTCCTGGACAGTCTGTGGTGCAACGTGGCGTTGGTGGATGGAGCAAGACATGATGTCCCAGATGTGCTCAATTGGATTCAGGTCTGGGGAACGGGCGGGCCAGTCCATAGCATCAATGCCTTCCTCTTGCAGGAACTGCTGACACACTCCAGCCACATGAGGTCTAGCATTGTCTTGCATTAGGAGGAACCCAGGGCCAACCGCACCAGCGTATGGTCTCACAAGGGGTCTAAGGATCTCATCTCAGTACCTAATGGCAGTCAGGCTACCTGGCGAGCACATGGAGGGCTGTGCGGCCCCCCAAAGAAATGCCACCCCACACCATGACTGACCCACCGCCAAACCGGTCATCCTGGAGGATGTTGCAGGCAGCAGAACGTTCTCCACGGCGTCTCCAGACTCTGTCACGTCTGTCACATGTGCTCAGTGTGAACCTGCTTTCATCTGTGAAGAGCACAGGGCGCCAGTGGCGAATTTGCCAATCGTGGTGTTCTCTGGCAAATGCCAAACTTCTTGCACGGTGTTAGGCTGTAAGCACAACCCCCACCTGTGGACGTCGGGCCCTCATACCACCCTCATGGAGTCTGTTTCTGACCGTTTGGGCAGACACATGCACATTTGTGGCCTGCTGGAGGTCATTTTGCAGGGCTCTGGCAGTGCTTCTCCTGCTCCTCCTTGCACAAAGGCGGAGGTAGCGGTCCTGCTGCTGGGTTGTTGCCCTCCTACGGCCTCCTCCACGTCTCCTGATGTACTGGCCTGTCTCCTGGTAGCGCCTCCATGCTCTGGACACTACGCTGACAGACACAGCAAACCTTCTTGCCACAGCTCGCATTGATGTGCCATCCTGGATGAGCTGCACTACCTGAGCCACTTGTGTGGGTTGTAGACTCCGTCTCATGCTACCACTAGAGTGAAAGCACCGCCAGCATTCAAAAGTGACCAAAACATCAGCCAGGAAGCATAGGAACTGAGAAGTGGTCTGTGGTCCCCACCTGCAGAACCACTCCTTTATTGGGGGTGTCTTGCTAATTGCCTATAATTTCCACCTGTTGTCTATTCCATTTGCACAACAGCATGTGAAATGTATTGTCAATCAGTGTTGCTTCCTAAGTGGACAGTTTGATTTCAAAGAAGTGTGATTGACCTGGAGTTACATTGTGTTGTTTAAGTGTTCCCTTTATTTTTTTGAGCAGTGTATATTAAACACTATTATTGCACACAGTAAGTACATGCAACATATTACGCGACTTGTTAATCAAATGTTTACTCCTGAACTTATTTAGGCTTACCATAAGAAAGGGTTTGAATACTTAATGACTCAAGACATTTCAGCTTTTCATTTTATATTAATTTGTAAACATTTCGAAAAACAATTCCACTTTGACATTATGGGGTATTGTCTATAGGCCAATGCCATTTTTTCTCTCCAATTTAATCTATTTTACATTCAGGCTGTAGCTCAACAAAATGTGGAAATGTCAAGGGGTGTGAATACTTTCTGAAGGCACTGTTAAAGCAACCATACATTAAAACATAGATGCAACAAACAGTGTCAGTCACCTGCATTTGTGGCAAAAGCGCACCAGCTCATCCTGTTGAACGCGGTCTGCCAAGAACTGGGGTCGACAAAGGGGCAGACGGGTCTTCGAGAGCAACTCAGGGAGCCGAGGTTGCCGCTCCTCGCGTTCATGCCGCACCCACGCAAGAACTGCTTCAAACACCTAGAATGAGGGGACACAGAATGTCAGAGGGATTAAGAACAAGCTTAGGAATTCAAATCCGGTCATGTTAGACGCTGTTTACCACAGCACAGTCAGTTTTATCACAGGCGAACGATGTTGAACTCATCACTGCATTCTCTATCAGAAAGTGGGCTGGCCCTCATTGGTATCGCGTAGGTCGAAACATTGGTCTGATCATTTATAAAGCTCTTGCACAAAAACTCCTGCATTAACTTAAATCATTACTAACCTATAGAAGTATGAGATACCCGCTCACAGGGATGGCTTTTTGTTTCTTTGCACTTCACTTATGTCTTCAGAATACCCTACAGTTGGACGCATTGGTGCCTTTCGGGCAATTCGGAGACTTGGTCGAAGACCTCTTTAGAGAGGAATGTGCATGTTTTTTTACAACTGTTTTTGAGTTTCCTGTGCTCCCGCCTTGAAGTTTTTATGTCTAACTTTAAATTAGTAATTGTTGCTGGTCTTGTGATGCAGGGCTCCCTTGCAAAAGAGACCTTTGTCTCAATGGGACTCCCTTAAATAAAAGGTTATATAAAAATAAAGAAAGAGCTGGAGAACATTGATATGGTCTGACCATATGCCCTTTGTGAACTGTCCCACCTCCCTGTAGTGACGCATCTGTTGTCACCAACTTGCGTATGATTCTCCCCCTGGGGCAGCCCTGCATCAAGAGGGATGGGTCTCTCTAGCATTAGAGAGGGGCACGCTGGAAGTCTCACGAGGAGGAGGCCAAGCGGGAAGCAGTGGCAAAACACTGAGAAGCTGTGGCAAAAAGCTGTTGCGCTCGCCACGGTGAGCAGGTGCGACATCAGGAGGGCTTTGTGCTCTGCTTCCTGAGCCCGGGTGTAGGTTAGGACTAGGGCTACGGTGGCTTCAGCACACTTCCTGAATGTCTGTGGTGCCAGGGACAGACGGAATGGGAAGGTGAGAAATTCCCAAGCTATGCTCTCAAAGGTGAACATCATATCACCTGTGTGCAGGACAAACTGATGTGGAATTAAGCATCCTTGAGGTCAACAGTAGTGAACTACTCGTTCGGCCGAATAGAATCTAACAGCATGCGATGCATTAGCATTCGCACTCAGACACTTGAGGTACCATAAATCTAGGACGGGGTGTACCCCTCCCCTGAAGAAGCCTTGGTGAGCTTCCTCCCTAGGTACCACTTCCTTGGCCAAAAGAGACACTCATCTTTGAGGACACGGCCGCTTCACCCTGTGCAGTGGACTGCACTACTCCCATGAAACGCAGGACCCATGGGGAGACTGCCCAGGGGGAGACTTCTGTGAAGAGCGGGGGAACCCAGAGCAGGGGAATAGGTGGGTGGAGAGAGCCCTCTGGGGCAACTGCGTATTTGGGCAACCTGTCCCATGGAAGGGACGGGGGACGTGTCAGGCCTGTTGGCTGGACAAGGTTGGCCTTGAGAGGTTGATGGTTAAAAAGGCAAAATGTAGAACCATCACCCTCTGCCCCTGGATATGATGGGAACTCTTTAAAGAACTAAACTGGGGTAACAGTGGCTTTGACCCACCCCAACGAGGGCTATAGGTCTTGAGGTGGGGGTCTCTGAACTATCCCAACAACTCCATGCCATTCATATCCGTAGCCTGGCACTGGTGACTTGAGTGGCTCATCCCAAAGTATTTCAATTGGGTTGAGGTCGGTTGATTGTGGAGGCCAGGTCATCTGATGCAGCACTCCATCACTCTCCTTCTTGGTCAAATAGCCCTTACACAGCCTGCAGGTGTGTTTTGGGGCATTGTCCTGTTGAAAAACAAATGATCATCCCACTAAGCGCAAACCAGATGGGATGGCGTATCGCTGCAGAATGCTGTGGTAGCCATGCTGGTTAAGTGTGCCTTGAATTCTAAATAAATCACTTACAGTGTCACCAGCAAAGCACCCCCATGCCACCTCCTCCATGCTTTGGGAACCACACATTCAGAGATCATCCGTCCACCTACTCTGCGTCTCACAAAGACACAGCAGTTGGAACCAAAAATCTCAAATTTGGACTCCAGACCAAAGGACAGATTTCACCGGTCTAATTTCCATTGCCCGTGCTTCTTGGCCCTTCTTATTGGTGTCCTTTAGTAGTGGTTTCTTTACAGCAATTCGACCATGAAAGCCTGATTCACGCAGTCTCCTCTGAACAGTTGATGTTGAGATGTGTCTGTCACTTGAACTCTGAAGCATTTATTTGGGCTGCAATTTCTGAGGCTGTAACTGTAATGAATTTACCCTCTGCAGCAAAGGTAACTCTGGGTCTTCCTTTCATGTGGCGGTCCTCATGAGAGACAGTGTCATCATAGCGCTTGATCGTTTTTGCAACTGCACTTGAAACTTTCAAAGACCTTGACATTTTTAGGGATTGACTGACCTTCATGTCTTAAAATAATGGACTGTCGTTTCGCTTTGCTTATTTGAGCTGGCCTTTTACCAAATAGGGCTATCTTCTGTACCTTGTCACAACACAACTGATTGGCTCAAACACATTAAACAGTAAAGAAATTCCACAAATTAACTTTTAACAAGGCGCACCTGTTAATTGAAATGCATTCTAGGTGACTACCTCATGAAGCTGGTTGAGAGAATGCCAGGAGTGTGCAAAGCTGTCAAAGGCAAAAGGTGGCTACTTTGAAGAAACTCAAATTTAAAATACATTGATGTTTAACACTTTTTTTGTTACTACATGATTATTTCATAGTTTATGTCTTTACTATTATTCTACAATGTAAAAAAATGGTCAAAATAAAGAAAAACCCTTGAATGAGTAGGTATGTTCAAACTTTTGACTGGTACTGTAGGTGTGGGAGACGAAGAATACTCGGGATCGAGTTTGGAGGCAGCGCGTCTGATCGGCTTGAAGAAGGGGAGATCAGCCATTGACTCCTGCCCTCCCTTCTCAGTTTGGCTGGGCAGTACAAGCTGAGCAGAGGAGATGAACTCTTCCTCAGGGGCGTAATACCTCCCCTGGTCAGAGAGGGCGCTGCCTGATGCAGCAAGAGACATGCCGTCATCCTGACTTCGTGATTCATCTTTAAGGTCCGCCCCCCGGGACAGATAGGCGTCCTCCGAATATGCTGGGAGCTTGAGGGGAAGATGGCTGTCCCTCTTGAGATTTTGTTCGCAACGTCTTCCTCGAGCAAGAACGAGGCCTACCATGATCTATGTTTAAGGACATCGGGGCCCAGCTGAAAGCAATGTGAATCAGACTGGGAGACGAAATGGCTGCAGGGGAAAGCCTTGCGCTGCTATCCCTCCCCCTGCTATGACGACTTGGTCGGTTAACCTGTCGACATTTGTTTAGATCAGATGGGTGAAAACAAGCTGGAATACCCGGGGGGGAAGTAGCTAGCTAGCTAGCTACTCCACACTGCTACTCAACAGAGAAGCCGGGCAAGATACGGGTTGACGTTAGCTGGAAGCCAGGTAATCAGAAACAGGTCAGGTAAGCAGAAATAGCTTAAGTTCTTATGGCTTGAGGGCGCTATTTTCACGTCCGGATGAAAAGTATACTCCCTGCTATTCAGGCTCAGAAGGTAGGATATGCATATTATTGGTAGATTTGGATAGAAAACACTCTGAAGTTTCTAAAACTGTTTGAATGATGTCTGAGTATAACAGAACTCATATGGCAGGCAAAACCCTGAGAAAAATCCAACCAGAAAGTGGGAAATCTGAGGTTGTGTTTTTTTTCAAGTGATTGCCTTTACAGTATACAGTGACTTAGGGTTCATTTTGCAATTCCTAAGACTTCCACTAGATGTCAACAGTCTTTAGAAAGTTGTTCCAGGCTTCTATGGTAAACAGAGAACGAACAAAGGAAGTTGGAAGTAGTTGACTCAGGAAAGGACATGACTTCATTGGCGTGCTTTCACTTGGGAGTTAGCTGTGTTCCATTACATTTTTCAAGACATTGGAATCGTCCGGTTGGAATATTATTGAAGTTTTATGTTAAAAAGGCCCTAAAGATTGATGCTATACATGTTTCTACGAACGTAAATATAACTTTTTTAGATTTTTCGTCGTGAAATTTTCGTCGCACTTCCTACATTTGGAGTAGCTTACTGAACGCGCAAACAACGAGGTATTTGGACATAAATTATGGACTTTATCAAACAAAACAACATTTATTGTGGACTTGGGATTCCTGGGAGTGCATTCTGATGAAGATCAAAGGTAAGTGAATATTTATAATGCTATTTATGATTTTAGATGACTCCAAAATGGCGGGTATCTGTATTGCCTGCTGTTGTCTGAACGCTGTACTCAGATTATTGCAAAGTGTGCTTTCCCCATGAAGCTTTTTTGAAATCTGTCACAGCGGTTGCATTATGGAGATGTTTATCTATAATTCTTTGAATAACAGTTTAATATTTTATCAATGTTTATGATGAGTATTTCTATAAATTGATGTGCTCATTCACCGGAAGTTTTTGAAGGAAAAACATTTCTGAACATTATGGGCCAATGTAAAATGGGGTTTTTGGATATAAATATGAACTTTATCGAGCAAAACATACATGTATTGTGTAACATGAAGACCTAGTGCCATCTGATGAAGATCAAAGGTTAGTGCTTAATTTTAGCTGTATTTCTGGTTTTTGTGACGCCTCTTCTTGCTAGGAAAATGGCAGTGTGTTTTTTCTTGTCGATCACTTTCAGGGATGCTTTGACTGTACCTCCTGGAGTGTATTTGAAGAATCATCAGCTGACCAACGTTTGAATTCTATGTTTTTTCCCCCAAAAAACATGTAAGATATAAGAGTCACAATTCAACGGCTCAGACACGAGACGTATGTGGCAGGGTCTACAGTCAATCAGGGATTACAGAAAGAAACCAGCCCCGTATCTGACATCGACAACGTGTTAACCCTCGCAAGACTATCGGCCCAGACGGCATCCCTAGCCGCGACCTCACAGCATGCGCAGACCAGCTGGCTGGTGTGTTTATGGACATATTCAACCAATCAATATCCCAGGCTGTTGTCCCCACATGCTTCAAGATGACCACCATTGTTCCTGTCCCCAAGAAAGCTTATGTAACTGAACGAAATGACTATCGCTCTGTTGCACTCACTTCTGTCATCCTGCAGTGCTTTGAGAGACTAGTCAAGGACCCTATCACCTCCACCCTACCGGATACCCTAGACCCACTCCAATTTGCTTACCGCCCCAATAGGTCCACTGACGATGCAATTGCCATCACACTGCCCTATCCCATCTGAACAAGAGGAATGCCTATGTAAGAATGTTGTTCATTGACTACAGCTCAGCATTTAACACCATAGTACCCTCCAAACTCGTCATTAAGCTCGAGACCCTGGGTCTCGACCCCGCCCTGTGCAGCTGGGTCCTGGACTTCCTGATGGGCCACCCCCAGGTGGTGAAGGTAGGAAAAACATCTCCACTCCACTGATCCTCAACACTGGGGCCCCACAAGGGTGCGTGCTCAGCCCCCTCCTGTACTCTCTGTTCACCCATGACTGCGTGGCCATGCACGCTTCCAACTCAATCATCAAGTTTGCAGACGATACTACAGTGGTAGGCCTGATTACCAACAACGACGAGACGGCCTACAGGGAGGAGGTGAGGGCCCTCGGAGTGTGGTGTCAGGAAAATAACCACTCACTCAATGTCAACAAAACAAAGGAGATGATTGTGGACTACAAGAAACAGCAGAGGGAGCACGCACCCCCCCCCCATACACAGGACAGTAGTGGAGAAGGTGGAAAGTTTTAAGTTCCTCGGCATACACATCACAGACAAACTGAAATGGTCCACCCACACAGACAGGGTGGTGAAGAACGCGCAACAGTCCACCTCAAGAGGCTTTAGAAATTTGGCTTGTCATCTAAAACACTCACAAACGTTTACAGATGCACAATCGAGAGCATCCTGTCGGGCTGTATCACTGGTACGGCAATTGGACAACCCTCAACCGCAAGGCTCTCCAGAGGGTAGTGCAGCCTGCACAACACATCACCGGGGGCAAACTACCTGCCCTCCAGGACACCTACACCACCCAATGTCACAGGAAGGCCAAAAAGATCATCAAGAACAACAACCACCCGAGCCACTGCCTGTTCACCCCGCTATCATCCAGAAGGCGAGGTCAGTACAGGTGCATCAAAGGTGGGACCGAGAGACTGAAAAACAGCTTCTATCTCAAGGCCATCAGACTGTTAAACAGTCATCACTAACATAGAGAGGCTGCTGCCAACAGACTCAAATCTCTGGCCACTTAAATAAATTGACTTAATAAAAAGGTATCACTAGTCACTTTAAATAAACGCCACTTTAATAATGTTTACACACAATATACATACATACATACACACACATACATATATACACATACATACGATTGCCTTCTGAAAGTATTCAGACCCCTCGACTTTTTACACACTGTTAGGTTACAGCCTTATTCTACAATTGATTAAATAATTTTTTCCCCCTCAATCTACTCACAATACCCCATAATGAAATATCACATTTACATAAGTATTCAATTGCCAGGTCGCAATTGTAAATGAGAACTTGTTCTCAACTTGCCTACCTGGTTAAATAAAGGTGAAATAAAAAATTCAGAACCTTTACTCCGTACTTTGTTGAAGCAACTTTGGCAGAGATTACAGCCTTGATTCTTCTTGTGTATGATACTACAAGCTTGGGACACCTATATTTGGGGAGTTTCTCCCATTCTTCTCTTCAGATCCTCTCAAGCTCTGTCAGGTTGGATGGGGAGCATTGCTGCACAGCTATTTTCAGGTCTCTCGAGAGATGTTTGATCGGGTTCAAGTCCGGGCTCAGGCTGGGCCACTCAAGAACATTCAGAGACTTGTCCCGAAGCCACTCCTGCGTTGTTTTGCCTGTGCTTAGGGTCGTTGTCCTGTTGGAAGTTGAACCTTTGCCCCAGTCTGAGGTGCTGAGCGCTCTGGAGCAGGTTTCCATCAAGGATCTCTCTGTACTTTGCTCCATTCATGCACTGTCAACTGTGTTAATCATGTCCAATCAATTGAATTTACCACAGGTGGACTCCAATCAAGTTGCAGAACCATCTCAAGGAGAATCAATGGAAACAAGATGCACCTGAGCTCAAATTCAAGTCTCATAGCAAAGGTTTTGAATACTTATGTAAATAAGGTATTTTGTTTAAAACATTTTTTTATATATAATCTAAAACCGTGTTTTCGCTTTGTCATTATGGGATATAGTGTTTAGATTGCTGAGAGAAAAAAAAGCATATTTAATGAACTTTTGAACTACCTGGAGCAAAAGGAAAAAGTGGGCACTGTCACTTTTTCGATCAATTTCTGAATAAGGTTGTAAAGTAACAAAAATTTGGAAAAAGTCAAGGGGTCTGAATACTTTCCGAAGGCACTGTATACAGATTGAGTGATAACATTTTTCAAGTGTTGCTCACAAAAGTCAAAATTATGGAAAATCCATCATGGCAAATGTTCTTGAGAAGTTGGAAAAATTATTTTTCAATGTATTTAAATTGAATGGATTTGACCAAATGTGTGACTATCTCAAACAGGGTGGGCGGTTTGAGCTTTCCAAATTTGCATACCGAGTCCCTTGGTATAGCTTAACGATGTTTCACTGCTTGAACCACTAATGACAATAAAAGCCACAGACCTGCTCCTCCGCTTTGATGTTGAGTTCGTCACAACCCACCAGCTCCAGTACTTCCTCTGGCCTGAGACTGAGGAACTCCTCAGACACGGACACCTCCACAAAGTGCTGGTGGACAAAACTGTTGGCCGCGTCGTACAGTGTTGTGCACATCATGGTCTCTGCAAACTGTCGCACGCCCAGACAGTTCTTAGGGTGAAGTCTGGGGTGAAATAGAGGTGGTGTGGGAGAGAGAGAGAGAGAGAGCAAAAGTTCAAATTAGTTATTCGCAACTTCCAGTTAATTTTAAATGTCATGGTTATTTTGCTCATGCAAGATGTCACCCTAAGTGTGCAATATTGAAAAATAATTTGGTTATAGTGCCAAGGACTTTTGGGACTTAAATGCTCCAGTGTTGAGAATATTATTGTCATATAAAAGAGAAAAGCTGAACAGAAAAACACATTTTTGATTTGCAGAAATGAGGAATCAAATGATTAATTGTCAATGATTTACCACCCACAAGAGTTGGGTGCTGCTAGTAATAGGGTTCTCCCCAGGAATTTTAAATAAGGTGGTGCTGCCGAGTACAGCACTACCCTTCTTTGGACATAATTATTTATTACATTTGAAAATGTTTTTATTACAAAAATGATCTAAGAGTACATAAAGATTACAAATAATGAAAATATAACAGTAAATAATATATATTTATTTATTTTCAGGTCCAAAAATAATGGCACCCTTGATAAAGATGAGCAAAAAAGACTGTAGAAAATTAATTATACAAATACTTTGCTAATATGCTCAAACAAATTGGAAAATGTTATTATTTTATACCAATACAATTGCTCTGAGAAAGACCTAATGTTTAAGTATTTTTTTTAAAAAGGTGTCAAAATAATTGCTACTCCTATTTTCAATCCCCTGGCAACCTCCCCTTGTGAGGATAACGGCCCTGAGTCTTTTTCTAAAATGTCTTATGAGATTGGAGAACACATTGGGAAGGACCCCTATACAGACTCTTTACAGATCCTTGAGATCCTTCAGATTTGCCCTCATGGACTGCCCTCTTCAATTCAAACCACAAGTTTTCAATGGGGTTCAAGACCGGAGAGTGATGGCCATTGCAAAATGTTGATTTTGTGGTCAAATAATAATTTCTTTGTGGATTTTGATGTGTGCTTGGGGTTATGGATGTTACATGACATGGACAAGATTTTTGGGGAGACTCAATATATTAGCAAAAGTCTGAGTTTGTAAGTCAAAACATGGATTGCCATGTGGAAGGAAACACAAAAACGATCATTTTGAAAATTGTCATTTCATTACGTTAAGAGAGGAGAGGAGAGGAAAAACAACTTGGATGTTACACCCTCCATTATGGATGTTACAGAGTCTGAAATAGACATTCAACTCAAAGATTTCTTGATCAAAATCTATGATAACACATTTGTTGTCATTTGGAATGTCAGCAGATGGCATAGTTCCTTAGGATTGCATAATTACAGGTAACCTGAATAGTTCCCCTTGGCCAGGCACCAATGTTCCCTCTAAACCGCGTGGCCGCGCACCTCCTCCAGGACTGCAGCGCAGAAGAAATGCCATGTCGCACAGAGATGCAAGAGATTGAAATTCACCGAGTTCGCCCCATTAGATGGCACAATATGGAGCAATGTTTTTTCTGTGATCGAATCAACATATCTGCGCTTTTCAGATCAGTTCAGATCCATGCGTGAGCACATTGTTGATATTCTTTGCTAGTTAGCAGCCCAGTTATAAGTATAGGTAAGCAATGGGAAGTTACTGCTTCCTACAAGAGCACAAAATGTGTAGGCTACATCTCAAGCCGTCTTTGAAAAGCCAGTCAGGTGGAAATATTTATTTAACTAGGCAAGTCGGTTAAGAACAAATTCTTATTTACATTGACGGCCTACCCCGGCCAAACCCTAAACCGGACAACACTGGGCCAATTGTGCGCCGCACTATGGGACTCCCAATCACGGCCGGTTGTGATACAGCCTGGAATCAAACCAGGGTCTGTAGTGACGCCGCTAGCATTGAGATGCAGTGCCTTAGACCACTGTGCCACTTAATTGTCTTAATTAAAGGGGCAGTGTTCTATTTTGAGACAGGCTTGAATATGCAAAAAGCCAATAGGCAGAGGGGTAGCCTACATTGTCTAATTCTCTATATGGTAATAACATTTTATTTTGTCAAGTGGTTTCTTGCATCATACAACACAATACAACTTACAGTCACATATTTGAACCATTGTGTTCCAGACCAAGTGAAAAATCATGAATTATTGTCAAGCCCTTCATAATGTAAAAACATATTTAAAAGTCTCATGCAATGTAGGCCTGCATTGAACACCACATATAGACTACTGTGGACCTGAACACCTCATATAGACTACTGTGGACCTGAACACCTCATATAGACTACTTTGGACCTGAACACCTCATATAGACTACTTTGGACCTGAACACCTCATATATAGACTACTGTAGGCCTGTACACCACATAGACTACTGTAGGCCTGTACACCTCATATAGACTACTGTAGGCGTAAACACCTCATATAGACTACTGTAGGCCTGTACACCTCATATAGACTACTGTAGGCGTAAACACCTCATATACACTCCCGCGGGCCTGAACACCTCATATACACTCCCGCGGGCCTGAACACCTCATATACACTCCCGCGGGCCTGAACACCTCATATACACTCCCGCGGGCCTGAACACCTCATATACACTCCCGCGGGCCTGAACACCTCATATACACTCCCGCGGGCCTGAACACCTCATATACACTCCCGCGGGCCTGAACACCTCATATACACTCCCGCGGGCCTGAACACCTCATATACACTCCCGCGGGCCTGAACACCTCATATACCCTCCCGCGGGCCTGAACACCTCATATACACTCCCGCGGGCCTGAACACCTCATATACACTCCCGCGGGCCTGAACACCTCATATACACTCCCGCGGGCCTGAACACCTCATATACACTCCCGGGCCTGAAACACCTCATATACACTCCCGCGGGGCCTGAACACCTCATATACACTCCCGCGGGCCTGAACACCTCATATACACTCCCGCGGGCCTGAACACCTCATATACACTCCCGCGGGCCTGAACACCTCATATACACTCCCGCGGGCCTGAACACCTCATATACACACCCGCGGGCCTGAACACCTCATATACACACCCGCGGGCCTGAACACCTCATATACACACCCGCGGGCCTGAACACCTCATATACACTCCTGCGGGCCTGAACACCTCATATACACTCCTGCGGGCCTGAACACCTCATATACACTCCTGCGGGCCTGAACACCTCATATACACTCCTGCGGGCCTGAACACCTCATATACACTCCTGCGGGCCTGAACACCTCATATACACTCCTGCGGGCCTGAACACCTCATATACACTCCTGCGGGCCTGAACACCTCATATACACTACTGTGGGCCTGAACACCTCATATACACTACTGTGGGCCTGAACACCTCATATGCACTACTGTGGGCTGTATCATAGAAATGAAAAGATATTTCCATGTGAAAATGTTATGGGATTTGCTCTATTGGTTTTGTTGGTAGGCTTAAATTATGCAAAAATAGCCACAATAGCCTATTGACTACTGTCTAAAACTAAGGGTACAGCCTCAATGTTAACTTTAAACGCACACTGGAAGTTGCACAAAATTCTCACAATGTTCAAGTTTCCGCTCACAAGATCTAAAATTTGCCCAGTACCCCAAAAACATTGAGGGAACATTGCCAGGCCCCACATCATAATTAGGTAATTTTTTCCCTACTCTTATATGAACTCAGCAAAAAAAAAAAGAAACGTCCTCTCACTGTCAACTGCATTTATTTTCAGCAAACATAACATGTGAAAATTCTTGCTATACTTTATTTACTTTGCCACCATGGCATTTTTTTTGCCTTTACCTCCCTTTTCTCACATCATTTGCTCACATTGTATATAGTCTTATTTTTTTTTTCTACTGCATCATTGATTGTATGTTGTTTTACTCCATGTGTAACTCTGTTGTTGTATGTTGTCAAACTGCTTTGCTTTATCTTGGCCAGGTCGCAATTGTAAATGAGAACTTGTTCTCAACTTGCCTACCTGGTTAAATAAAGGTGAAATAAATAAATAAAATAAAAATTCAACAACTGAGACATAAACTGAACAAGTTCCACAGACGTGACTAACAGAAATTGAATAATGTTTCCCTTTGAGATGTTACCCCACTCTTCCACCAAGGCACCTGCAAGTTCCCAGACATTTCTCGGGGGGGGGGGGGGGGAACAGCCCTAGACGTGCCTGAACAGCCCCAGACGTGCTCAATGGGATTGAGATCCGGGCTCCTCGCTGGCCATGGCAGAACACTGCCATTCCTGTCTTGGAAATCACACACAGGAAATCACACACAGAACGAGCAGTATGGCTGGTGGCATTGTCATGCTGGAGGGTCATGTCAGGATGAGCCTGCAGGAAGGGTACCACATAAGGGAGGAGGATGTCTTCCCTGTAACGCACAGCGTTGAGATTGCCTGCAATGACAACAAGCTCAGTCCGATGATGCTGTGACACCGCCCCAGACCACGACGGACCCTCCGCCTCCAAACTGATCCCGCTCCAGAGTACAGGCCTCGGTGTAACGCTCATTCCTTCGCCGATAAACGCAAATCCGACCATCACCCCTGGTGAAACAAAACCGTGACTCGTCAGTGAAGAGCACTTTTTGCCAGTCCTGTCTGGTCCAGCGACGGTGGGTTTGTGCCCATAGGCGGCGTTGTTGCCGGTGATGTCTGGTGAGGACCTGCCTTACAACAGGCCTACAAGCCCTCAGTCCAGCCTCTCTCAGCCTATTGCGGACAGTCTGAGCACTGATTGTGAAGAGGGCATGACAACACCTCTACCCCCTTAAGAGGCTGAAAAGATTGGGCATGAGCCATTAAGATTAAGGGATTCTTTGCGTGTTACACAAAAAAAGTGATATATCTGATCAAGTGTAAAGAAGGATAGTAGAACACAGGAGTAATATCAGGATTATTGACCAGAGAAACTCCGTGGCTCCGCATTTCATGGAGGCTCGTCATAACATTAGCTCTCTGAGACACAATGGTATCGAACCTGTTAAGACTCCTAGGAGATCATGACAATGTTTTATGAAGAGAACTTTATTGGATACACTGTTTATGCACCATGTCTCCTACATATACACTACTGTTCAAAAGTTTGGGGTCACTTAGAAATGTCATTGTTTTTGAAAGAAAAGCAATTTTTTTGTCCATTAAAATAACACCAAATTGATCAGACGCCTCACAAGTCCTCAATTGGCAGCTTCATTAAATAGTATCCGCAAAATACCAGTCTCAACGTCAGCAGTGAAGAGGCGACTCCGGGATGCTGGCCTTCTAGGCAGAGTTCCTCTGTCCAGTGTCTGTTCTTTTGACCATCTTAATCTTTTATTGGCCAGTCTGAGATATGGCTATTTCTTTGCAACTCTGCCTAGAAGGCCAGCATCCCAGAGTCGCCTCTTCACTGTTGACGTTGAGACTGGTGTTTTGTGGGTACTATTTAATGAAGCTGCCAGTTGAGGACTTGTGAGGCGTCTGTTTCTCAAACTAAACACTAATGTACTTGTCCTCTTGCTCAGTTGTGCACTGGGGCCTCCCACTTTTTTTTTTTTTTAAACTTTATTTAACTAGGCAACTCAGTTAAGAAAACATTCTTATTTTCAATGACGGCCTAGAAACGGTGGGTTAACTGCCTTGTTCAGGGGCAGAACGACAGATTTTTACCTTGTCAGTTCAGGGATTCAATCTTGCAACCTTACGGTTAACTAGTCCAACGCTCTAACCACCTGCTTTACATTGCACTCCATGAGGAGCCTGCCTGTTACGCGAATGCAGTAAGAAGCCAAGGTAAGTTGCTAGCTAGCATTAAACTTATCTTATAAAAAAATAATCAATCATATTCACTAGTTAAACTAGTAATATCATCAACCATGTGTAGTTATCTAGCCTGTCCTGCGTTGCATATAATCGCTTACGTACACGTTGCTCCAACCATAAACATCAATGCCTTTCTTAAAATCAATACACAAACATATATTTTTAAACCTGCATATTTAGTTAATATTGCCTGCTAACATGAATTTATTTTAACTAGGGAAAATGTGTCACTTCTCTTGCAAACAGAGTCAGGGTATATGCAGCAGTTTGGGCCGCCTGGCTCGTTGCGAACTGTGAAGACTATTTCTTCCTGACAAAGACAGCCGACTTCGCCAAACGGGGATGATTTAACAAAAGCGCATTTGCGATAAAAAGCACAATCGTTGCACGACTGTACCTAACCATAAACATCAATGCCTTTCTTAAAATCAATACACAGAAGTATATATATATTTAAACCTGCATATTTAGCTAAAAGAAATCCAGGTTAGCAGGCAATATTAACCAGGTGAAATTGTGTCATTTTGCTTTCATTACACGCAGTCAGGGTATATGCAACAGTTTGGGCCGCCTGGCTCGTTGCGAACTAATTTGCCAGAATCTTACGTAAATATGACATAACATTGAAGGTTGTGCAATGTAACAGGAATAACGTTTTGTTTTTGAGATGATAGTTTCCGGATTCGACCATATTAATGACCTAAGGCTCGTATTTCTGTGTGATATTATGTTATAATTAAGTCTATGATTTGATAGAGCAGTCTGACTGAGCGATGGTAGGCAGCAGCAGGCTCGTAAGCATTCATTCAAAATAGCACTTTCGTGCGTTTTGCCAGCAGCCCTACGCAATGCATTGCGCTGTTTATGACTTCAAACCTGTCAACTCCCAAGATTAGGCTGGTGTAACCGATGTGAATTGGCTAGCTAGTTAGCAGGGTGCGCGCTAATAGCGCTTCAAACGTCACTCGCTCTGAGACTTGGAGTAGTTGTTTCCCCTTGCTCTACATGGGTAACGCTGCTTCGAGGGTGGCTTTTGTCAATGTGTTCCTGGTTCAAGCCCAGGTAGGAGCGAGGAGAGGGACGGAAGCTATACTGTTACACTGACAATAATAAGTGCCTATAAGAACATCCAATATATATATATATATATATATATATATATATATATATATATATATATATATATTCCTATAATAACTACAACCTAAAACATCGTACCTGGGAATATTGAAGACTCATGTTAAAAGGAACCACCAGCTTTCATATGTTCATGTTCTGAGCAAGGAACTTCAAAGTTAGCTTTTTTACATGGCACATATTGCACTTTTACTTTCTTCTCCAACACTTTGTTTTTTCATTATTTAAACCAAATTGAACATGTTTCATTATTTATTTGAGGCTAAATTGATTTTATTGATGTATTATATTAAGTTAAAATAAGTGTTCATTCAGTATTGTTGTAATTGTCATTATTACAAATAAATACAATAAATAGAAATCGTCCGATTAAATCGGTAATGACTTTTTTGGTCCTCCAATAATCGTCATCGGTGTTGAAAAATCATAATCGGTCAACCTCTACTTGTAAGTAAGCATTTCACTGTAAGGTTGTCCTGTTGTCCTCGGCGCAGGTAATTAAGAAAATTTGATCAATTTGATGTTATTTTAATGGTCAAAACATTTCCTAAGTGACCACAAAATTTGGAACGGTAGCATATACAGTTCAAGTCGGAAGTTTACATACACCTTATCCAAATACATTTAAACTCAGTTTTTCACAATTCCTGACATTTAATCCTAGTCCTAATTCCCTGTCTTAAATCAGTTAGGATCACCACTTTATTTTAAGAATGTGAAATGTCAGAATAATGGTAGAGAGAATAATTTATTTAAGCTTTTATTTCTTTCCTCACATTGCCAGTGGGTCAGCAGTTTACATACTAATTAAGTGTATTTGGTAGCATTGCCTTTAAATTGTTTAACCTGGGTCAAACGTTTTGGGTAGCATTCCACAAGCTTCCCACAATAAATTGGGGCAATTTTGGCCCATTCCTCCTGACAGAGCTGGTGTAACTGAGTCAGGTTTGTAGGCCTCCTTGCTCGCACACACTTTTTCAGTTCTGCCCACACATTTTCTATGGGATTGAGGTCAGGGCTTTGTGATGGCCACTCCAATACCTTGACTTTGCTGTCCTTAAGCCATTTTGCCACAACTTTGGAAGTATGCTTGGGGTCATTGTCCATTTGGAAGACACATTTGCAACCAAGCTTTAACTTCCTGACTTATGTCTTGAGATGTTGCTTCAATATATCTATATATTCCGTTTATTCCGTATATTCAATAGATTTTTTTTCTGAGGTCTTGGCTGATTTCTTTAGATTTTCCCATGATGTCAAACAAAGAGGCAGCGAGTTGAAAGGTAGGCCTTGAAATACATCCACAGGTACACCTCCAATTGACTCAAATGATGTCAATTAGCCTGTCAGAAGCTTCTAAAGTCATGACATCATTTTCTGGAATTTTCCAAGCTGTTTAAAGGCACAATCAACTTAGTGTATATGTAAACTTCTGACCCACTAGAATTGTGATACAGTGAATTATAAGTGAAATAATCTGTCTGTAAACAGTTGTTGGAAAAATGACTTATGTCATGCACAAAGTAGATGTCCTAACCGGCTTGCCAAAACAATAGTTTGTTAACAAGAAATGTATGGAGTGGTTGAAAAACGAGTTTTAATGACTCCAGCCTAAGTGCATGTAAACTTCAGAATTCAACTGTATATATTATATTCTAAACAACTACATGTGCCCATGTCATTGATATAAAATTATTAGATATACCTGGTTGGTTAGCTACCTGCAGATTCATGCAGCGTAGTAACGTCATGGGGTTATGGTTCATTGTTAGCTAGCTACTTACCTACATGTCTTAACACAAGACTCCACTACGCAAGTAACCATTTCGGGTGCGTTCGTAAATTCAGTCTGGCCATCTACTCCGATTTCAGAGCACTCTCGTCTTAGTGTGCCAAAGCGCAGAATAACTGATTTAGTTAAACGCTCAACACACGGTGAATATGGCCAGTGTCAGTAAACGTTGGGAAATAAAAAATCGTAATTAAACTGTTGCCAGCAGCACAGTTACAGTCATCAACGCTCTGGATAGCATGAGAACAGCCTAACCAGCTCTGCTAGGGAGAGTCAAATGGTCAGAGTCGGGTGTTCTCTCATTATGTGTCTGGAAGTAGCTAGCAAGCTAGCCAATGTTAGCCACTTAGCTTGGGTGCGTGACTGCCGTTTTGAGGTCAGAACGCTCAGGTCAACCCTACTCATTGGCCAGAGCATCCATTGTGCGCTCTGACCGCTCCGAGAGCGAAACTCTCTGAATTTATGAACAGACAAACTGTCACCAACGCTCTGGATAACATAACAGCCTAACCAGCTCTGCTAGGGCAAGTAATGTTCAGTGAGCTGTTCTCTCAATTGTGTCTGGAAGTAGCTATCAACTTAGCCAGTTAGCTTTGGTGCTTGACTGCTGTTAGTACAGAACGCTCAGATCAACCCTTAAAAAGAGATGGTCGGGCTAAAGCTTAAGAGAGTGTGAACGATGCTGAAGGGGTGCAGACAAAGAAGAGCTCTCCAGTTGGTACCAAAACATTCAAAAAGACAATTTTCTCAAAAGTGAGGTTACAAGTTGATCAACTTTCAAAGCAGAATTACTTTCCCATTGTTCCTCAAATGCAGTGTATGATATACAATTGTGTAGCTCTGTGTCTCTGCTTTTATCCAATGTAAAAAACACAACTTCAAATTTTGCTACATAAGACTGAATCAAGGTGGTCATTCGGTCACATATGTGGGAACTCCTTCAAGACATTTGGAAAAGCATTCCTCATCAAGATGTATAGATGTATATCAAATCTATATCTGTAGGCTAAATATAGCCAAATGATTTAGTCCGGGAACATTGGGTGCAGTAAACAAAAAGACAAAACACAGCAGAATATGAAGTGGCCAGCCGGATGTAAGAGGACGAAGCACTTCTTTTGAACCCAAAAACTGGCGCAAAAATTGTAGGAGGGAGGAAATCCCCCCACAGCTTAGAATGTTTAGTGTTAAATATATATATAAAAAAACGCAACAATCAAATATAAGAGGAAGGGCAGGCCAGCTGGTAGAGGTGAGTCTTAAGGCCTGTTTTAAATGCTTCAGTGGTTTGAGCAGCCCAAACGTGACGTGAGGGAGGAAAAAGTTAAACAAGGTTCTCTCTTGATCAATCAATATAAATCAGCCAACACATGGCACATGCATTTACATTTCTCAAGGACCAATTAAATGTGTGTGTGCGTGTATAATGCGTGTGTGATAACACACCTTTCCTGAAGGAAGGAGCAGCAGGCATCCTTGACATTCTGCAGCTGCAAAAAGCTGGCACCAATCAGCAGGGACTGGACGTTCTGCTGGTCGATGGCCACATGGCCATTATACGCAAAATTGATCAAAGCTTCAAGTGCACTGCCAAGGGGGAAAAAGAAAGGACACCTGATGTAAGGGAGCAGCACTGTGGCCCAGTACAGAAACAACCCCCCCCCCCCCGATTAGTTACTTTGGCAACACTTTGCTTGACACCCAAAGTCATAACACTGGCATAACCATGTCATAACAGCTGACATAACTTATCATTAGCTGTTATAATATGGTCATAACATTGTCTTGACATATTTATACTTGTGACATATATTGCGTTGATTTATGGCTGGTTATGATACCTACATTAGAATGTCAAAACCTACCACACAAGGCAACACATTCCATTACACCATAGCTTGCGTGTCAACAGTATGTTTATATTATATATAATCTTCATACATCATTATAATTGCACACACATTGACGTCAGACATGCCCCTACCCCAATGTTCTGTTGCTGATAACTGGGCTAAACGCAGCAGCAGCAGCAGCATATTTCAGGAGTAGGACAAGACACCCTCTTTTTGACTGATATAAGGGTTGTATGTGATAGGCCTATCTGGCTTACATGGTCATAATACTTCTTGACAGTGTCATAAAGTGTATTTTCTTAGTCCAAGTAAAGTGACAGGATGTCATAGTGCTTTATGACAGTGTCAGTGTATTTTCAACAAGTTATTTCAAATATGGATGAAAAAGACATGAATTTATTACAACAACAAAAAGGGATTTAAGAAACAAACTTTCAAAACAAAAGGACATTTCTTGGCAGGGAAAAAACGAATTTGAATAAATGTGGGTTGACACTTATGTAGGTGTCACAAGCAGCCATAAAATAATGAAGTGATAATGCCAGAAGCCGGTGTTTGGAGGATATATTGGCATGGGTGTTGTTTGGGCCGAACGATGTCGAGGGCCGTCAAACCGTGCCAATATATCCTCCAAACACCGGCTTTGAGGGCATTATCACTTTTATACAACAGGTTATTAATACAATTTCTTCCTTCCACAAGAAACAGTCCCGACACAAATCAGGGGTTGCTTCCAAAGTCGGCTGGTCGTTCGTTCTATTGGTTTGGTTGTCAAAGATGCAACCCAGTTGTTCAGTCTTTTTGTTTTGTATCTATGGAGGCAACCAAGTCGTTTGTTCTAAATGTTCCATTGCCATACTGGCTGGCAACATTCTTATCCCTTGCTTGCTAGCTAGCCAACTACAGCTAACTGACAATCACGTCAAACAGTGCAACCAGAATAACAACAAACCCAATTCTTAAAAACAAACAAATGTTAAAGGGACAAAAATGTCTGACAAACTTTGACAGATGTTATTTTATAAGATGGTTGCCAAATTGTGTCAGCAACGTGAATAAGATTTAAACTACCAACACGCTATTGTTTTGATGTAAAAAAGTTCCAATAAGTCAACGTTAGCCTCATCCAGTATCCCACAGTCCATAACCACAAAACTAAAGAAAAGCATTTGTTTTCTAATGACATTTGGATACATACATAACAATGAGCTAATGAGACGCGATTTCACCTGGTATAGAAAATGTGCTCTCTCGTCAGGACTGTTGTTCGAGAGCTAGCCAACAAAACTACTAACACAACTTCAAACTGAAGTTGGAAAGACTGCAAACTAGCTGCACTTCGTTTTGTTTTACCTGTTTTCTATTGATAGTTTTGTATATACAGTTTAAGTTGGAAGTTTACATACACCTTAGCCAAATACATTTAAACTCAGTTTTTCACAATTCCTGACATTTAATCCGAGTACAAATTCCCTGTCTTAGGTCAGTTAGGATCACCACTTTATTTTAAGAATGTGAAATTTACATTTACATTTACGTCATTTAGCAGACGCTCTCATCCAGAGCGACTTACAGTAGTGAATGCATACATTTCATACATTTTTTTCTTGTGCTGGCCCCCCGTGGGAAATGTCAGAATAATAGTAGAGAATGATTTATTTCAGCTTTTATTTAATTCATCACATTCCCAGTGGGTCAGAAGTTCACATACACTCAATTAGTATTTGGTAGCATTGCCTTTAAATTGTTTAACTTGGGTCAAACGTTTCGGGTAGCCTTCCATAAGCTTCCCACAATAAGTTGGGTGAGTTTTGGCCCATTCCTCCTGACAGAGCTGGTGTAACTGAGTCAGCTTTGTAGGCCTCCTTGCTCGCACATGCTTTTTCAGTTCTGCCCACACATTTTCTATGGGATTGAGGTCAGGGCTTTGTGATGGCCACTCCAATACCTTGTTGTCCTTAAGCTATTTTGCCACAACTTTGGAAGTATGCTTGGGGTCATTGTCCTGACTGATGGTCTTGAGATGTTGCTTCAATATATCCACATAATATTACTACCTCATGATGCCATCTATTTTGTGAAGTGCCCCAGTCCCTCCTGCAGCAAAGCACCCCCACAACATGATGCTGCTACCCCCGTGCTTCACGGTTGGGATGGTGTTCTTCGGCTTGCAAGCCTCCCCGTTTTTCCTCCAAACAATGGTCATTACGGCCAAACAGTTCTATTTTTGTTTCATCAGACCAGAGGACATTTCTCCAAAAAGTACGATCTTCTGCAGTTGCAAACTGTAGTCTGGCTTTTTAATGAAGGTTTTGGAGCAGTGGCTTCTTCCTTGCTGAGCGACCTTTCAGGTTATGTCGATATAGAAATCGTTTTACTGTGGATACACATACTTTTGTACCCGTTTCCTCCAGCATCTTCACAATGTCCTTTGCTGTTGTTCTGGGATTGAGTTGCACTTTTCGCACCAAAGTCATTTTTTGTCTTTTTTTTAACAGACGCTCTTATCCAGAGCGACTTACAGTAGTGAATGCATACATTTCATACATTTTTTTTTTCATACATTTACTTGTGTCATGCAAAGTAGATGTCCTAACCGACGTGGAGTGGTTGAAAATCGAGTTTTAATGACTCCAACCTAAGTGTATGTAAACTTCCGACTTCAACTGTATAACAATAAAAATTCATGATTTTGATTGGTTGAGAAAAGCTGCCTACCTGTCCGTCTCATCCCGACTCCCAGGACACATTCATTACTATGGAATGGAATTAAATTATTGAAACAATGTTGCAAATGTCGGAGAGACAGACAGCAGGGTTTATACAAATCTCCGCTATTGAAAATGAAATGTTAGTTTAAAAGAAATGTGAGATAATGTCTAGATGCTTTTTATAGTGGAGATGAAGTTTATAATTTGTCTAGCTGGGTTTATTAGACAGTGGATTGAGCAGTCAGATGGAACAGAGTAAATCGGCATGTTTTTGTTGTTGTTGTAGTATTTTACCCCCTTTTTTCTCTCATCGCTGCAACTCCCCAACAGGCTCCTGAGAGGTGAAGGTGGAGTCATGAGTCCTCTGAAACATGACCTGTCAAACCGTGCTCCTTAACACCTGCCAGCTTAACCAGGAAGCCAGCAGCACCAATGTGTCAGAGGAAACACTAAAACTCGTGACAGAGGCTAGCCTCGCTCTTTAGAGAGCGATGAGCCAAGTAAAGCCCCACCGGCCAAACCCTCCCCTAATTTACAGCTGTACTGCTGTAAATAAAGTAAATACCTTTTCTATAAAATTGTCTTTTTTGAAGTTCATTCCCTCTTCGACGCACCTGCAAGCTATCTGGAAGCTAGCCCAATGATTACAATTGTGTACTTGCATGAAACAATTAAATGAATCATAGGGCTGGGCGATATGACCAAAATATATCACGGTATTTTCCAAATTTGTTACAGTATGGCGGTATTTGACAATATTTTATGTTTTTGATTAAAAGTACACAAATTAGATTTATGAGTAGTGTGTGACCCTAGCGAGGCAACACATACATTCTAAGTGATTTCAACGAGTCTTTCTCCATTCTGATTGTTTTATACTGTTCAATTCAACTTCAAACAAAAATAATTACCTGCATTTCTGCACTCATTTCAGCATTTCCACACTGCTACGTAGGGCTGCACAATATGGGCAAAAAAAGGCCTTATTTTTAACCAAATGTTGAACTTGCAATTTGACTTGCGATTTATATCAAAACACTTGGGTGAACAGTTGGAATCATGGAAATTGAATGTTATTCTAATTCTATAGTTAGAATATAAATAATAGTGGGCACTTTGAATACAGTGTTGTTTCAAATCAATCTTTGTCACATGTACAGAATAAAACAAGTGTAGACCTTACCATGAAATGCTTACTTACAAGCCCTTAACCAACAGCGCAGTTCAAGAAGAGTAGGGGTGCAAAGGGTCAGAAACCTCCCGGTAAATTTCCTGAAATTTACTTCAAATTTCCATGGGAAGTTAAGCCCGGGAATTTGGGGAATTTTGCTTAAATTCATCAAAAAAGTTAGCTTATAACAGTGAACCCCTTTGGTCGATACACATTAGGCAATTCTATGTCTTGTGGCATATTTTGGTTAAACTATCCCCAATTCAATGGAATTGCAACACTCTGCCTGCACAGTGCATTCTTCCATCACATGTACAGCTGATTCTCAAGATCTTGCACACTAATGAGATGCTATTGAGCCCACACTAATACACTGTCTGAGCCAAGGACTACATGCTTTCTGGTAAGTTTCGGTTACAATACAGGGTGGGGTGAATATATTTGATATGACATACATGATTTTTTGTTAACTAGTAAATAGTAGCCTATAGAAGTGTGTTTAAATCATTTCTAACTTGATAAACAATTTCTGCAAGTTAGTTTTTGCTACCATGTGGGTTTTAGCTTGCTTGAGCCTGCTAACTGAGGAGTGTTAATTCACCTGTTTCCATACATGTTTCATTTTTTAAAATGTATCTTACAAAGGAGTTGTTTAATCTAACTGCTTATCTGTACATGGAATTGCAATTTTTTTCTTCTAATCTTTACAGGAAAATGCCACGGGCACAATCTGATGTGTGGAGACATTTCACTGCAGCTAACGTAGAAGGAAAAGCTGTGTACATTTGCAAATACTGTGCCAAATCATATGTGAAGAATGCAACAAAGACGCAGAATCATCTGGCCAAGTGCATACAGTTTCCTCAGCGCTCACAACAAGTAACCTCTGACAAAAGTCCCTTCACCTCTATTTGAGGTGAAAATGATAAATCAGACACCTTTATCGATAGCAACAGCTCATGGTCCTCCTGGAATCAGATGTTTTTTTGACTCAATGGAGGAACGTAGTCAGAGAAATGCTGATGAATGTCTTGCTCGAGCTGTGTAAGCAACTGGTTCACCTCTGATGCTCACAGACAATGTGTAAAGGAAGAGATTTCTGAATGTTCTTCACCCAGCATACACCCCTCCAACCAGACACACTTTATTTACTAATTTGCTGGATGCGGAGTTCAACAATCAAATGTATTCATAAAGCCCTTCTTACATCAGCTGATGTCACAAAATGCTGCACAGAAACCCAGCCTAAAACCCCAAACAGCAAGCAATGCAGGTGTAGAAGCACAGTGGGTAGGAAAAACTCCCTAGAAAGGCCGGAACCTAGAAAGAAACCTAGAGAGGAACCAGGCTATGAGGGGTGGCCAGTCCTCTTCTGGCTATGCCGGGTGGAGATCATAACAGAACATGGACAAGATGTTCAAATGTTCATAGATCACCAGCAGGGTCAAATAATGATCACAGTGGTTGTAGATGGTGCAACAGGTCACCCGTTGGAGTGGTGTTGTCATCATGTTTGACAATCTCCTGGAGGGGAAGGAGTCTCTCCAAGAAATGGCCATATCACAGTCTGCCGATATGGACAGCCCCATCAAGAGGATCCTCCTGGATGATGTATTTTCGAAGAGAGTGGTAAGCAGCTTAAAACTCCTGAAATCTATAGCAGTAGCCATTGCACGGATTGAGGGAGACAATGCCATCCTGTATGAAGTTCAGACTCTGCTTGCAGACATAAGAGAAGAAATCCATATTGCCCTGCACACTTAACTGTTGCTCCAAGCAGAGGAAACAGCAGTTCTGAAATGCATCAAAAAGTGTTTAGACTTCTGCCTGAAGCCCATACACGCCACAGCGTACATGTTGGACCCCAAGTATGCTGGCAAGAGCATCCTGTCTGGTGCAGAGATCAACAAGGCCTATGGTGTCATCAATACCGTGTCTCACCACCTTGCTCTGGATGAGGGCAAGGTTCTTGGCAGTCTGGCGATGTACACTTCCAAGCAAGGGCTTTGGGATGGAGATGCAATATTGCAGTCATGCCAACACATCTCATCAGCCACCTGGTGGAAGGGACTTTGTGGATCTGAGGTTCTTTCCCCTGTTGCCTCCATCCTCCAAATCACACCAACATGAGCCGCCTCAGAGTGCAACTGTTTGGGCATGACACACCAAAGCACGCAACAGGCTGACCAATACAAAGGTTGAAAGATTGGTGGCCATCTGGGCAAATTTGAGCCTTTTTGAGCCTGAAAACGAGCCATCCTCAACAAGGTTGGAAAGTGACAGTGAAGATGAGGCCTCAGTCTGATGTTCAAGAAGTGAACATTGAGGAGGTCCAGGGAGAAGACAAGGAAGCCTGAAGACAACCAAAGCTATAGTTTCTAGACTATTATTTTACAGATGTATGTTGAAAACGTTTTTGGGAGATGCGATGGATCAATGGGGATCATTCAATATTTCCTTTCTTTTGTTGTTCAGTGAAATCATCTCATGTGAAGAGTCAACTCGTAATTCAAGTTAAATTCTTAACAAAATCGTTTTTTTATTTCTATTGGAAGGATTTAATCATTTGCAATTATATCTACTTATAAGGTAAAAGGTTTATGTTTCTGTCTCCATATGATATTGTAAATCTATCCAATGCAAAAAACATCGACACTTAAATGGTATTAATATTAATTTATATATATTTCCGTTAATTCCCATATATTCACACGGAAAGTTTCCACCTCTGAATATTCCCCAAAATGTGCAACCCTAAAGAAGAGTTAAGAAAATATTAACCCCAAAAAATAAAGTAAAAAATAAAATAAATTGTAAAAAGTAACACAATAACAAGGCTATATACAGGTGGTACTGGTACCGAGTCAGTGTGCGGGGGTACAGGTTAGTTGAAGTAATTTGTACATGTAGGTAGGGGTGAAGTGACTATGCATAGATAATAACGACAAGTCGCAGCAGTGTACAAAACAATATGGGGGGGTATGTAAAGTAATAGTCCGGAGGCCATTTGATTAATAAATCAAATAGTTGACATGACAACTAATTAAAATGCCAAGGATGAGTTATTGTGACATGGTAGGTACCAGAGTGTTGTTCATTGTTTCCTAGGGGACCCTACAATGTTTGGCTACATTCAATGTTTTTTCATGTAGCCAACATATTCATGCTTAACCTATTCCTTTTGATTTAGAAGATACTGTTGCACAAACAACATGCTGATTTAGGCCTACACCATCACTGGTATCAGGCTGTACATCTAGCTACATTTTCTCTGACTCAGTACATTTATTAGCTAGCGGCTATCACGATTTAGCTAAAACTTGCTAAGAAAAGACAAACTAACTGTTTGCAGACATAAACAAACTAAGTGTAATTATAGAACACTTGTGGACTTACATTAAGAAGCAAAGTGGAAGCAACAACGTTGTCATCTACATTGTCGCATGTGCTGCATTGACCATGCAGACTGAACGCAAGAGAGCTCACATCGATATTATTCGTAGCTGTCTATTTACCACCACAGTGCGCAATAGTTTTCAAGCCCAGCCACATACGACGAGCGTCAGAGCCGGTGTAGTAGGATTCAAGACTGCACTCAACGAGCTGTATAAGGCCATAAGCAAACAAGAACATGTGGATACAGAAGCGGCACTCCTAGTGGCCGGGGACTTTAATGCAGGCAACCAAATCCGTTTGAACTCATTTCTAACAGCATGTCATATGAGCAACAAGAGAGAGAAAATCTAGACCAACTTTACTCCACACAGAGACACATACAAAGCTCTCCCTCGCCCTCCATTTGGCAAATCTGACCATAATTATATCCTCCTGATTCCTGCTTACAAGCAAAAACTAAAGCAGGAAGTACCAGTGACTCACTAAATACAGAAGTGGTCAGATGACGCAAATGCTAAGCTACAGGACTGTTTTGCTAGCACAGACTGGAATACGTTCCGGGATTCATCCAATAGCATTGAGGAGTATACCCCCTCAGTCACCAGCTTCATCAATAAATGCATCGACGACGATGTCGTCGTCCCCACAGTGACTGTACGTACATACCCCAACCAGAAGCCATGGATTACAGACAAGATCCGCACCGAGCTAAAGGCTAGAGTTTCGGCTTTCAAGGAGCGGGACGCTAATCCGAACACCTTTAAGAAATCCCGCTATGCCCTCAGACGAACCATCAAACAGGCAAAGCGTCAATACAGGAGTAATATTGAATCCTACTACACCGGCTCTGACGCTCGTCGGATGTGGCTGGGCTTGAAAACTATTACGACTACAAAGGGAAACCCAGCCACGAGCTGCCCAGTGACGCGAGCCTACTGGACGAGCTAATTCCCTTTATTGCTCGCTTTGAGGCAAGCAACACTGAAGCATGCATGAGAGCACAAGCTAATCCGGATGACTGGGTGATCTCGCTCTCCATAGCCAATGTGAGCAAGACCTTTAAACAGGTCAACACTCACAAAGCTGCAGGGCCAGACGGATAACCAGGACGTGTACTCAAAGCATGCGCGGACCAACTGGCAAGTGTCTTCACTGACATTTTCAACCTCTCCCTGGCCGAGTCTGTAATACCTACATGTTTCAAGCAGAGCACCATAGTCCCTGTGTCCAAGATAGCGAAGGTAACCTGCCTAAATGATTATCGCCCCGTAGCACTCACGTCGGGAGCCATGAAGTGCTTTGAAAGGCTAGTCATGGCTCACAACACCATCATGCCAGAAACCCTAGACCCACTCCAATTCGCATACCGCCTCAACAGATCCACAGATGACGCAGTCGCACTCCACACTGCCCTTTCCAACCTGGACAAAAGAAACACCTATGTGAGAATGCTATTCATTGACTACAGCTCAGAGTTCAACAACATAGTGCACCACAAAGCTCATCACTAAGCTAAGGACCCTGGGACTAAACACCTTCTGCAACTGGATCCTGGACTTTGACGGGCCACCCACAGGTGGTAAGGGTAGGCAACAACACATCTGCCACGCTGAACTTCAACACTGGGGCCCCTCAGGGGTGCGTGCTTAGTCCCCTCCTGTACTCCCTGTTCACCTACGACTGCTTAGCCAAGCACACTCCAACACTGTTAAGTTTGCTGACGACACAACAGTAGTAGGCCTGATCACCGACAATGATGAGATAGCCTATGGGGAGGAGGTCAGAGACCTGGCAGTGTGGTGCCAGGACAACAACCTCTCAATGTGAGCAAGACAAAAGGAAATTATCACGGACTATAGGAAAAGGAGGACCGAACAGGCCCCCATTAACAACAGGGCTGGAGCGGGTCGAGAGTTAAGCTCCTTGATGTCCACATCGCCAACAACCATGGTCCAAACACACCAAGACAGTCGTGAAGAGGGCACTACAAAGCCTATTCCCCCTCAGGAGACTGAAAAGATTTGGCATGGGTCCCCCGAAGTTCTACAGCTGCACCATCGAGAGCATCCTGACTGGTTACATTCCCGCCTGGTATGGCAACTGCTCGGCATCTGACCGGAAGGCAATACAAAGGGTAGTGCAAACGGCCCAGTACATCACTTGGGCCAAGCTTCCTGACATCCAAGACCTAAAAATTGTCAAAGACTCCAGTCACCCAAGTCATAGACTGTTCTCTCTGCTACCGCATGGCAAGCAATACCAGAGCACCAAGTCTAGGACCAAAAAGCTCCTTAACAGCTTCTACCCCCAATCCATAAGAGTGCTGAACAACTAAACTAATCAAATGGCCACACGGACTATTTACATTGAACCCCAGGCCCCCTTTGTTTTTACACTGCTGCTACTCGCTGAATATTATCTACAGTGAGGGAAAAAAGTATTTGATTCCCTGCTGATTTTGTACATTTGCCCACTGACAAAGAAATGATCAGTCTATAATTTTAATGGTAGGTTTTTTTGATCAGTGAGAGACAGAATAACAACAAAAAAATCCCAAAATGTCAAAAATGTTATAAATTGATTTGCATTTTAATGAGGGAAATAAGTATTTCACCCCCTCTCAATCAGAAAGATTTCTGGCTCCCAGGTGTCTTTTATACAGGTAACGAGCTGAGATTAGGAGCACACTCTTAAAGGGAGTGCTCCTAATCTCAGCTTGTTACCTGTAAAAAAGACACCTGTCCACAGAAGCAATCAATCAGATTCCAAACTCTCCACCATGGCCAAGACCAAAGAGCTCTCCAAGGATGTCAGGGACAACACTGTAGACCTACACAAGGCTGGAATGGGCTACAAGACCATCGCCAAGCAGCTTGGTGAGAAGGTGACAACAGTCGGTGCGATTATTTGCAAATGGAAGAAACACAAAAGAACTGTTAATCTCCCTCGGCCTGGGGCTCCATGCAAGATCTCACCTCGTGGAGTTGCAATGATCATGAAAAATGAAAAATTAGCTCCTACAAATATTGAAATTTACATGGTTTTTAGAGTGAAGTACATCGGAAAAAATCAAAAGAAAACTGCAAGACTGAATAGGAGAAAAAACAAGCAACAAACAAAGAAGATAGGCTTTTGAAAAAAGTTACTATTTTTCATAAAATTGTAGTTATCTTAGCTAGCTGAATTGTTTACCAGTTGCTAAGCAGTTGCTAAGGACTCTTTTGGAAGAAGCTAGCTAGCTAACGAAGAATAACAAAGAATATCTAGTAGTTAACAGAAGAAAAGAGAAATCAGGACAGAAGAAAAAGGATATCAAAGTGAAACAGTTCTCTAAAGACACAAGAGACAATAATACAAGAAACAACACTTCTCTAGCTTGTCAACTATGTGTCTGTCTATCCCTGTTCTCTCCCCTCTGCACAGGCCATACAAACGCTTCACACCGCGTGGCCGCTGTCCCTCTAACCTGGTGGTCCCAGCGCGCACAACCCACGTGGAGTTCCAGGTCTCCGGCAGCCTCTGGAACTGCCGGTCTGCGGCCAACAAGGCTGAGTTCATCTCAGCCTATGCTACCCTCCAGTCCCTAGACTTCCTGGCGCTGACGGAAACATGGATTACCACAGATAACACTGCTACTCCTACTGCTCTCTCCTCGTCTGCCCACGTATTCTCACATACCCCTAGAGCATCGAGCCAGCGGGGTGGTGGCACTGGAATCCTCATCTCTCCCAAGTGGACATTCTCTCTTTTTCCCCTGACCCATCTGTCTATCTCCTCATTTGAATTCCATGCCGTCACAGTTACCAGCCCTTTCAAGCTTAACATCCTTATCATTTATCGCCCTCCAGGTTCCCTTGGAGAGTTCATCAATGAGCTTGACGCCTTGATAAGTTCCTTTCCTGAGGATGGCTCACCTCTCACAGTTCTGGGTGACTTTAACCTCCCCACGTCTACCTTTGACTCATTCCTCTCTGCCTCCTCCTTTCCACTCCTCTCCTCTTTTGACCTCACCCTCTCACCTTCCCCCCTACTCACAAGGCAGGCAATACGCTTGACCTCATCTTTACTAGATGCTGTTCTTCCACTAATCTCATTGCAACTCCCCTCCAAATCTCCGACCACTACCTTGTATCCTTTTCCCTCTCGCTCTCATCCAACACTTATCACTCTGCCCCTACTCGGATGGTATTGCGCCGTCCCAACCTTCACTCTCTCTCTCCCGCTACTCTCTCCTCTTCCATCCTATCATCTCTTCCCTCTGCTCAAACCTTCTCCAACCTATCTCCTGATTCTGCCTCCTCAACCCTCCTCTCCTCCCTTTCTGCATCCGTTGATTTTCTCTGTCCCCTATCCTCCAGGCCGGCTCGGTCCTCCCCTCCTGCTCCGTGGCTCGACGACTCACTGCGAGCTCACAGAACAGGGCTCCGGGCAGCCGAGCGGAAATGGAGGAAAACTCGCCTCCCTGCGGACCTGGCATCCTTTCACTCCCTCCTCTCTACATTCTCCTCTTCTGTCTCTGCTGCTAAAGCCACTTTCTACCACTCTAAATTCCAAGCATCTGCCTCTAACCCTAGGAAGCTCTTTGCTACCTTCTCCTCCCTCCTGAATCCTCCTCCCCCCCCTCCCTCTCTGCGGATGACTTCGTCAACCATTTTGAAACGGTTGACGATATCCGATTCTCGTTTGCTAAGTCAAACGACACCGCTGGTCCTGCTCACACTGCCCTACCCTGTGCTTTGACCTCTTTCTCCCCTCTCTCTCCAGATGAAATCTCGCGTCTTGTGACGGCCGGCCGCCCAACAACCTGCCCACTTGACCCTATCCCCTCCTCTCTTCTCCAGACCATTTCCGGAGACCTTCTCCCCTACCTCACCTCGCTCATCAACTCATCCTTGACCGCTGGCTATGTCCCTTCCGTCTTCAAGAGAGCGAGAGTTGCACCCCTTCTGAAAAAACCTACACTCGATCCCTCCCATGTCAACAACTAAAGACCAGTATCCCTTCTTTCTTTTCTCTCCAAAACTCTTGAACGTGCCGTCCTTGGCCAGCTCTCCTGCTATCTCTCTCAGAATTACCTTCTTGATCCTAATCAGTCAGGTTTCAAGACTGGGCATTCAACTGAGACTGCTCTTCGCTGTGTCACGGAGGCTCTCCGCACTGCTAAAGCTAACTCTCTCTCCTCTGCTCTCATCCTTCTAGACCTATCTGCTGCCTTTGATACTGTGAACCATCAGATCCTCCTCTCCACCCTCTCCGAGTTGGGCATCTCCGGCGCGGCCCACGCTTGGATTGCGTCCTACCTGACAGGTCGCTCCTACCAGGTGGCGTGGCGAGTATCTGTCTCCGCACCACGCGCTCTCACCACTGGTGTCCCCCAGGGCTCTGTTCTAGGCCCTCTCCTATTCTCGCTATACACCAAGTCACTTGGCTCTGTCATATCCTCACATGGTCTCTCCTATCATTGCTATGCAGACGACACACACAATTAATCTTCTCCTTTCCCCCTTCTGATAACCAGGCGGCGAATCGCATCTCTGCATGTCTGGCAGACATATCAGTGTGGATGACGGATCACCACCTCAAGCTGAACCTTGGCAAGACGGAGCTGCTCTTCCTCCCGGGGAAGGACTGCCCGTTCCATGATCTCGCCATCACGGTTGACAACTCCCTTGTGTCCTCCTCCCAGAGTGCTAAGAACCTTGGCGTGATCCTGGACAACACCCTGTCGTTCTCCACTAACATCAAGGCGGTGACCCGATCCTGTAGGTTCATGCTCTACAACATTCGCAGAGTACGACCCTGCCTCACACAGGAAGCGACGCAGGTCCTAATCCAGGCACTTGTCATCTCCCGTCTGGATTACTGCAACTCGCTGTTGGATGGGCTCCCTGCATGTGCCATTAAACTACAACTCATCCAGAACGCCGCAGCCCGTCTGGTGTTCAACCTTCCCAAGTTCTCTCACGTCACCCCGCTCCTCCGCTCTCTCCACTGGCTTCCAGTTGAAGCTCGCATCCGCTACAAAACCATGGTGCTTGCCTATGGAGCTGTGAAGGGAACGGCACCTCCATACCTTCAGGCTCTGATCAGGCCCTACACCCAAACAAGGGCACTGCGTTCATCCACCTCTGGCCTGCTGGCCCCCCTACCTCTGAGGAAGCACGATTCCCGCTCAGCCCAGTCCAAACTGTTCGCTGCTCTGGCACCCCAATGGTGGAACAAGCTCCCTCACGACGCCAGGACAGCGGAGTCAATCACCACCTTCCGGAGACACCTGAAACCCCACCTCTTTAAGGAATACCTGGGATAGGATAAAGTAATCCTTCTAACCCCCCCTTAAAAGATTTAGATGCACTATTGTAAAGTGGTTGTTCCACTGGATATCATAAAGGTGAATGCACCAATTTGTAAGTCACTCTGGATAAGAGCGTCTGCTAAATGACTTAAATGTAAATGTAAATGTAAATCATGAGAACGGTGAGGAATCAGTCCAGAACTGCACGGGAGGATCTTGTTAATGATCTCAAGGCAGCTGGGACCATAGTCACCAAGAAAACAATTGGTAACACACTACGCCGTTAAGGACTGAAATCCTGCAGCGCCCGCAAGGTCCCCCTGCTCAAGAAAGCACATATACATGCCCGTCTGAAGTTTTCCAATGACCATCTGAATGATTCAGAGGACAACTGGGTGAAAGTGTTGTGGGTATTCCTCCAAAGCTCCATTGTCCTGAGTCTGCACAACTCTGCCAGGACCAAGGATCAAGAGAGATACTAACGTGTTTTAGTACTATATCTCTTGACACAATGATGAAAATAATCATGGCCTCCAAACCCTCAAGCTGCATACTGGACCCTATTCCAACTAAACTACTGAAAGAGCGGCTTCCTGTGCTTGGCCCTCCTATGTTGAACATAATAAACGGCTCTCTATCCACCGGATGTGTACCAAGCTCACTAAAAGTGGCAGTAATAAAGCCTCTCTTGAAAAAGCCGAATCTTGACCCAGAAATTATAAAAAAAACTAATCGGCCTATATCGAATCTTCCATTCCTCTCAAAAAATTTTGAAAAAGCTGTTGCACAGCAACTCACTGCCTTCCTGAAGACAAACAATGTATACGAAACGCTTCAGTCTGGTTTTAGAACCCATCATAGCACTGAGACTGCACTTGTGAAGGTGGTAAATTACCTTTTAATGATGTCAGACCGAGGCTCTGCATCTGTCCTCGTGCTCCTAGATCTTAGTGCCGCTTTTGATACCATCGATCACCACATTCTTTTGGAGAGATTGGAAACCCAAATTGGTCTACATGGACAAGTTCTGGCCTGGTTTAGATCTTATCTGTCGGAAAGATATCAGTTTGTCTCTGTGAATGGTTTGTCCTCTGACAAATCAATTGTAAATTTCGGTGTTCCTCAAGGTTCCGTTCTAGGACCACTATTGTTTTCACTATATATTTTACCTCTTGGGGATGTCATTCGAAAACATAATGTTAAATTTCACTGCTATGCGGACGACACACAGCTGTACATTTCAATGAAACATGGTGAAGCCCCAAAATTGCCCTCGCTAGAAGCCTGTGTTTCAGACATAAGGAAGTGGATGGCTGCAAATGTTCTACTTTTAAACTCGGACAAAACAGAGATGCTTGTCCAAGGTCCCAAGAAACAAAGAGATCTTCTGTTGAATCTGACAATTAATCTGGATGGTTGTACAGTCGTCTCAAATAAAACTGTGAAGGACCTCGGCGTTACTCTGGACCCTGATCTCTCTTTTGAAGAACATATCAAGACTGCTTCAAGGACAGCTTTTTTCCATCTACGTAACATTGCAAAAATCAGAAATGTTCTGTCCAAAAATGACGCAGAAAAATTAATCCATGCTTTTGTTACTTCTAGGCTCGACTACTGCAATGCTCTACTTTCCGGCTACCCGGATAAAGCACTAAACAAACTTCAGTTAGTGCTAAATACGGCTGCTAGAATCCTGACTAGAACCAAAAAATTTGATCATATTACTCCAGTGCTAGCTTCCCTACACTGGCTTCCTGTTAAGGCAAGGGCTGATTTCAAGGTTTTACTGCTAACCTACAAAGCATTACATGGTCTTGCTCCTACCTATCTTTCCGATTTGGTCCTGCCGTACATACCTACACGTACGCTACGGTCACAAGACGCAGGCCTCCTAATTGTCCCTAGAATTTCTAAGCAAACGGCTGGAGGTAGGGCTTTCTCCTATAGAGCTCCATTTTTATGGAATGGTCTGCCTACCCATGTGAGAGACGCAGACTCAGTCTCAACCTTTAAGTCTTTACTGAAGACTTATCTCTTCAGTAGGTCCTATGATTAAGTATAGTCTGGCCCAGGAGTGTGAAGGTGAACGGAAAGGCTGGAGCAACGAACCGCCCTTGCTGTCTCTGCCTTGCCGGTTCCCCTCTTTCCACTGGGATTCTCTGCCTCTAACCCTATTACAGGGGCTGAGTCACTGACTTACTGGTTTTTCCATGCCGTCCCTAGAAGGGGTGCGCTACTTGAGTGGGTTGAGTCACTGACGTGGTCTTCCTGTCTGGGTTGGCGCCCCCCCTTGGGTTGTGCCATGGCGGAGATTTTGTGGGCTATACTCGGCCTTGTCTTCGGACGGTTAGTTGGTGGTTGTAGACATCCCTCTAGTGGTGTGGGGGCTGTGCTTTGGCAAAGTGGGTGGGGTTATATCCTGCCTGTTTGGCCCTGTCCGGGGGTATCATCGGATGGGGCCACAGTGTCTTCTGATCCCTCCTGTCTCAGCCTCCAGTATTTATGCTGCAGTAGTTTATGTGTCGGGGGGCTAGGGTCAGTCTGTTACATCTGGAGTATTCTCTTGTCTTATCCGGTGTCCTGTGTGAATTTAAATATGCTCTCTCTAATTCTCTCTTTCTTTCTTTCTCTCGGAGGACCTGAGCCCTAGGACCATGCCTCGGGACTACCTGGCATGATGACTCCTTGCTGTCCCCAGTCCACCTGGCCATGCTGCTGCTCCAGTTTCAACTGTTCTGCCTGCGGCTACGGAACCCTGACCTGTTCACCGGACGTGCTTGTTGCACCCTCGACAACTACTATGATTATTATTATTTGACCATGCTGGTCATTTATGAACATTTTAACATCTTGACCATGTTCTGTTATAATATCCACCCGGCACAGCCAGAAGAGGACTGGCCACCCCTCATAGCCTGGTTCCTCTCTAGGTTTCTTCCTAGGTTTTTGGCCTTTCTAGGGAGTTTTTCCTAGGGAGTTTTTCCTAGCCACCGTGCTTCTTTCACATGCATTGCTTGCTGTTTGGGGTTTTAGGCTGGGTTTCTGTACAGCACTTTGAGATTTCAGCTGATATACGAAGGGCTATATAAATACATTTGATTTGATTTGGTCAGATGAGACCAAAATGGGGCTCTTTGGCATCAACTCAACTCGCCATGTTTGGAGGAGGAGGAGGAATGCTGCCTATGACCCCAAGAATACCATCCCCACCATCAAGTGTTGTGGAGAGTGGCCTAGCCAGTCTCCAGACCTTAATCCCATAGAAAATCTGTGGAGGGAGCTGAAGGTTCGAGTTGCCAAACGTCAGCCTCGAAACCTTAATGACTTGGAGAAGATCTGCAAAGAGGAGTGGGACAAAATCCCTCCTGAGATGTGTGCAAACCTGGTGGCCAACTACAAGAAACGTCTGACCTCTGATTGCCAACAAGGGTTTTGCCACCAAGTACTAAGTCATGTTTTGCAGAGGGGTCAAATACTTATTTCCCTCATTAAAATGCAAATCAATTTATAACATTTTTGACATGTGTTTTTCTGGATTTTTTGCTGTTGTTATTCTGTCTCTCACTGTTCAAATAAACCTACCATTACAATTATAGACTGATCATTTCTTTGTCAGTGGGCAAATGTACAAAATCAGCATGGGATCAAATACTTTTTTCCCTCACTGTATGCAGTCACTTTACAAATTACCTCGATTAACCTGTACCCCGGCACATTGACTCGGTACCGGTACCCACTGTATATAGCATCGTTATTGTTATGTAAATATCATGTTACTTTTTGATAGATCTGATTTTTTTTACTTTATTATATTTAGTAAATATTTTCTTAACTCTATTTCTTGAACTGCATTGTTGGTTAAGGGCTTGTAAGTAAGCATTTCACACTACGGTCTACACCTGTTGTACTCGGCACAGGAGACAAATAAAATTAGATTTTGTTTGATTTCTTGTTTCATACAGGTACGCATGCATATTCATTGGGGTGCTTCGAGGAAGGAATCAACTTAAAACTTTAATATGTAACTTTTTGGGTGACCCGACCAAATTCACATAGAAATGTATAGTTACAGATCTGACATTCTCATTGAAAGCAAGTTTAAAAAGTGGTAGTTATGTTCTATGTGTGCTATTTCTATGCTTCCAGTTCTTCCTTCTAGTTTTTGCGTCTTTTACTTTCGGTTTTGTACACCAGCTTCAAACAGCTGAAAATGCAATATTTCACAGCGGTTTAGATTGTGCATTGATTCTCTACATTATACTAGCTTGTTTTGTCACAGACTGAAATTAGGTGAACTTTTAGAATTTTTGCAACCAGGAAATGGTGGAGCGATTTCTGCATAGTGCATCTTTAAAAACAGGTCCATTTTACAGAAAAAGCATTTAGCCTACTTTGTTGAACATTTTGGAACATGGTTTGCATTGTTAGGTTATCAGCTTGACAGTTCAGCAGAGAATTTGTGAATTGTCAGAATAACGCACTTAAATGACTTGAAACATCCTGTGTGCACGACTTAAGCGATTTATTTTCAAAAGGAAGGCGATAACGTTGTAACTGATTTTAAATGTGTTATTACAATGATTAATATTGGCTAGGGTGACAGGTTGTTTCTGGTCCAGCCAATACACCTGCGCTTTGAACATCTCATTCCAAATGGGCATTAATATGGAGATGCTTCCCCTTTGCTGCTATAACAGCCTCCACTCTCAGCGCTGCTGAGTAAGTAGGCTATAGGGGCCTTACCTAGGGTCCATCCCTTGCATTACAATCTCATCTTGCTTGCACTCTACCATGTCATTCGTAAACATGGCATGGAAGTAAGGGATGGAGGCAGCCAGAACAATCCTGTGGGCGCTGAACTTGTGGTCTCCAACCTGTAAGGGCGATACAAGCAAGTGATTTGAGTTTGAGTTTATTTTATTTTTACAGGGACAGTGCACATTAATCAACGTTTCAGTAAAAGTGCCGGTTTTAGCCAGCCGGCTAATTTTCAACCGCAGTCCCTGGGCAGGTTATTAAAAACAATTACAATATAGACAATCATAGAACAGTGAGCACACGCAGAGTAACATAGGACAAGCAAGACATAGCATAAAGACAGAGCAACATAGGACAAGCAAGATGTAGCATACAGACAGAGCAACATAGAACAAAAAGCAACAAGACAAAATCCATAAAAACAAAGTGTTTCCACACCTCACAAGCTACAGACAACATGGAAAGCGGCAATACACAGCTAGGGATTATGTTCACAAATCTGATTGACCTTTAGCCATGTCTTCATGCATTTTGTGAAAGTGTGATATGTGGTGCAGTTATGTGTGTCTGATGGCAGTGTATTCCAGACATGGGACGCTCTCACAGAGAAAGCGGATTTACTTAAGGTGCTTTTCCTTAAGGGAACTATACAGTCACCTCTCATGGCAGACCTTGTGGATCTGCTACCATATGTTTGGATTTTCTGTTTAACAAAAGTACTGAGTGGAGGGGGAGCTAGGCCATTTAGGATCTTGAATACAAGACATGCGTCGGTGTATTGCACCAGATTTTCCCAACTCAGGAGCTCATGCTTTCTGAGGATGTAACAGTGATGATGGCTATTGGGCTTCCTATCGAGCACTTTGAGAACCTGTTTGTAGACAGACTGAATAGGTTTTAATGTTGTATAGTAAGCTTGGGTCCAACTAGTCAAGCAGTATGTTAAGTGGTGGAGTATCATCGATTTGAAGTACAGTCTTGCTACCTCTGTGGTCAAACAATTTCGTATAAATCGGAAATTAGCTAGGTTGAATTTGGTTATTTGAATTACCTTTTTCACATGCTTTTTAAAAGAGAGGTTGGAATCAAGTATGATTCCAAGGTACTTAAAATCAGATACCACCTGGAGCTTCTCCCCTGACACATAGACATCTGGCTCAGTAGCATCTGTTGCCCTCTTTGTGAAGAACACGCCAACATTTTTTTTCACATTGAGAGGCAAACACGAGTCACTGAGCCACTTTGTAACCTGGACCATTACAGTAGTGAGTTCTTGTGCAGCTTGTTGTTTGCTCTTTGCATGCACATATATCACTGTATCATCTGCATACATTTGAACTTCAGACCCAGTGCAGACGGAAGGCAGATCATTAATGTACAGGCTGAACAAGAGGGGCCCCAGTATTGACCCTTGGGGCATGCCCACATCATAGCTAAGAGTGGGCGACAGCTCATTGCTCACTCTGACACACTGAGTTATGCCTTCAAGGTATGATTTCATCCATCTCAAGGCATCGGGGGAAAAGTTGAACTTGGACAATTTTGTGATGAGAATCTCATGGTTAACAGTATCGAAAGCCTTCCTTAGGTCCAGAAACACAGCCCCAACAACGCCCCCTTTGTCCATCTTGGACTTCACATTTTCCAGAAGAAAGCAGTTGGCCGTTTCTGTGGAGTGTTTCGCTCTGAAGCCAAACTGCATGGAGTGTAATGTGAAGGGGCTGTTGTTGAGGTGGGAAATCAGTTCTGCTACACACTTTTCAACAACCTTCGACACTACAGGTAGTATACAGGTAGTATACTGTAGTTACTCACGTCAGCAGGGTCGCCCGATTTAAAGATGGCCGTTATTATGGCTGACTTCCATACCCTTGGAAACACCCCCAGACCAATAGATGTGTTGGTGACCTTAGTAATGGGGCCAATGAGTGACTTTGTAGTTTTTAAGAAAGGTAGAGTCCAGCCCAAACACATCTTTGGATTTAGAGTTCTTTAGTGAGCTAATCACCTTGTTCACCTTTGACTCAGAAACCTCCCTTATGATGAAGACAGGTTGAGCGTCATTCACTAGCACTGAGCCCAATAAACCAGTGGAGGGGCTCTGTGTCAGTACCTTGACAGAGTCAATAAAGTATGAATTGAAGGCTATTGCTATTTCGACTGCATCCTGTGTTAGATTGTTATTCACCATGATTTCTAGTCTTTTTGCAGTTTTACTATGGTCTTTCCCTGTTAACTTTTTTAGATTCTCCCAGATCAATTTTGAATTTCCCTTTGCCTCACCAATTATGTTAATAAAAAAAGTTTGCCTTGGCCCGTCTGATTTCTTTCATCACCTTATTTCTCAACATGGTAAACCTACGTCTGTCATGCTCTAATTTGGATTTTAGGTCTGTTTTTAGAGCATAATCTCGTTCTTTCATCAATTTCCAAATTTCTCCATTTAGCCAAGGAAGAGTGCTCTTTTGGCCAGGTTTGGATTTGATTTTCTTTAGGAAACCATTTATTGTAGCCTGGATTGTGGATAGAAAAACCTCACTATCAGCTTCCACGTCTGTATAGGACAAGAGATCATTCCAGTTAATTCCATTAATTGCGTTTTCAAAATAGTTTAATTCACTCTTAGGTATTCTTAGTTGTTCCGGCTTTCTAACAGTAGAGAGCTTAAACCTGCTCTTAGACAACTTTCTGGCTATAAGTGTCAGATTATGATCAGACAGCCCAGTAACCATATTGAATGATTTAGTCACTCTCTCTGGTTTATTACTGAACACCAAATCAATCTGTGTTTTAGAGCAACAAGTCACCCTGGTTGGCCCTTTAACGAGCTGTGTAAGGTCAAAGGTATTAGTGATCCGTTTGAGGGTTTTCCTACAAGCCTTGTCTTCATAATTAATATTAAAATCTCCCATTAAGATGACCTCCTTCCCAAAATCACATTCCCTAAGCATGTTATTATGGAGCCATGTCTCTGAGAGGCAGAGGAAGTCAAGGTTGGAGTCTGTGAGTAGATGTTGAATTTGATCACTTTTTGGAATGACACTACGAATGTTCAAGTGCCCTCCTAGTAGTCCCTTGGGCTTAGCCCGTGGGTCCCAGATGACTCGAGAGTGATTGACACATTGAAAAAAGTTACATTTTCTGTGTTTTCTGACAGCTGGGTTTAGGCCGTTTTGTTTCGTTTTGATTGGGGGCAGTTCGGTAGCGGAACCAACAATCCCTCAAGCTTGCACTGGATGTGGGGAACTAATTAAAACGACTTGCGTACCAGAAGCAAAGTCAGGGATCGCATATAGCGGCTTGGGTATGTTTGAAGAGTCAAAATCTATCCTGGAGCCGGGTGAATCGAGAGAAACCATGGGACGATAGCACTCACCCACTTCCACAGTGGCGATGATCTGTGGACGAGGCCATCCCCTGCTTTCCACTCCGGTGAGTATCGCTGGCTCGGTGATGTTAGGCCCAGGATTAAGTTGCACATCCCCGGAGAGCAGCAGGGTAGCGAACAGGTAGTTTAACAGTTTCCGATAAATGTTGGACTTGTGTTTGTCACGCCTAAGCGGTTCAGTGGAATAGGGAGCGAGGTAGACTTGGCCATTATTCAGAACATTATGGTATGCTGTGTATAGTCCGCTCCGGTGGATCGGTGAACCAATGTGTTTGGTGTAGATATTCTCCGGCAGAAGATTTGTGTCATCCCAGCAAGGACGCACTGAGATTATCAGTAGAGCAGCTACATAACTGACAATCATGGCAAAGTACATGTTTTACCGGAGACACGTTCCCGGTAAAAAAAAAACTCCTTTGTTGTAAACTGTTAAAATGTTTAAAATGTTAGGTAAAATGTTAGGTACAAAAGCAAAAAAGTTGTCTGATACAGTTCAGCAGGTCTCAGCCTTGTGTGGCCTACCACTGTGTGGGCAGAACTGAAAAAGCGCGCGCGTTTGAGGAGGTGTAGTCATTTAGTCCAGACATGGGTCAAATACATAGCCTGTCAAATACATGTTCCATACGGTAGAATGGAACAAATGGAATAGCATCAAAAGGGTGCATCCTCCAAGCTAAATCAAGCCCACCTAGAGTGCATTCATTTGACAGAATTGTAATACAGTTGAAGTCAAAAGTTTACATACACTTATGTTGGAGTCATTAAAACTCGTTTTTCAACCACTCCATACATTTCTTGTGGACAAACTATAGTTTTGGCAAGTCGATTAGGACATCTACTTTGTGGATGACACAAGTAATTTTTCCAACAATTGTTTACAGACAGATTATTTCACTTATAATTTACTGTATAACAATTCCAGTTGGTCAGAAGTTCACAAACACTAAGTTGACTGTGCCTTGAAACAGCTTGGAAAATTCCAGAAATTATGTCATGACTTTAGAAGCTTCTGACAGGCTAATTGACATCATTTCAGTCAATTGGAGGTGTACCTGTGGATGTATTTCAAGGCCTACCTTCAAACTCAGTGCCTCCTTGCTTGACATCAGGGGGAAAAAAAATATATATATATGCCAAGACCTCAGAAAGAAATTGTAGACCTCCACAAGTCTTGGGAGCAATTTCCAAACGCCTGAAGCTACCACGTTCATCTGTACAAATAATAGTACGCAATTATAAACACCATGCAGCTGTCATACCGCTGTCAACATGCAGCCGTCGTTCCACTCAGGAAGGAGACGCGTTCCGTCTCCTAGAGATGCGAACGTACTTTGGTGCGAAACGTGCAAATCAATCCCAGAACAACAGCAAAGGACCATGTGAAGATGCTGGAGGAAACAGGTACAAAAGTATCTATATCCACAGTAAAACGTGTCCTATATCGACATAACCTAAAAGGCCGCTCAGCAAGAAAGAAGCCACTGCTAAAAAAAAGCGCCATAAAAAAGCCAGACTACGGTTTGCAACTGCACATGGGGACAAAGGACGTACTTTTTGGAGAATTGCCCTCTGGTCTGATGAAACAAAAATAGAACTGTTTGGCCATAACGACCATCGTTATGTTTGGAGGAATAACGGGGAGGCTTGCAAGCCGAAGAACACCATCCCAACCGTGAAGCACGGGGGTGGCAGCATCATGTTGTGGGGGTGCTTTGCTGCAGGAGGGACTGGTGCATTTCACAAAATAGATGGCATCATGAGGCAGGACAATTATGTGGATATATTGAAGCAACATCTCAAGACATCAGTCAGGAAGTTAAAGCTTGGTGGCAAATAGGTCTTCCAAATGGACAATGACCCCAAGCATACTTCCAAAGTTGTGGCAAAATGGCTTAAGGACAGCAAAGTCAAGGTATTGGCGTGGCCATCACAAAGCCCTGACCTCAATCCCATAGAAAATGTGTGGGCAGAACTGAAAAAGCGTGTGCGAGCAAGGAGGCCTACAACCCTGACTTAGTTACACCAGCTGTGTCAGGAGGAATGGGCCAAAATTTACCCAACTTATTGTGGGAAGCTTGTGGAATGCTACCCACAACGTTTGACCCAAGTGAAACAATTTAAAGGCAATGCTACCAAATACTAATTGAGTGTATGTAAACTTCTGACCCACTGGGAATGTGAGGAAAGAAATAAAAGCTGAAATAAATCACTCTACTATTATTCTGACATTTCACATTTTAAAATAACGTGGTCATCCTAACTGAACAAAAACAGGACATTTTTACTAGGATTAAATGACAGGATTTGTGAAAAACTGAGTTTAAATGTATTTGGCTAAGATGTATGTAAACTCCCGACTTCAACTGTAATCAGAACTTAATGTCACCTTTAACCATTGCTTTCCCCTTGGCGACACCAACATAAGACTATTGTATTCATTAGCAGTGGTGTGAAGTACTTAAGTAAAAATACTACTTAAGTAGTTTGTGTTATCTGTACTATACTATTTATATTTTCAACTTTTACTTCACTACATTCCTAAAGAAAATAATTTACTTTTTACGTGACACCCAAAAGTACTCATTACATTGTGAATGCTTAGCAGGACAGGAAAATGGTCCAATTCGCGCACTTATCAAGACAACACATGGTTATCCCTTCTGCCTCTGATCTGGCGGACTCACTAAACACACCTTTTGTAAATGATGTCTGAGTGTTGGAGTGTGCCCCTGGCTATCGATACATTTACATTTTAGCAATTCCATTTACGTTTGCTACTTCAGTATATTTAGAACCAAAAACTTTTGGACTTTTACCGAAGTAGTATTTTACTGGGTGACTTTTACTTTAGTAACTTTGTATTAAGGTGTATATATACTTTTACTCAAGTATGACAATTGGGTACTTTTTCCACCACTGTTCATTAGGCTACTTATTTGAGAAATGTGTTTATTTTATATGAAAAACTATAAAATCAAAAGAGACATCTTGCATGAGGTGGGTGCACTGACTGTTAGTCCTAAACAATACCAAGGTCAAGGCATGAAGTTGCCTTCATGTAGGGCAGGTCGTGTTAAAAGAGAAAGTGCACTAATGGAAGCCAGAGTGAAGGCTCGCTGGAGGTAATGCATTACAGATAAAGATGATATTCCCAAGGGCTTCAGAATATGGCCCAGTAGATATGTAGGCTACAGGACAGTACACTGCAGCTTATCATAATGATGGTGCTTATTAATAGGGCAGGTGCATCACGTGGGAGGGCCAGAAGAGCGAATATATAACTGCTGTTTCCATGTTCCCTGACAAAGGTCCTACTGACCACCTGCAATGTGAACTTTTAGTTGATGCTGCAGGTGTTAAAGCCACAGATTTTAGGACAATTGACAGTCAGCTCGAGGTTTGTGAAGATACAATGGCTGGCTGGCAATGGCTGGCTAGTCATGTTAATTTGATTCAAGAATACGGCAATCTGAATTAACAATGGTCAGTAGTCCATATTTGTCTGAAAGCAAGGCATACTGGACTAGCTACGTTATATTATTCTAATTCAGCAGGGCTGTGTATTGTATACGTTAGTAAGCAGTTGGCTAAGTCTTGCTTGAGAGGCCATTGCTATAGCTAGCTAGACACCAGCGGTAAGTTACTCAAAAAACAAACAGTCAAGATGATGTTAGTACTAAAGATGACCTTTACGTTTTAGGTAAACGTACACCCAATTAACGTTAACGTGCTGCTTCGCAATCACAGCAAACATTTTTTTTTTTAAGAGTAGACTTCCGTAGGTGCTAACAGTAGTTCTCTCTACAACCCAATAACTAACGAAGTAAAACTCCCTCTGGCTAAAGCTTTTATTGGTTCTTCCAGACGTAGGGTGAGTCTACTAGCAAGTTGGGCGGCCAAATCGTGGATAAAACTACCATGACAATTGAAAGGGAAGTGCTAAATATGTTAGATAACTAACGTTACTTATTTGCCACGATAACCGCGACTTCTACATTCATATAATGCTTTACAGTCAATAGCTAGCTATGCTGCTTAGCCAATAACTTACCTAGGCTAGAGCTTTATATTTACAAATAGAAGGCTCTGCAGCTAGCTAGCTAAAGTTAGTTAGCTTGCCTCAATTCTATTGCTAGCAAGAGAGCTAGTTAGCCGGCTAGCTATTTTCTCAAAGTAAGTTACTGTAGTGCGCTTGGCTAGCTTCTAGGCTAACTCCACACATACCTTCAGGGTGACATCGCAGAGTTTCCCTTGCCTTCTGATCTCCTCCATAACAGCATATCCACGACCTGGTAAATCGTGGACTGAAAAATGCATCAAATCCTCCAGTTCTTCATATATCATATCACCCATCGTCATTGATGAAAAGGGAAATTACGAATTTTGAAAACGCCTAACAATGGGGAAGTGACCAACTCGAGACACCGTAGTCGGAAAATATTCTCCAATCCACTAGTATTCTGCCAGCAACGCAATTTATGACGTTCAATTATATGGTAATAAGGAAACCTTCAAAATAAAAGCCTGCATTTCAAAACATTGCAATGTGAATTTCATTCAACTGAAAAGTGTCTTCTGCATTTAACCCAAACCCCTCTGAATCTGAGAGGTGCAGGGGGCCACCTTAATTGTTAGTGGTTAACTGCCTTACTTAAGGGCAGATCGACAGATTTTTACCTTGTCTGCTCAGGGATTCAATCCAGCAAACTTTCAGCCGAAATGCAATACACTGTAATAGACTGTACATGGGATAAATATTGGGTTGTAGAGAGAACTATTCTACCTGGAAATACTCAGTAGATTGTGGTCAATAAACCCATAGAATATGGTGTTAGGTAATTGCGTAACTGCTGTTATAATAGCATTTATACAAATCTATTAGCAAGTACAAATTGCAAATGCTTAACTAATGTTAATTTTCCAAGACCAAACATTTTTGGCAAAATATTTTTAATCATTATTTTGTTGCAATGTTTTCATAAACCATTTACAATATTTGATTGACAATAAAGAGCCTTATGTTGATATTGGTCACATTACTGCTAACTAATGTGATCTTGTCATGCCGTGAGCACTGTGCAGTTCCAAAATAATCCAAAGGACGGCAGCCTAGACCACAAATTAATGTTTTGCATGAAATAATGTTCTGGTTAGTGCAATATAGTAGGATTGTGATTTTAGGCTGCCATCCTTTGGATTATGTTGGAACTGCATAAACTCTCATTAGCAGTAAACATGTATTATAACTGTAGAGTAGGGGGACACTAAGATAACTTTTGCAGATATGTAAAAACTGCAGTGACAACACTTCACAATTTTACCAGCAAACAATCCTTTCTCCAACCTAATATTCACTATGCTTGCGAGTTATATTAATCAATCAATCAATCAAATGTATTTATAAAGCCCTTCTTACATCAGCTGATGTCACAAAGTGCTGTACAGAAACCCAGCCTAAAACCCCAAACAGCAAGAAATGCAGGTGTAGAAGCACGGTGGCTAGGAAAAACTCCCTAGAAAGGCCAAAACCTAGGAAAAAACCTAGAGGAACCAGGCTATGAGGGGTGGCCAGTCCTCTTCTGGCTATGCCTGGTGGAGACCAGCAGAGTCAAATAATAATAATCACAGTGGTTGTAGAGGGTGCAACAGGTCAGCACCTCAGGAGTAAATGTCAGTTGGCTTTTCATAGCCGATCATTCAGAGTATCTCTACCGCTCCTGCTGTCTCTAGAGAGTTGAAAACAGCAGCGTAATTTGAATTATTGCCAGCAGCACAGTTACTTACCAACGTTTTTAACAAACAAGGAAAGAACCTAACCAGCTCTGCGAGGTGAGTAGAATGGAGTTTAGATATATTATCTTGTTTATATCTGGAAGTAGTGTTAGGTAAATTAGCTAGCCAACTTGAGCCAACTTTAGCCAGTTAGCTTGGGTGCTTGACTGCCTTGTGGGAAATGGATCAACCCTGTTCATTAGCGGATTTTAGGGTTGAATAATCCTTGTAAGAATCAAGGACAGTGGATATTAGGTAACATATTAAAATGGGCAGTATATATGGGGGAGAGCATAAATTATGTTTAAAAATAGTTTAACTTTGTATCACGTCGCATTCAAACAATCGCTAAAGGGTTTAGATTTGGGGGTTCTGTGTTGGTACATTATGTAAACTATGTGGTAGAGCAGGGTCACAAGGAAGTATAGCTATGGTAAAGTACAACCGGCTAAACAAGATAACATATTTGGGGGTTTCGAGAACCATGCGACCCAAGAAAACCTTAGTAGTTTTAAACTCGTTTGTCTTTATTTCGTTTTATTCTAAAATATATGTATTGAATTGATGTAAGGGAGGAAGAGATAAGAGTAATTAAAGTGGCTTCCCTGTGAAAAGTATAATTAGGTTTGTTTTGACTAGAAGTCAAATAAAAAAGTAACCAGGTAACAAACATTAGCGAAAAGAGAGGTGGAGTATGGTTGAGATTGTAGAGAGCTTTCGGAGTTTAAAAAAACGTCTAAAGGCTAGGGGGCAGTATTCGGAAGTTCGGATGACTTACGTGCCCAAAGTAAACTGCCTGTTACTCAGGCCCAGAAGCTAGGATATGCATATAATTGGTAGCATTGGATAGAAAACACTCTGAAGTTTCTAACACTGTTAAAATAATGTCTGTGAGTATAATAGAACTGATATGTCAGGTGAAAACCCGAGGAGAATCCATCCGGAATAAAACATTTTTGAGGTCACAGACCATTTCAATGCAAGCCTATGGGATATTCAAAATAATTCCTCCCAGATTGCAGTTCCTATGGCTTCCACTAGATGTCAACAGTCTTTAGAAAGGGTTTCAGGCTTGTTTTTTGAAAAACGAACGAGTAGTTGTAGTTTTGCCAAGGTTTCTCTCATTAGAAAAGTAGTCTTGTTGCACGTGTGAATGAGGTGCGCACTCTTCGTTATTTATCTTCCCTATTGGACATACTATTCTCCGTCTTAAATTGTATAATTTTCTTAGATATTAGAGTACCTGAGAATTAATTAGAAACATCGTTTGACTTGTTTGGACGAACTTTACTGGTAACTTTTTGGATTCGTTTGTATGCATGTTGAACGAGTGGATTACTGAATCAAGCGCGCCAAATAAACTGACATTTTTGGGATATAAAGCAGGACTTTATCGAACAAAACGACCATTTGTTGTGTAGCTGGGACCCTTGGGATTGCAAACAGAGGAATATCTTCAAAGGTAAGTGATTTATTTTATCGCTATTTGTGATTTTGTGACACCTGTGCTGGTTTGGAAAAGTATTTTGGTGTGGGGCGCTGTCCTCAGATAATTGCATGGTATGCTTTGCCGTAAAGCCGTTTTGAAATCTGACAACGCGGTTGGATTAACAAGAAGTTAAGCTTTTAAATGATGTGAGACACTTGTATTTTCATGAATGTTTAATATTACGATTTTTGTATTTAAAATTTTGCGCTCTGCAATTTCACCAGATGTTGCCGTAGTGGAATGCTAGCGGGACACCTCGCCCAAAGAGGTTTTAAGGGAAGAGATGTAGACTAGGGAAGGTAACAAAGGAGAGTTAGTCAATTGAAAAGTAAGAACTTCGAATTTGAATTGTTTGGATTGATTAAGAATTGACTGATGTATTTTCTACGTTTGGCACATTACAGGTTAATCTTAAGATAATGAATGTTTAATGAGGCTTGTTAGGTTCTAATTTTTCAGAGTAAATAACACAGACACTAGAGAAACTGAACCAAGTTTAATTCTTCCCAAAGGGTCGACAGAGCTGTAATTCAGACAAAGACATGTTTCCACCACCACAAGTATATATACTCCACTTTAGACACTCTTCCTTCTCTCCAATCCTTACATCTTATGGTTCGACAGGAAGAGGATAATAGGATATCCTGTCATCTGTCTTTCAAATGAGAACCATTAACCTCTGACATAAAAACCAGTCTCTTCCAACAGTGTGAAGCAGTGGTTAGTGATAAAAAATATATTCAAATTGGTAAGGAGGATTGATGTAAACATAATGAGTGTTGACAGTATGTGAATGATAATATGTTATTAGTGTCTTTTTATAGCACTCTAATGATGCGATATTTTAGTAATTTCAAAAGCTGAGGTCTCAATACGAGGTTATATGATGAGTAGAGGGATTGAGCCTTGAGATTGTAAAAAAGATTAGTTGCGGTTGAAAGCAAGCAGGTAGTGGGATATTTTAAGTAGAGGTATGAGAAACATTCTTTGACAGTTTATGATTACTGTTGCTTAGGTTTATAGTCAGGTAACACCAGTGAATTTGAGCAGGAAGTTAATGTATTCTAGACATTTGAATTTGTTTCCATTACGTGGAACAGTGTCCAGTAATAAAAGTAGAATGAAATAAGTATTGACTATCAAGCTGATAAGACAGCACCAACTTTTTGAAGGTTCTACATTTTCTTAAACAACAGTTTTGTATTTTACTAAACTAATGCAACAGGTTAAACTGATGGGATTACTGGAAAGGGGCTCTGGGACTGTTTATTTTAGATGGGGTCGATTCCACTTAATGGAACACTGTATTTTCTGATGTGTCTTGAATATAATTCTTGCTTCCAGGACTGATGGAAGTCCAATACAGTGTGTATGTTAATTAAGGGAGATATGAGACCATGTCACAAACAACTTTTTATTAGAGACCTAAGATCAAATATCACTGATTTCTTAAGCTGAGAAATATACTACATTTGTGACAGGAAAAAGTATTACATTTAGAAAGGTTGTCAGGAACAATCTAAGGTGAAACAGCTATTACATATGTTAATTGGACATTGGTCTATTAACGATACCAGGATAATTGTACATGGTTATGGGACAGAGAGACCAATCATATAATACCATATGGGAGTGAATTGTGTCTAAGGGTAGTACATGCTAAATAAAGAATAGGAATGCCTGGACATTTTTGTTTGTTTTTGCCATATGGTTTACCACACACACCAGCACACACACACAATGTACCGGTTATGAAACATGCCATAGTGGTGTTGATAATGTGGGATTTATTTTGGATGTTTTTTTTTATTCAGTTTTAAATTGGGTATACAGAAGGATGGAAAGGTTGTGAAATGGGTTCTGAAGGACGGGAAAAGAAAAGGGGGAGGAAATATTTTACTGGTGTCGAATGCCCTGTATCCTGACTTTCAGGTGAGGACTGATCAATCTCACTAGAAATGATCGAAAACAGGTGGGATTTAATTAGAAAATGAATAAGAAACACCAGTAAAAGTGTACCATTACTTTGAGATACTATTATTTCCTATGGGAGTTATGAAGAGTTGTAATTCTAAGTTGATTAGTTACTTGAATTGTTTGTTTTTTATTTAACATGTTGCTTTTGAATCACGTGTTTGAAGGGAAAATTACCAGTTCCCTGAGGGTCATGGTCTTTAGGTAAATATACAGAGGTCCTTTGTTCAGTCTGTATATAGAAGGGAAAATATATGTTAATAAGGGATGACAGTTACTTCAAATGGATTGTGATATATGTATTGCTGATTTCATAATGTGTTTTTGTTTCGATACAAATTTCACCAGATTGGGATACTCGAGTGTGGGATTCTGCGAGGGGTTAGGGTGATAACTTCATGATCTGGTAACTCTTCCGAGTGGTCACCAGTAGAATAAGGGAGTTATACACTACGAACAGTTTAGACTAAGGATGCATTATGATACTGATCTTTCATTACCAGGCCACTTGTGACAGGAAAACAGGGACAAAGGGAGGTTGTAATGAGAAGAGTTATTAACGATAATAAAAGGTTCCGTTTACAAATGTACATTCTAACCGGGATGATGTGTGCTAAGTTAAGAAGCAGGAATGCGAGTCATTGTCTCAATAAGCACTAAGGACTGTCATTCTGAATTTGTGTTGGATAATTTATAAAATGTTGTAGTTATGATTCAGATACAGCGAGAGAGAATTGCTTTTGCGAACGGTGAGGGGTGAGGGCACTGCTCAAATTTATTAGCCCGAGGGCGGCTCCAGAAACCTTATTTCTAACTGTGCTCTGACAGGGAGGTTGTTAGAGAACTCACTGGATGATAGCGTGGGTTAACCGCTAAGTTTTTTGTTGTCTTTTGTTTTTACCATGTCATCAGAATTATAGTTTGTCGCATCAATGGGTGGTGTAAAGTTATTAAACATGTATTTTTTTTCTCTTTCCTTTTCAAGTCAATATGTTTATTAGGTTTGTGGAACATCGGAGTGATCAATGTTCCAGAGGAGGGATTGATGTATATTGACTAACTGATTTGAGAATGTTGTAGTATGTTTATAACTAAAGAAGTGCATTAGGAGGAGTAATGACTAGTGTGTTATAGGTTAGATGTAGTGATATATGTGCAAATGTATCTGTAGCAGGAGGCGAGGTGTTTGAGACAGAATGTGTCACACCCTGATCAGTTTCACCTGTCCTTAATATTGTCTCCACCCCCTCCAGGTGCCGCTTGTTATCTCTGGTGTATTTCTCCCTGTGTTTCCTGTTTCTCTGTGCCAGTTCGTCTTGTATGTTCCAAGTCAACCAGAGTGTTTTTCCCGTGCTCCTGCCTTTTCTATTCTCTTTTACTAGTCCTCCCTGTTTTGAACCTTGCCTGTTTTTTGGACTCTGTACCCGCCTGCTTGACCATTCTGCCTGCCCTGGCCTCGAGCCTGCCTGCCACACTGTACCTCCTGGACTCTGAACTGGTTTTGACCTTTTGCCTGTCCACGACCATTCTCTTGCCTACCCCTTTTGGATGTAATAAATATCAAAGACTCAAACTATCTGCCTCCCATGTCTATATACAGCATATACAGTGCTGAGTTACCTCAAGAGGATGTAGCATTGATTAGGGATATGCACTTGCCTATCGGGTGGGGAACACCTCTTGGAACCTGGGGCCGGAAAGGGGAAGACTGGGCGAAAGCACGAGGAGGCTTTTTAGAGCCTTCATTTTTGTGGAGTCCAGCAGAAAAGTATCCTGGAGACATAGAGTCAGGTGAAGAGAGAGTGGGAATTGTCATGGTCTCAGACTTTGGTTTTCATGCATATATAATTTGCATCGCTTACCACATTGTTAATACTGTTATGTTTAGTGTTTTTGTTGCTTTCCAAGTCTTACGCTATCACTCTCTTAGGAACCAGAAGGAGAAAGTGGAGGTGTGATGAGAGATGGAAATAAGATTGTGTATGGTGTAACCATAGAACAGAGCCCATTAGTCTCTGAGTTTGAAAACCTTATGGAAAGAAGGCATAAACCTGAACCAGGACCAGAGGTTCCACGTCCGGTGATCTCAGGGGACCAGGTCTACAGCCGAGTGTTCCAGAGGAAGTGGAACGAGCTAAGGCGAGAGGGCCACTAGCAACACCAACAGCCGTCCAGGTGAAAGGAAGCACTACGTGGTACCATCTAAACCGCTGTACCAGAGTTCTGGAGGAGATCGGTGAGCAACCATCGAGCTATGAGGAAGCAGAGGATGCTGATACACCAGGTAGGAGCCTGGAGGGAATGGAAGCAGAGGATGCTGATACACCAGGTAGGAGCCTGGAGGGAATGGAAGCAGAGGATGCTGATACACCAGGTAGGAGCCTGGAGGGAATGGAAGGAGAGGATGCTGATACACCAGGCAGGAGCCTGGAGGGAATTGAAGGAGAGGATGCTGATACACCAGGTAGAAGCCTGGGGGGAATGGAAGAAGAGGATGCTGATACACCAGGCAGGAGCCTGGAGGAAATGGAAGGAGAGGATGCTGATACACCAGGTAGGAGCCTGGAGGGAATGGAAGGAGAAGAGGACCAAGGTGCAACTCTCAATAGCCAACAGACACTCTCTCCTGAATATCCAGAGAGTCCAGGGATAAGGAGGAGTGACATGCCTGTTGCTCCTGATGACATACCGACTCTGGCAGATACTACTGGAAATGTTCCAGTACATATGTGTCCATTATACATTTCAGAGGAGTTAGCAGGATGAGTGCACTCTGTATGTGTGTCTGGGTCATTAGACACCATTAGACATGCACCTGTCTGGGGAATGGACATGACTGTTTAATTCTGTACCAGTGCTATGTCCTAATATTTACTGTTGCTATGGTTGGTTACGCCTATTGGCAAAGAACACATTGGCAATGTGTTCATTGGTGTTCCTTTCAGAGTGGTCAAAAGAATAAGTGCAATCTATATGTGTGTCTGGGTCATTAGACATGAACCTGTCTGGGGAGTGGACATATCTATTTATTTTTTAACCTTTGCTATGGCCTAATGTTTCCATGTGAAACCAAACTAAAATCAGTAGTGCACGGCAAAAAGGATAACGGTGGCTAAATGCCAGAGGGGATGAATCATTAACATAAAGAGGAGTTACTATGTGTGTGACGTAATATTTACTGTTGCTATGGTTGGTTACGCCTATTGGCAAAGAACACATTGGCAATGTGTTCATTGGTGTTCCTTTCAGAGTGGTCAAAAGAATAAGTGCAATCTATATGTGTGTCTGGGTCATTAGACATGAACCTGTCTGGGGAGTGGACATATCTATTTATTTTTTAACCTTTGCTATGGCCTAATGTTTCCATGTGAAACCAAACTAAAATCAGTAGTGCACGGCAAAAAGGATAACGGTGGCTAAATGCCAGAGGGGATGAATCATTAACATAAAGAGGAGTTACTATGTGTGTGACGTATAAAGAGTGTGTGCCAAGATTGGAAAGTTAGTTGTTTTCATGATCCAGCTCGGCTTATATAACTCTGTAATAAAAGTCTATTTGAACTCACAGACTCCGGTATTTGAGAAATATTATTGACTGAATATTTCCATGACAAGGTCAGTGATAAAGTAGTCTGTAGTACTACTGCCAAGAGATGAACTACAGTGGTTCTTCCTTTAAAAGTTTGGAGCTTATGACGTGACCATTTGTGGTAGATGGTGGCAAATTGTGGTAAATTGTGTCATTCTGGCAACAATGGCTGACACTTAAATAACGTGCTATAGAATTCTGCGGTACCCCACAAGCTGTGCTGCAGTATGCCGCAACACTTTAAGGAAGAACCACTGTATAGGTATACCTACCATAGGAGTCCCCTCGAAGCCTACCATTGACTATGTCCTGTACATACCCAGCGTGTGACAGAGCTGCAGGAGTTGTGACCCATTCTTGTATGTTATGTTGTCGTAGTTGTGCCTAGGGGGGATATATGGGGGAAGGAATGCTGTCACCTCCAGGCAGGTGTTTGTTCCCCTGTGTGCTGCGGGTGTCAGGTTCTTGTCCATGCGGAGATCATCCGTTCACCCACACCGCGTCTCACATAGACACAGCGGTTGGAACCAAAAATCTCAATTTTGGACTCCAGACCAAAGAACACCTTTCCAATGGTCTAATGTCCATTGCTCGTGTTTCTTGGCCCAAACAAGTCTCTTCTTCTTATTGGTGTCCTTTAGTAGTGGTTCCTTTACAGCAAATCGACCATGAAGTCCTGATTCACTCAGTCTCCTCTGAACAGTTGATGTTGAGATGTGTCTATTTCTGACTCTGAGATGTGTCTATTTCTGTCTAACTCTGATGAACTTATCTTCTGCAGCAGAGATAACTCTGGGTCTACCATTCCTGTGTCGGTCCTCATGAGAGCCAGTTTCATCATGATCCAGTTTCATCATAGCGCTTGATGGTTTTTGCGACTGCACTTGAAGAAACTTTCAATGTTCTTGACATTTTCTGTATTGACTGACCTTCATGTCTTAAAGTAATGATGGATTGTCTTTTCTTTTTTCTTAGTTGAGTTGTTGTTAACATAATATGGACTTGGTCTTTTACCAAAAAGGGCTAACTTCTGTATACCCCCCTACCTTGTCACAACTAAACTGATTGGCTCAAATGCATTAAGCAGGAAAGAAATTCCACACATCAACTTTTAAGAAGGCACACCTGATAATTGAAATGCATTCCAGATGACTACCTCATGAAGCTGGTTAAGAGAATGCCAAGAGTGTGCAAAGCTGTCTACAAGGCGAAGGGTGGCTATTTGAAGAATCTCAAATCTCAAATATATTTAGATTTGTTTAACTCTTTTTTGGTTACTACCTGATTCTATATGTGTTATTTCATAGTTGTGATGTCTTCACTATTATTCTACAATGTAGAAAATAGTAAAAATAAAGAAAAAACCTTGAATTAGTAGAAGTTCTAAAACTTTTGACCGGTAGTGTAGGTCGCCACAGACTAGCACAAGTCCCTGGGCCTGGAAATGATTGATTTCCCCCTGGAGAAGCTGTCTTCATTAAAGATGGCGCCGAAGAACACGGCTGACCTTTTACATTCTCCCAACCAATTGTGCTATTTTGTTATTTTTTTGCATTTTGTGTAACTTATTTTTTTTAACTTATTTTGTACGTAATGTTGCTGCTACCCTCTCTTATGACCAAAAATAACTTCTGGACATCAGAACAGCGATTGCTCACCGCGGACTGGAAGAAACTTTTTCCTTTAATGAATCCGACGAGAAGGATATACTGCTTTCACTGGAACAGGCCCAGATCCCCGTCATTTGCTTGAAGAAAAGACGCAGCAAAAGGAACCGCAGATCGGGCTTCCTTCTGAGAACCCATAGGCGAGCGAGTAAACTCCCACTGCCATCCGTTCTTCTTGCAATCATTGGAAAATAAAATTGCTGACCTACGATTAAGATTATCCTACCAACGGTACATTAAAAACTGTAATATCTTATGTTTCTCAGACGTGGCTGAACAATGATACGGATAATATCATTTTTTATTTAACCTTTATTTTTACAGGCTTTTCTCACTGAGATAACATCTCTTTTACAAGAGAGACTTGGTCCAATAGCAGCAGGGAGCTGGCGCGATTTCACCGGCAGAACAGAGAAGCTACGTCTAGTGAAACAAGGGGTGGGGGTGTGTGTCTAGTTGTCAATAACAGCTGGTGCGCAATATCTAATATTAATGAAGTCTCGAGGTATTGCTCGCCTGAGGTAGAGTACCTTATGATAAGCTGTAGACCACACTATCTACCAAGAGAGTGCTCATCTATATTATTCATAGCCGTCTATTTACCAACACAGACCGATGCTGAAACTAAAACTGCACTCAACCAACTCTATAAGGCCATAAAGCAAAGAAAAAAACACACACCAAGAAGCGGTGCTCCTAGTGGCCGGGAACTTTAATGCAGGGAAACTTAAATCGGTTTTACCAAATTTTTAACAGCATGTCACATGTGCAACCTCAGGAAAAAAAATCCTAGACCACCTTTACTCCACACACAGAGATGCATACAAAGCTCTCCCCCGGACTCCATTTGGCAAATCTGACCATAATTCTATACTCCTGATTTCTGCTTACAAGCAAAAACTAAAGCAGGAAGTACCAGTGACTCGCTCAATACGGAAGTGCTCAGATGACGCGGATGCTATGCTACAGTTCTGTTTTGCTAGCACAGACTGGAATATGTTCCAGGATTCATCCAATGCCATTGAGGAGTACACCACCTTAGTCATCGGCTTCATCAATAAGTGCATCGACGACGTCGTCCCCACAGTGACCATACATACATATCCAAAACAGAAGCCATGGATTACAGGTAACATCCGCATCGAGCTAAAGGCTAGAGCTGCCGCTTTCAAGAACCGGGAGACTAATCCGGACACTTATAAGAAATTCCGCTATGCCCTCAGATGAACCATCAAACAAGAAAAGTCTCAATACAGGATTAAGATTGAATCCTACCACACCGGCTCTGACGCTCATTGGATGTGGCAGGGCTTTAAAACTATTATGGACTACAAAGGGAAACCCAGATGTGAGCTACCCAGTGACGCAAGCCTATCAAACGAGCTAAATGCCTTTTATGCTCACTTCGAGGCAAGCAAAACTGAAGCATGCACGAGAGCATCAGCTGTTCTGGATGACTGTGTGATAACGCTCTCGGTAGCCTATGTCAACAAAACCTTTTAACAGGTCAACATTCACAAATCGGCTGGGCCAGACGGATTACCAGGATGTGTACTCAAAGCATGCACAGACCAACTGTCAAGTGTCTTCACTGACATTTTCAACCTCTCCCTGACCAAGTCTGTAATACCTACATGTTTCAAGCAGACCACCATTGTCCCTGTGCCCAAGGAAGCGAAGGTAACCTGCCTAAATGATTACCGCCCCGTAGCACTCACGTTGGTAGCCATGAAGTGCTTTGAAAGGCTGGTCATGGCTTACATAAACAGCATCCTCCCGGACACCCTAGACCCACTCCAATTCGCATACCGCCCCAACAGATCCATAGATGCCCTTTCCCACCTGGACAAAAGGAACACCTATTTAAAAAAAATGTTTTTTACCTTTATTTAACTAGGCAAGTCAGTTAAGAACAAATTCTTATTTTCAATGATGGCTTAGGAACAGTGGGTTAACTGCCTTGTTCTGGTGCAGAACGACAGATTTTTACCTTGTCAGCTCAAGGATTCAATCTTGCAACCTTTCGGGTTACAAGTTCAATGCTATAACCACTAGACTACCTGCCGCCCCTATGTGAGAATGATGTTCATTGACTACAGCTCAGCGTTCAATATGATAGTGCCCACGAAGCTCATCACTAAGCTAAGGACTCTGGGACTAAACACCTCCCTATGCAACTCGATCCTGGACTTCCTGTCGGGCCGCCCCCAGGTGGTAAGAGTAGGCAACAACACGTCTGCCACGCTGATCCTTAACACTGGGGCCCCTCAGGGGTGTGTACTTAGTCCCCTCCTGTACTCCCTGTTCACCCACGACTATGTGGCCAAACAACTCCAATGCCATCATTAAGTTTGCTGATGACACAACAGTGGTAGGCCTGATCACCGACAATGATGAGACGGCCTATAGGGAGGAGGTCGGAGAACTGGCAGTGTGGTGCCAGGACAACAACCTCTCCCTCAATGTGAGCAAGACAAAGGAGCAGATCATGGACTATAGGAAAAACGCAGGCCGAACAGGCCCCCATTCACATCGACGGGTCTGTAGTGGATCGGGTCGAGAGTTTGAAGTTCCTCGGTGTCCACATCACCAACGAACTATCATGGTCCTAACATACCAAGACAGTTGTGAAGAGGGCACGACATAACCTTTTCCCCCTCAGGAGACTGAAAAGATTTGGCATGGGTCCCCAGATTCTCAAAAGGTTCTACAGCTGCACCATCGAGAGCATCCTGACCGGTTGCATCACCGCCTGGTATGGCACCTGCTCGGCATCTGACCGGAAGGCGCTACAGAGGGTAGTGCGAACGGCCCAGTACATCACTGGGGCCAAGCTTGCTGCCATCCAGGACCTATATACTAGGCGGTGTCAGAGGAAAGTACATAAAATTGTCAGAGACTCCCGTCACCCAAGTTATAGACTTATCTCTGCTACCACATGGCAAGCGGTTCCGAAGTGCCAAGTCTATGACCAAAAGGCTACTTAACAGCTTCTACCCCCAAGCCATAAGACTGCTGAACAATTAATAAACCGGACAATTTACATTGACACCCCCCCTCCCTTTTGTACACTGCTGCTACTCGCTGTTTATTATCTATGCATAGTCACTTCACCCCTACCTAAATGTACAAATTATCTCAACTAACCTGTACCCCCGCACATTGACTCTGTACCGGTACCCCCTGTATATAGCCTCGTTGTTGTTATTCTTATTGTGTTACTTTTTATTGTTTTTTACTTTAGTCTATTTGGTAAATATTTTCTTAACTCTTCTTGAACTGCACTGTTGGTTAAGGGCTTCTAAGTAAGCATTTCACAGTAAGGTCTACACTTGTTGTATTCAGCGCATGTGACAAATAACGTTTGATTTGATTAAAGTATAGGGATTCTAGTGGGGGGATATAGGTAGCACACAGGAGGACATTTCTCTCTGTTAAGATAATTTCCTTTTGAATTTCTAGCCAAATGTAAAATGTTCCTGTTTTGATTAATTGAATAGAGTGAGTTAGGTCTGCTCTATACCAAATTAACATACTCCCTGAGTCCCTTCCCTGTTTCACACATGGTAGTTTGGTGGATGGGACTACCAACTCTCTGTAACCTAGAGGGCAATCAGTGGGTCCGTCTCCTTTATACCATGTTTCTTGTAGGATGACAATGTCTGTATTTCCAGGATGAGATAGTGAAGGCTTTGTGTTCTATAAAGTGTCCAAGTTTGTTGGTTGTGTGGTTTGGCCATAGGCCAGTAAGTGTGAGCAGAGCCTGCTGAGCATCTGGTACATGCCATTGGCTTGGGTTAGTGTAAGAGTTGGGGTTGGGCCTGTTTGCCTGCCCACGGCCTGGGCGTATGTGTGACTTCCATGTTGAGGCCCTCTTTGTGGGGGTGGAGGCCATGGGGTGGGCAGGAGGGGCATAGGTCTGATCTGAGAGGGCCTAAATGGGGTGTGGGCATGGTTGACTTAGGGGGGGTGTTGATTGGTTGGGGTCGGGATGTGGCTGGTGGTGCTGTGGTCTGGATGCGGGTCCTCTCGGCGTGGGTCCTCTATGTGTAGGTCTGGGGGGGGGGGGGTCCCGCAGGTCTGGGATAGTGTCTCGCTGGTCTGGGTGGTGTGTCTATTGATCTGTTGCTCCTGTGTGAAGTGTTGGGGCTGCGTTTGAGGACGATGTCCTTTAGGGTCCGGGCAAAGGTGGGCACTGCTGCCTTGTATAGGTGGACCTGGTCATAGAGGCTGTTCAAGTCCAGGGTGGAGTGGTGGGCCAGGTAAACGTTTGGTTTTGAGGAACAGTCACAGGAAATACTTGCGTTTACCCGCTATATGGTAGCAGGGTGGAAGTCTTTTCGTAGAAGCAGGGTGGAGATAACCATTTGTGCATTGGGGGAAGTGGGCTTGGGGTTCTTCATTTGTCTGTTCTGGTGTGATGTTGACGCTATGGTCTGGGGTGGACTGTTCGGCAGTGGTGTCAAGACCTTTGTTGGGAGCTGAGGTGGGCTGTTCTGCTGGCTTCTCTGCGGGGGTGACCACCTCTCTAATCGGTTGTTCTCTGTCATCCCCCCTCACCCTCTCCTCCAGCACTCTGATCCTCTCCTCTAGTGCTCTGTTCTTCTCCTGTTGATATTGTCTCACCACAGTTCAGAGTGCAGATATGTCTCTCTCTAGTTCTAGACAGACTGGCTCTCTGCTCTGCTGTTCTGTAGGGTCTAGGAGTGGGATAGACACACTGGCATGCTGCTCTCTCTTCTCTGCTGTTCTGTAGGGTCTAGGAGTGGGATAGACAGACTGGCTTCACTATAACACACACAATCTGTGGCTCTCCTCTCTTCTCACAATGTAATGTAAAGCAGAACAGATCAGTTTAATCTCTCTGTTTAGTAGATTTTATACTGCTGATGCTTGGTTCAGCACGTTACTGATTACACACACACAACCACATACACGCACGTTCACACCACCCACCCACCCACCCACCCACCCACCCACACACACACACACACCATTTGGGAAGGAAATGTAAACGTTAAATCACAGCTGCTGTATACCTTGTTAGTCATTGCTATGATTTCTCAGTCTCGTAGCCAACCCTAACATGATGTTTCCCTGAGGGACTGACTGACTGTTATATCCCTCTACAGAGCTATCAGTGATGTTTCCCTGAGGGACTGACTGACTGTCATATCCCTCTACAGAGCTAGCTTTCAGAATTTCTGTCTGTAGTAAAGCCCTTTTGTGGGGAAAAACTCATTCTGATTGGCTGGACCTGGCTCCCCAGTGGGTGGGCTTATGCACTCTCAGGCCCACCCATGGCTGCGCCCCTGCCCAGTCATGTGAAATCCATAGAAATCCATAGACAATAATCCTCATTTATTTATTTCAATTGACTGATTTCCTTCTATTAACTGTAACTCAGTAAAATCATTGAAATTGTTGCATGTTGCATTCATATTTTTGTTCAGTATAGTTTATGATTATGATTTTAACAGTAAAAGCTAAAAGAAAATTAGCATTCAGCCTCTCTCTCTGGCAGGTTCATATTGGAATGTGTCAACAAAATAACATGATGAATATTTATTATTCAAGATTACATATTTTTTCCACTTTGATAATTAGCCCAGAAAGGAAAATAACTTGTTTACCTTCCTCTGTCAATTAAAAAATAAGAGGACTGAGTCGTGAATCTGGAATGAAGTTCAAGGCTCTCTCTCATTCTCACCCTGTCTGAGAGTGTATCTGTTCTGTCTCTCCCTCATTCTCACCCATACTGACAGTCTGTTCTGTCTGTCTCTCTCTCACCCAGTCTGAAAGTCTGTGTCTGTTCTGTCTCTCTCTCATCCAGTCTGACAGTCTGTTCAGTCTGTCTCTTTCTCATTCTCACCCAGTCTGAGAGTCTGTTCTGTCTCTCTCATTCTCACCCAGTCTGAGTCTGTGTCTGTTCTGTCTCTCCATCATTCTCACCTAGTTTGATTGTCTGTTCTGGCTGTCTGTGTCTCTCTCTCACCCAGTCAGAGTCTGTTCTGTCTCTCTCTCATTCTCACCCAGTCAGAGTCTGTTCTGTCTCCCTCTCATTCTCACCTAGTTTGATTGTCTGTTCTGGCTGTCTGTGTGTCTCTCTCACCCAGTCAGAGTCTGTTCTGTCTCTCTCTCATTCTCACCCTGTCTGACAGTCTGTTCAGTCTGTCTCTCTCTCATTCTCACCCAGTCTGACAGTCTGTTCAGTCTGTCTCTCTCTCAGTCTCACCTAGTCTGAGAGTCTGTTCTGTCTCTCTCTCATTCTCACCCAGTCTGAGAGTCTGTTCTGTCTCTCTCTCATTCTCACCCAGTCTGAGAGTCTGTTCTGTCTCTCCCTCATTCTCACCCAGTCTGAGAGTCTGTTCTGTCTGTCTCTCTCTCATTCTCACCCAGTCTGAGAGTCTGTTCTGTCTCTCTCTCATTCTCACCCAGTCTGAGAGTCTGTTCTGTCTCTCCCTCATTCTCACCCAGTCTGAGAGTCTGTTCTGTCTGTCTCTCTCTCATTCTCACCCTGTCTGAGAGTCTGTTCAGTCTGTCTCTCTCTCATTCTCACCCAGTCTGAGAGTCTGTTCTGTCTGTCTCTCATTCTCACCCAGTCTGACAGTCTGTTCTGTCTGACAATTCAATTTAATTAACTTTATTGGCATGACGTAACAATGTACATATTGCCAAAGCTTATTTTGGATATTTACAATATAAAAATAAATAAAAATGAGAATCAAAATTGTCAACAGGACAACAGTAACAACAATAACCAAGGGTCAAAATAACCATACATTCAACAATAACAATAAGCATACAGTAGAGGACATGTGCAGGTTGATTGGTCTGTCAGACACTGTCCCTCAACTTATGGCAGGCAGCAATGTAGTGCGCTGCCAACCCACAGCTCTCTGTGTCCACCCCCAACAGGACGGGTAGCCTATCCTCATCAGAGAGGTCTTTGAAACCTTGAATAAGGGTTTCAAATTTGGGAAAATTACACTAATTGTTTTATATTTTTTACATTTTATCAGGAAATGCAGCTCCGTCTCAGGTTCTGCTGTGGTGCAGTGGTTGCACAGCCTTTCCTCTACAGGGAGCCAGGTTTTCCTGTGTCTACCCTTCTCAATGGCACAGCGGTGCTCACTGAGCCTGTACTTTGTCAAGGTTTTTCCTAAGGTTTTGATCAGTAACCATGGTCAAATAGTTAGCCACGGTGTACTGTCGATTTAGGGCCAGATAGCACTGCATTTTGCTTTGTGTTTGTGCTTGTTTCCCAATAAGCAATGTAGTTTTGTTTTGACTGTGTTCTAATTTGGTTTATTCTGATTTATTGGATGTTCTGGTCCTGAGGCTTCAGTGTGTTAGTAGAACAGGTTTGTGAACTCATGAGGGGACTCTTTTCTTTGCTCAGCTCTTGGTATTGCAGGGCTTGGTAATGATATGAGAGGGGGTCACTGTATTTTAGACGTTTCCAAAACTTAATTGCTCTTTTTTGAGTTTTATTATTAGTGGGTATTGGCCTAATTCTGCCCTGCATGCATTGTTTGTAGTTTTCCTCTGGACACGTAGGAGAATCTTACAGAACTCTGCATGCAGGGTTTCAATGGGGTGATTGTCCCATTTGATGAAATCTTGTTTTGCAAGTGGACCCCACACCTCACTGCCATAAAGTGCAATTGGTTCAATGACATATTCAATTCGTTTTTGAAAAAACAAGCTGCGGTTAGGAGCACTCCCTTTAAGAGTGTGCTCCTAATCTCAGCTCGTTACCTGTATAAAAGACACCTGGGAGGCAGAAATCTTTCTGATTGAGAGGGGGTCAAATACTTATTGCCCTCATTAAAATGCAAATCATTTTATAACATTTTTGACATGCGTTTTTCTGGATTTTGTTGCTTTTCGGTCTCTCACTGTTCAAATAAACCTACCATTAAAATTATAGACTGATCATTTCTTTGTCAATGGGCAAACGTACAAAATCAGCAGGGGATCAAATACTTTTTTCCCCTCACTAAGCGCAGACGATGGATATCAAGGATCTGGAAAAATTCTGTATGGAGGAATGGTCTAAGACCCCTCCCAATGTGTTCTCAGTGCCATTATCCTCACAAGGTGAGGTATTGAAAGGTATTTAAAACAGGGGTGTCAATCATTTTGACCCCTATCTTTTTCAAAAGAAAAAGAAAGATTAACTAATTAACTTAACAGTGATTAAGTGTTTTGCATGAAGCGTGTGAGAGTCCACAGCTTTCCTTCTTTGTCCTCATGCTGTACGGTCTGTAGCCAGGCTCCGAAGTCTAAGGCAATGCAGCTCAGTGCTGGAGGCGTCACTACAAACCATGATTCGATTCCAGGCTGTATCACAACCGTCCGTGATTGGGAGTCCCATAGGGCAGTGCACAATTGGCCCAGCGTCGTCCAGGTTAGGGTTTGGCCGGGTCAGGCCGTCATTGTAAATAAGAATTTGTTAATAACTGACTTGCCTAGTTAAATAAAAGTTAAATAAAAAAAAATAAAACTTCTTCTCAACTTAGAAAGGCAATACATAAATAAAAACAGAGACCTCTCAGCGAGCACATAATGTTCTGAGAACCACATGTTTCTTAGAGCTTGGTAAGAGCGTGGTTGTCCTATGGTTATTTTACAGAAAACCTTCCACAACTTTCTGGGAATGGTGCAGGACAGTTGCTTGGCTTTGGAACATTCTCAGCACATTTGTGACTCCACCTGGATTCGGTCTTATGTAGCGACATTTGAAATGGTGTTTTACATTGGATAAAAGTAGACACTCAGAGCTACGAAATTGTATATCATACACTGCATCTTTGAGGAACAATGGGAAAGTAATTCTGCTTTGAAAGTTGCTAAACTTGTCAACTCACTTTTGAGAAAATGTTTTGGTATCTAGTAAAGCTCTCTTCTTTGTCTACACCCATTCAGCATCGTTCACACCCTCTTAAGCTTTATCCCCTCCCATCTCATTCACTTGACGCTCTGGCCGAAGATTTGTTTACCTCTGGATAACATGAAAACAGCCTAACCATCTCTGCTGGCAACAATTTCATTCCGCTTTTTTTCAGACGTTTACTGACACCGGCCATATTCAACGGGTGTTGTACACTTAGGTTAACTTCTTTGGGATAGGGGGCAGTATTTTCACGGCCGGATAAAAAACGTACCCGATTTAATCTGGTTACTACTCCTGCCCAGAAACTAGAATATGCATATAATTAGGAGATTTGGATAGAACACACTCTAAAGTTTCTAAAACTGTTTGAATGGTGTCTGTGAGAATAACAGAACTCATTTGGCAGGCCAAGATTCCATACAGGAAGTGCCCTGTCTGACAATTTATTGTCCTTCTGTAGCCTCTCTATCGAAAATACAGCATCTGTGCTGTAACGTGACATTTTCTAAGGCTTCCATTGGCTATCAGAAGGCACCAGAATGTGGAATGATAGCTCTGCAGTCTCTGGGCAAAAAACAGCAGGGGTTTTGGAGAGTGGTCCTTCTGAGAACAATGACACTGGTGCGCGCGTGCATGTGAAGACTCCATGTTTTTCTTTCTCTCTTTGAACGAATACGTCGTCGCCCGGTTGGAATATTATCGCTATTTTACGAGAAAAATAGCATACAAATTGATTTTAAACAGCGTTTGACATGCTTCAAAGTACGGTAATGGAATATTTTGAATTTCTTGTCACGAAATGCGCTCGCACGTCACCCTTCGGATTGTGACCTGAACGCACAAACAAAACCAAGCTATTTCAATATAACTGTGGATTATTTGGAACCAAAACAACATTTGTTGTTGAAGTATAAGTCCTGGGAGTGCATTCTGACGAAGAACAGCAAAGGTAATCCAAATTTTCTTATAGTAAATCTGAGTTTGGTGAGGGCCAAACTTGGTGGGTGTCAAATTAGCTAGCCGTGACGGCCGGGCTATCTACTCAGAATATTGCAAAATGTGCTTTCGCCGAAAAGCTAATTTAAAATCTGACACCGCGATTGCATAAAGGAGTTCTGTATCTATAATTCCTAAAATAATTATGTATTTTGTGAACGTTTATCGTGAGTAATTTAGTAAATTCACCTGAAGTGTTCGGTGGGAATGCTAGTCACATGCTAGTCACCTGCTAATGTAAAAAGCTGGTTTTTGATATTAATATGAACTTGATTGAACAGACATGCATGTATTGTATAACATAATGTCCTAAGATTGTCATCTGATGAAGATCATCAAAGGTTAGTGCTGCATTTAGCTGTGGTTTTGGTTTTTGTGACATATATGCTTGCTTTTAAAATGGGTGTCTGATTATTTTTGGCAGGGTACTCTCCTGACATAATCTAATGTTTTTCTTTCGCTGTAAAGCCTTTTTGAAATCGGACAATGTGGTTAGATTAACGAGAGTCTTATCTTTCAAATGGTGTAAAATAGTCCTATGTTTGAGAACTTTGAATTATGACATTTTGTGGTTTTAAATTTGGCGCTCTGATTTGTCACTGGCTGTTGAATAGTGTGGGACTATTTCGTCCCACGTACCCTAGAGAGGTTAAGAGATGCAGCTAGCTAGCTAGGTAAACAATGAACCTAGGTAGGTAAACAACGTGTAAGAACACACTCGTCACGTAACGTTAGCTAACGAGCCAGCCAGCTAATGTTAGCTAGTTAAACAACAATGAACAAAGTGCCAAATCATGTCGGTACTGCCCTGCATGAATATGCTGGAAGGTAACCAACCAGGTTAAATGTTTGCTAGCTAACATTAGGCTCTAACTAGAAAAGCAAACGGCTCTGGGATACGAATAATAACATCAGCTATTGGGGCCAGCAAGCTAACGTTAGCTAGCTAGCTAACAGTACACTTTAGCTTGAACTGAAACCTTTGTCAAAATCAGAAACGTGTAATATCTAAAAATGTAGCTAGCTAACGCTAGACAATCTTACCTGTATACATCATCATGCATGATTGACGTGTGGAGAAAACACCTGTCTCCGGATTACATCTTTAAACTAAGGGCAACCGTGGCATGGCATCCGTGACAGGAAGCTGTCACGGACGCCATGCCACAGTTGCCCTTAGTTTGAAGATGTAATCCGGAGACAGGTGTTTTCTCCATCTCTTTAGCTATCATACTCTAATTCCACTGATTTCAAAACTTGATCCTCCAGAAAGTGGAGAGCAAAATGTATACAAAAAAGCTGCGTTCGACAGGATTACCAACACAGACTGACCAGCTCAAATAGAAAGAAGCCTTCTGGCAGACCAATCCTCTCTCCCCTACAACTTTCCTCATAGTTCTATTTAAAGTAATGTTCTCAAATTGTTCTAATGCTAAGAAACAACGTTAGTCTGTGGGAATTTCAGTACTTCAACATAACGTTTCCTACAGGTTTCTTCATGGTTCTATTTAAAGTCATGTTCTCAAAGAGTTCAGAGATCGTTAAGAAAAACGTCCATAAAAACCACACAAAAACTTTAGTAATATTCAGAGAATGTTATTTAAAAATATATTCTGTTCTCAGCATCAACAAAACTCTATCCTCCATTTCAGTGGTATTCTATTTTAATGGCGCCGTAGGAGATAGCTGCCGTTTTACAGTCTCCTAACCAATTGTGCTATTGTTTTTTTTCGCGTTATTTGTAACTTAATTTGTACATAATGTTTCTGCCACCGTCTCTTATGACCGGAAAGAGCTTCTAGATATCAGGACAGCGATTACTCACCTCGGAATGGAATTATATATATTTTTTTCTTTAACGAGTCGGACGCGAAGGATTTACTTCAGACACCCGACAAGGCCCTCATCCCGGTCATTCGCAGGAGAAAGAGATATCAGGGATGTAGGTCGGGGTGCCTTGTTAGGATCCGATGGCGAGCGGGTAATCTGCCTTTACCATCGGTCCTATTAGCAAACGTACAATCATTGGATAATAATTAGATGAACTACGATCACGTATATCCTACCAACGGGACATTAACTAATATCTTGTGTTTCACACAGTTGTGGCTGAACAACGACATGAATAACATACAGCTGGTGGGTTTTACGCATTTTCGACAGGATAGTACAGCAGCCTCTGGTAAGACAAGGGTTGGCGGTCTATGTATATTTGTAAACAACAGCTGGTGCACGAAATCTAAGAAAGTCAAAGTTTTGCTCGCCTGAGGATGAGTATCTCATGATAAGCTGTAGACCACACAACTTTTTAAATGTTTATTTAAAAAAAAATTGAACCTTTATTTAACTAGGCAAGTCAATTAAGAACAAATTCTTATTTACAATGACGGCCTACCCCGGCCAAACCCAGACGACGCTGGGCCAATTGTATGCCACCCTATGGGACTCCCAATCACGGCCGGATGTGATACAGCCTGGAATCGAACCAGGAACTGTAGCAACCCCTCATTAATCAACAAGAGAAAGATGGGAGGCTAATAACATTAGTGGAACTTATGAAAGGTAGACCTATATACTGTATGCGTTAGCTTACTAATTATACAAGGCCCTATTATATTTCTAAATTAAAATCTAATTCGCTAGCCTATACCTGTAACTTTGTAGGCAGCATGTGCTGAAACAGAATTGCATGTTCTCTCAGCTTGACCATGGTTTGAATGAGGTGGGTAATTTCAGTCTATATGACACAGTATAATACCATATGGTACAGTAATACAGTTCACACTCAAATATTAGCCTACTGGAGCTAGTTTAATTTATTTACTCAAGAGAGCATATAGCTTGGTACATCTATGGAATGTTATGTTTTTCTGTTGTGTGTAATGTGCAGTAGACTATATTTCATATATCAAATTTAATTTAATTTGTCACATGCGCTGAATACAACAGGTGTACAGTCGTGGCCAAAAGTTTTGAGAATGACACAAATATACATTTTCACAGTTTGCTGCTTCAGTGTCTTTAGATATTTTTGTCAGATGTTACTATGGAATACTGAAGAATAATTACAAGCATTTCATAAGTGTCAAAGGCTTTTATTGACAATTACATGAAGTTGATGCAAAGAGTCAATAATTGCAGTGTTGACCCTTCTTTTTCAAGACCTCTGCAATCCACCCTGGCATGCTATCAATTAACTTCTGGGCCACATCCTGACTGATGGCAGCCCATGCTTGCATAATCAATGCTTGGAGTTTGTCAGAATTTGTGGGTTTTTGTTTGTCCACCCGCCTCTTGAGAATTGACCACAAGTTCTCAATGGGATTAATGTCTGGGGAGTTTCCTGGCCATGGACCCAAAATATCGATGTTTTGTTCCCCGAGCCACTTAGTTATCACTTTTGCCTTATGGCAAGGTGCTCCATCATGCTGGAAAAGACATTGTTCGTCACCAAACTGTTCCTGGATGGTTGGGAGAAGTTGCTCTCGGAGGATGTGTTGGTACCATTCTTTATTCATGGCTGTGTTCTTAGTCAAAATTGTGAGTGAGCCCACTCCCTTGGCTGAGAAGCAACCCCACACATGAATGGTCTCAGGATGCTTTACTGTTGGCATGACACAGGACTGATGGTAGAGCTCACCTTGTCTTCTCCGGACAAGCTTTTTTCCGGATGCCCCGAACAATCAGAAAGGGGATTCATCAGAGAAAATTACTTTACCCCAGTCCTCAGCAGTTCAATCCCTGTACCTTTTGCAGAATATCAGTCTGTCCATGATGTTTTCCTGGAGAGAAGTGGCTTCTTTGCTGCCCTTCTTGACACCAGGCCATCCTCCAAAAGTCTTTGCCTCACTGTGTGCAGATGCACACCTGCCTGCTGCCATTCCTGAGCAAGCTCTGTACTGGTGGTGCCCCGATACCGCAGCTGAATCAACTTTAGGAGACGGTCCTGGCGCTTGCTGGACTTTCTTGGGCACCCTGAAGCCTTCTTCACAACAATTGAACCGCTCTCCTTAAAGTTCTTGATGATCCGATAAATGGTTGATTTAGGTGCAATCTTACTGGCAGCAATATCCTTGCCTGTGAAGCCCTTTTTGTGCAAAGCATTGATGACGGCACGTGTTTCCTTGCAGGTAACCGTGTTTGACAAAGGAAGAACAATGATTCCAAGCACCACCCTCCTTTTGAAGCTTCCAGTCTGTTATTCAAACTCAATCAGCATGACAGAGTGATCTCCAGCCTTGTCCTCGTCAACACTCACACCTGTGTTAACGACAGAATCACTGACATGTCAGCTGGTCCTTTTGTGGCAGGGCTGAAATGCAGTGGAAACATTTTTTGGGGGATTCAGTTCACTTGCATGGCAAAGAGGGACTTTGCAATTAATCTGATCACTCTTCATAACATTCTGGAGTATATGCAAATTGCCATCATACAAATTGAGGCAGCAGACTTTGTGAAAATGTATATTTGTGTCATTCTCAAAACTTTTGGCCACGACTGTAGACCTTACAGTGAAATGCTTACTTACAAGCCCTTAACCAACAATGCAGTTAAGAAAATACCTAACAAAAGTAAGCGATAAGAATAACAAATAATTAAAGAGCAGCAGTAAAAAAACTATAGTGGGGCTATATACAGGGGGTACCGGTACAGAGTCAATGTGCGGGGGCACCAGTGTTGAGGGAATTGAGGTAATATGTACATGTACAGTGGGGCAAAAAAGTATTTAGTCAGCCACCAATTGTGCAAGTTCTCCCACTTAAAAAGATGAGAGGCCTGTAATTTTCATCATAGGTACACGTCAACTATGACAGACAAAATGAGGAAAAAAAATCCAGAAAATCACATTGTAGGATTTTAAATTAATTTATTTGCAAATTATGGTGGAAAATAAGTATTTGGTCACCTACAAACAAGCAAGATTTCTGGCTCTCACAGACCTGTAACTTCTTCTTTAAGAGGCTCCTCTGTCCTCCACTCGTTACCTGTATTAATGGAACCTGTTTGAACTTGTTATCACTATAAAAGACACCTGTCCACAACCTCAAACAGTCACACTCCAAACTCCACTATGGCCAAGACCAAAGAGCTGTCAAAGGACACCAGAAACAACATTTTAGTCCCAGGGTTCTTAGCTTAGTGATGAGCTTTGAGGACACTATGGTGTTGAATGAAGCTGAGCTGTAGTCAATGAATAGCATTCTCACATAGGTGTTATTTTTGTCCAGGTGGGAAAGGGCAGTGTGGAGTGTGATTGAGATTGAATCATCTGTGGATCTGTTTGGGCGGTATGCAAATTGGAGTGGGTCTAGGGTTTCTGGGATAATGGTGTTTATGTGAGCCATGACCAGCCTTTCAAAGCACTTCATGGCTACAGACGTGAGTGCTACAGGTCGGTAGTCATTTAGGCAGGTTATCTTAGTGTTCTTGGGCACAGGGACTATGGTGGTCTGCTTGAAACATGTTGGTATTACAGACTCAGACAGGGAGAAGTTGAAAATGTCAGTGAAGACACTTGCCAGTTGGTCAGCGCATGCTCAGAGTACACATCCTGGTAATCCGTCTGGCCCTGCGGCCTTGTGAATGTTGACCTGTTTAAAGGTCTTACCCACATCGACTGCAGAGAGTGTGATCACACATTTGTGCATGTTTCAATGTTACTTGCCTCGAAGCGAGCATAGAAGTTGTTTAGCTCGTCTGGTAGGCTCGTGTCACTGGGCTGCTCTCGGCTGTGCTTCCCTTTGTAGTCTGTAATAGTTTGCAAGCCCCGCCACATCCGACGAGCGTCAGAGCTGTTGTAGTACGATTCCATCTTAGTCCTGTATTGACGCTTTGCCTGCCTGTTTGATGGTTCGTCGGAGGGCATAGCGGGATATCTTATAAGCTTCCGGGTTAGAGTCCCGCTCCTTGAAAGCGGCAGCTCTACCCTTTAGCTCAGTGCGAATGTTGCCTGTAATCCATGGCTTCTGGTTGGGGTATATAAACTAAGCAAAGAAAGAAACGTCCTCTCACTGTCAACTGCGTTTATTTTCAGCAAACTTAACATGTGTAAATATTTGTATTAACATAACAAGATTCAACAACTGAGACATAAACTGAACAAGTTCCACAGACATTTGACTAACAGAAATTGAATAATGTGTCCCTGAACAAAGGGGTGGGGGGGGGGTGTCAAAATCAAAAGTAACAGTCAGTATCTGGTGTGGCCACCAGCTGCATTAAGTACTGCAGTGCATCTCCTCCTCATGGACGGCACCAGATTTGTCAGTTCTTGCTGTGAGATGTTACCCCCCCTCTTCCACCAAGGCACCTGCAAGTTCCTGGACATTTCTGGGGGAACAGTCCTAGCCCTCACCCTCCGATCCAACAGGTCCCAGACGTGCTCAATGGGATTGAGATCCGGGCTGTTCGCTGGCCATGGCAGAACACTGACATTCCTGTCTTGCAGGAAATCACACAAAGAACGAGCAGTATGGCTGGTGGCATTGTCATGCTGGAGGGTCATGTCAGGATGAGCCTGCAGGAAGGGTACCACATGAGAAAGGAGGATGTCTTCTCTGTAATGCACAGCACTGAGATTGCCTGCAATGTCAACAAGTTCAGTTCGCCCCAGACCATGACGGACCCTCCACCTCCAAATCAATTCCGCTCCAGAGTACAGGCCTTGGTGTAATGCTCATTCCTTCGACGATAAACGCAAATCCGACCATCACCCCTGGCGAGACAAAACCGCGACTCGTCAGTGAAGAGCACTTTTTGCCAGTCCTGTCTGGTCCAGCGAAGGTGGGTTTGTGCCCATAGGCGACGCTGTTGCCGGTGATGTCTGGTGAGGACCTGCCTTACAACAGGCCTACAAGTGCTCAGTCCAGCCTCTCTCAGCTTATTGAGGCCAGTCTGAGCACTGATGGAGGGATTGTGTGTTCCTGGTGTAACTCGGGCAGTTGTTGCCATCCTGTACCTGTCCCGCAGGTGTGATGTTCAGATGTACCGATCCTGTGCAGGTGTTACACGTGGTCTGCCACTGAGAGGATGATCAGTTGTCTGTCCTCTCTCCCTGTAGCGCTGTCTTAGGCATCTCACAGTACGGACTTTATTTCGGCAATTTATTTCCCTGGCCACATCTGCAGTCCTCATGACTGCTTGCAGCATGCCTAAGGCACGTTCACGCAGATGAGCAGGGACCCTGGGCATCTTTCTTTTGGTGTTTCTCAGAGTCAGAAAAAGGCCTCTTTAGTGTCCTAAGTTTTCATAAATATAACCTTAATTGCCTACCGTCTGTAAGCTGTTAGTGTCTTAACGACCATTCCACAGGTGCATGTTCATTAATTGTTTATGTTTCTTTGAACAAGCGTGGGAAACAGTGTTTAACCTCTTATGAACGCCTCGCCAATACCCAATGGTAGCGCCTTGCGCGAAATACGAAAAACCTTAAAAATGCTATAATTTCAATTTCTCAAGCATATGACTATTTTACACCATTTGAAAGATAAGACTCTCCTTTATCTAACCACATTGTCCGATTTCAAAAAGGATTTACAGCGAAAGCAAAACATTAGATTATGTTAGGAGAGTACATAGACACAAATAATCACACAGCCATTTTCCAAGCAAGCATATATGTCACATAAACCCAAACCACAGCTAAATGCAGCACTAACCTTTGATGATCGTCATCAGATGACACTCCTAGGACATTATGTTATACAATACATGCATGTTTTGTTCAATCAAGTTCATATTTATATCAAAAAACAGCTTTTTACATTAGCATGTTTTGTTCAGAACTAGCATACCCACCGAAAACTTCCGGTGAATTTACTAAATTACTCACGATAAAAGTTGACAAAAAACAAATTATTTTAAGAATTATAGATACAGAACTCCTTTATGCAATCGCGGTGTCCGATTTTAAAATAGCTTTTCGGTGAAAGCACATTTTGCAATATTCTGAGTAGATAGCCCGGCCATCACGGCTAGCTAATTTGACACCCACCAAGTTTGGCCCTCACCAAACTCAGATTTACTATAAGAAAAATTGGATTACCTTTGCTGTTCTTCGTCAGAATGCACTCCCAGGACTTCTACTTCAACAACAAATGTTGTTTTGGTTCGAAATAATCCATAGTTATATCCAAATAGCTCCGTTTTGTTTGTGCGTTCAGGTCACTATCCAAAGGGTGACGCGCCGGCGCGTTTCGTGACAAAAAATTTCAAAATATTCCATTACCGTACTTCGAACATGTCAAACGCTGTTTAAAATCAATTTGGATGCTATTTTTCTTGTAAAATAGCGATAATATTCCAACCGGGCGACGACGTATTCGTTCAAAGAGAGAAAGAAAAACATGGAGTCTTGCACGCGCACACCAGTGTCATTGTTCTCAGAAGGACCACTCTCCAAAACCCCTGCTGTTTTTTGCCCAGAGACTGCAGAGCTATCATTCCACGTTCTGGCGCCTTCCTAGAGCCAATGGAAGCCTTAGAAAATGTCACGTTACAGAAGAGATCCTGTATTTTCGATAAAGAGGCTAAAGAAGGACAGGAAATGGTCAGACAGGGCACTTCCCGAATAGAATCTTCTCAGGTTTTGGCCTGCCATATGAGTTCTGTTATACTCACAGACACCATTCAAACATTTTTAGAAACTTTAGAATGTTTTCTATCCAAATCTACTAATTATATGCATATTGTAGTTACTGGGCAGGAGTAGTAACCAGATTAAATCGGGTACGTTTTTTATCCGGCCGTGAAAATACTGCCCCCTATCCCAAACAGGTTAAACCCTTTACAATGAAGATCTTTGAAGTGATTTGTCTTTTTACGAATTATCTTTGAAAGACAGGGTCCTGAAAAAGGGACGTTTCTTTTTTTGCTGAGTTTACATACATACAAAATGGTCCTGAAGTTTAGCATCTGCTTCATCTGACCACTTTTTGATAGACCGAGTCACTGGTGCTTCCTGCTTTAATTTGTGCTTGTAAGCAGGAATCAGGAGGATAGAATTATGGTCAGATTTGCCAAATGGAGGGCGAGGGAAACCTTTGTACGCGTCTCTGTGTGTTGAGTAAAGGTGGGCTTGATTTTTTCCCCCCTCTGGTTGCACATTTAACATGCTGGTAGAAATGTGGTAAAATGGATTTAAGTTTACCTGCATTTAAGCCCCCGGCCACTAGGAGCGCCGCCTCTAGATGAGCGTTTTCCTGTTTGCTTATGGCGGTATACAGCTCATTGAGTGCGGTTTTATTGTCAGCATCGGTCTGTGGTGGTATGTAGACAGCGACGTAAAAATACAGCCTATTGGATAATGGCACAATCATTTGGGCTCATAAAATGTTTAATGTATGGCTCATCAGGTTCAGGTAGCATCAGGGTTGAATTTTCAATCAAAACTAATCAAATTCAGACATAGGCTTTTGAATGACACTTCCAGTTTTGGCGGGACATACCGGGTTACCCAGAAGAAAATAGATTTATTCTTGGGATGGAACATTGGTAAAATACCGGGAAAATATTCAACCCAGTACCACCTCAAGGCTTATTATAAAATCAGGTGACAGCGCACCTTAATTGGCAATGGTCTTGGTAAGTGGAGTGTGCCAATATATTTTGCATAATGCTTTCTTGACTAGACTACTGACGTTACACAAAATTCAAAAGGCATTAAGGCACATTTCCTCATAATACCAAATTCAAGGTTTTTGCTTACCGTTTCATACAAATCTATGTGCTTTTACAAAGAAATAAAAGCAAGTAGGCTATGAGGATAGGTTATATTCGCAGCTACATCCAATGTAACAAGGCTGTGGATTCTAATCCCACATGGGGTGGATATATTTTTTCTTCAAATGCTTTATTTACAATATTCATCCCGTGCCCACACCCAATTCTGAAAAGTGAAAGCATACCTGTGAAAGCGGTCGCCCTGGTAGTATATGTAGGTTTTCATACAGTACCCAAGACCTACCGATTGGCTCATTCTAACCCCCCCCACCTGTAACTATTCACCAGGTCGTTGTTGTAAATGAGAATGTGTTCTCAGTCAACTTACCTGATTAAAAAAGGGTTAAATAAAAATAAAATACCAATCTTGTGAGTTAATTTGACCATTGGAAAAAGAGCTACTGCGTAAATACTGCAATGTGGGCAGGATGCACAAATTAGAGGATCCTGTTGGGCTGTATCACCGCCTGGTATGGCAACTGCACCGCCCTCAACCACAAGGCTCTCCAGAGGGTGGTGCGGTCTGCACAACGCATCACCGGGGGCAAACTACCTGCCCTCCAGGACACCTACAGCACCCGATGTCACAGGAAGGCCAAAAAGATCATCAAGGGCAACAACCACCCGAGCCACTGCCTGTTCACCCCACTACCATCCAGAAGGCGAGGTCAGTACAGGTGCATCAAAGCTGGGACCGAGCGATTGAAAAACAGCTTCTATCTCAAGGCCATCAGACTGCTAAACAGCAATCACTAACTCAGAGGCTGCTGCCTACATTAAGAACGAATCACTGGCCACTTTAATAAATGGATCACTAGGCACTTTATACAATGCACTCTACATATCTTACATTACTCATATCACATGTATATAGTGTATTTTATACCATCTTTGCACCTTGCCTATGTCACTCAGCCATCGCTCATCCATATACTTACATGTACATATTCTCATTCACCCATTTAGATGTCTGTATTAGGTAAAAAAAAAAAAACATACGCTTCCAAGGAACCAAATGTTCTAGCTGGGCTTGGTGTGTTCTGCTGGTGTTACTGTAGAATGGAACACAGCAACCCCTGGGCATTTTGGTTTATTTGTCCTTTCTGCTTCACTAGCAAGAAGGCTCTGTGTTCTGGCGGTGATAACGTTAGCTAGATCTGTCTATCTATCTGTCTGTCTGTCTATGTGTCTGTCTATGTCGATCGATCTCTCTCTCGATCTATCTATATCTCTATCCAACTCTCTCTCTCTCTAGCTGTCTGTCTATGTGTCTGTCTATGTGTCTGTCTATGTGTCTGTCTATGTGTCTGTCTATGTGTCTGTCTATGTGTCTGTCTATGTGTCTGTCTATGTGTCTGTCTGTGTGTCTGTGTCTGTCTGTGTCTGTCTGTGTCTGTCTGTGTCTGTCTGTGTCTGTCTGTGTCTGTCTGTGTCTGTCTGTGTCTGTCTATGTGTCTGTCTATGTGTCTGTCTATGTGTCTGTCTATATCGATTGATCTCTCTCTCGATCTATATATCTATCTATTAATTTGCAATTTTGCGGTGCTGAAATTATTATCTAGTTGACCACACACGGCTATTGCTTTAGCTACATTTATTATAAGGAATGGATTACTGTACGTTTCAGTAAGCAACCATTTGATACATGCCTTCAATTGCATTAGCCTATTATTTAAATATTTTTTTGTCATTCAGTGATATTTATTCTCACAGTAATTCTTTAGGATCCATCAAATGTTCGTTAAGAAAACATGCATGCATAGTGGTGGGCGTTGTGAAGAGATGTGCAAAGTGACATCAAAGTTTAGAACTGCCACAAGGATGGCGACAGCTGCCTAGCAACCATCATTACGAAGCATCAAATCTCATGAACGCGAATTGCTTACGCCGGACTTAGCTACGAGTAGTCTTATTTTGTATGGTGCAACAGGTGTACATTTTGATCACAAAGTCGGACGTAACTATGTCTGACCTCGCATTTAAAACCAACTTATTTTTTTACATTTTTTTGACCAAACTAGACTAAATCGGTCCCTGCTCCCTGTAGTTTCTTTCTGGATTAATATCAATAATCAAAATATCAAACCACTTTATTCATGAGGAATTTATTGTTTTGGGCAATTAATACCAAGAGCTATATAACAAGAGGACCTTTGTAGAATTGACTGAATCAAAAAAGGTGTAACCGAAATAAAACTAAAATCAGGGAAATGAAACTGAAAACATTACAAAAACAAATATCCAGCCCTTCACAGTAGGCCACAATAATAATTTAAAAAATCCATGAGCGTCTCCTTGCTTTGTCGGTGTCCCCAAACAGGAGCATTAATAATATTAATATCAACACTGATACAAAAAAAAAAAACAGGTTAAAAAGAGGCCAGCATCACCTACAGTGGTGCGTGGCAGCCTTGTCTGTGTAAGTGTGTGTGTATGTGTGTGAGGCAGAGAGAAACACCAGAGGTTGTGGTCGTAGTAGTAGAGATCTTTCAGAAAGGTCAGAACGTCTTATGCAGATAAGTCGCTGTTGTCAAAGCGCTCCTGGTCGTACACCTCGGCAATGACCTTGCGACCTCCAAACCAGCGATTATTGAGTGCCTGGATGGCCTTGTTCATCTCTGCCGCCATGGAGAACTCCACAAAGATCTTGACAATTACCTCCGCATCATCCTCCTCGCCCTGCTTTTCCTGGTAGATGATGACACGGTTGACCGCGCCAAACTTGCCGCACTCTTCAGTCACCTCACCCTCCAGGTCATCGTCGATGTCTTCTGGTCCTACCATGTTCCGCAGCACCATCACCGTCGACTGGGCACAGTGGAAGAAAAGCATTATTATTGTACAATGTATCATTAAAACACAAATATGTGTGCTACCAGTTACTTTCTTAATCAGAGAAAACACTGACGGTACAGTTAGTTACCCACACGTTGCGACTATTAATGTTGTGGAAACTTTTCAGAGAATGCAACTGTAGCCCTTGTGGCTCAACAACCCCAACCAGGGCTCCAGACTGTGACCACTTAGTAACATTTTGCAACCCTTTTACTTGGCTGTGCAAGTTTAAATTGGAAGCATCGGCTGCACATTTTACTTGATCACCTCAGTCAAAACTTTGGGAGGCTAAAACCATGATTTGGTGAAATAGTAAAGTGCATTATCCTCATGTAGGTCTGACCCCATTTAGTAGACTGGTCAATTATTTTGCCGATAGGCTTTTGGTCGACCAAGATTGTTTTTGGATGAGCAGTTGCAAATATATACAGTACCAGTCAAAATTTGGACGCGCCTACTCATTCCAGGGTTTTCTAAATGTTTTACTATTTTCTACATTGTAGAATAATAGTGAAGACATCAACACTATGAAATAACACATATGGAATCATGTAATAAACAAAAATATATTTCAGATTCTTTAAAGTAGCCACCCTTTGCCCGGATAACAGCTTTGCACACTCTTGGCAACCAGCCAAGGTAGTTACCTGGAATACATTTCAATGAACAGGTGTGCCTTCTTAAAAGTTAATTTGTCGAATCTCTTTCCTTCTTAATGCATTTGAGCCAATCAGTTGTGTTGTGACAAGGTAGGGGTGGTATACAGAAGATAGCCCTACTTAGTAAAAGACCAAATCCAAATTATGGCAAGAGCAGCTCAAATCAGCAAAGAAAAACGACAGTCCATCATTACTTTAAGACATGAAGGTCAGTCAATGCGGAAAATTTCAAGAACTTTGAAAGTTTCTTCAAGTGCAGTCGCAAAACCCATCAAGCGCTATGATGAAACTGGCTCTCATGAGAACCGCCACAGGAAAGGAAGACCCAGAGTTACCTTTGCTGCAGAGGATAAGTTCATTAGGGTTAACTGCACCTCAGATTGCAGCCCAAATAAATGCTTCACAGAGTTCAAGTAACAGACACATCAACATCAACTATTCAGAGAAGACTGCATGAATCAGGCCTTCATGGTTGATTGCTGCAAAGAAACCACTACTAAAGGACACCAATAAGAAGAAGAGACTTGCTTGGGCCAAGAAACACAAGCAATGGACATTAGACCGGTGGAAATTTGTCCTTTGGTCTGGAGTCGAAATTTGAGATTTTTGGTTCCAACTGCTGTGTCTTTGTGAGACGCAGAGTAGGTGAACGGATGATCTCCGCATGTGTGGTTCCCACTGTGAAGCATGGAGGAGGTTTGATGGTGCTTTGTTGGTGACACTGTCTGTGATTTATTTAGAATTCAAGGCACACTTAACCAGCATGGCTACCACAGAATTCTGCAGCGATACGCCATCCCATCTGGTTTTCTCTTAGTGGGACTATCATTTCTTTTTCAACAGGACAATCAACCAACACACCTCCAGGCTGTGTAAGGGCTATTTGACCAAGAAGGAGAGTGATGGAGTGCTGCATCAGATGACCTGGCCTCCACAATCACCCAACCTCAACCCAATTGAGATGGTTTGGGATGAGTTGGACTGCAGAGTGAAGGAAAAGCAGACAACAAGTGCTCAGCAAATGTGGGAACTCCTTCAAGACCATTGGAAAAGCATTCCAGATTAAGCTGGTTGAGAGAATGCCAAGAGTGTGCAAGGCTGTCATCAAGGCAAATGGTGGCTACTTTGAAGAACCTAAAATATATTTTGATTTGTTTTACACTTTTTGGGTTACATATGTGTTATTTCATAGTGTTGATGTCTTCACTATTATTCAACAATGTAGAAAATAGTAAACATAAAGAAAAATCCTTGAATGAGTAAGTGTGTCCAAACTTTTGACTGGTACTGTATATTTTTCATGGCACACAAGACACCTGTCTAAATCATGTCTGTCTCAGTGGATTAATCCATTGTGCAGGCCGCCGGGATGGCACACCAGTATCACCAGTAGTACATTTGCCTTTAATTACGATAATGTCTAATCTACAATGTTTGTTTGGTTACGGTAATTTCTGTTAATGCATTCAATAGATTATTATTATTACAGTCTTTTACCGTTCTCATTGTCGGAGTGGACACGTTGTTTGCGGACCGCACAACCTAGACTACACTTGCGAGGAACAAGTTTTGTCAATTTATTCTGTCTTTTGTTTGTAGCTCTCCTGTCAATGTTGAGTTAGGATGCGCATCTGACTATGCATAGAAGTAGGCCTAGGCTACCTGGCGTGCGCGCAAATGTAGGCCTATAAATGTGCCCATTTGGAGATCCGATAGTATTTCTGAACTCACCACCACTGTGGAGCTTCTCAAAGTCATTTTTTCTTCACCTCAAACAAAGTCTGTTTTAACGTCCATTGAGAATGACAATAGTTCCTTAACGTAGCTATTGAAAAAATATTTCCAGCTCTCTTTCGATAACCACTCGGCGTGAAAGGAGAAAAAAAATGTAATGCTCTGATCCAGTGGAAACGTCATAAAATAGGCCTACTTCTTATCCCTTTGTGCAAATAGCCTACAACTGTGTGTCTGTCCGGAGCTCACTGGCGGAGGAAACTGAGGGCCCAGAATATTTTAGAAAATGTTGCAAGTTTGATAGTGCTAGCTTCAGGCCGGACCCAAGTTAACAGTTGATATGTTTCATGTTCCTTGCAGACAGGCCATGCGTAGCCAATGTGAATTATAGGATATTTATTTTTAAAAGGATATTTTCTACCTGCAGGCTGCAATGTTTTTATTTATTGGCTTTATGTAGGTTATTTTTACATTCGGAAAGTATTCAGACCTTTACCTTTTCCATATTTTGTTACGTTACAGCCTTATTCTAAAATGGATTAAATAAATGTTTTTCCTCATCAATCTACACACAATACCCCATAATGACAGAGATGTTCGATCGGGTTAAAGTGCGGGCTCTGGCTGGACCACTCAAGGACATTCAGAGACTTGTCCCGAAGCCACTCCTGCGTTGTGTTGGCTGTGTGCTTAGGGTAGTTGTCCTGTTGGCAAGTGAAACTTTGCCCCAGTCTGAGGTCCTGAGCGCTCTGGAGCATGTTTTCATCAAGGATCTCTCAGTACTTTGCTCCATCAATCTTTCCCTCAATCCTGACTAGTCTCCCAGTACCTGCCTCTGAAAATCATACCCAGAGCATGATGCTGCCACCATGCTTCACCGTAGGGATTGTGCCAGGTTTCCTCCAGTCGTGACGCTGGGCTTTCAGGCCAAAGAGTTCAATCTTGGTTTCATCAGGCCAGAGAATCTTGTTTCTCATGGTCTGCGAGTCTTTAGGTGCCTTTTGGCAAACTCCAAGCGGGCTGTCATGTGAGATGTTTGTCCTTCTGGAAGGTTTTCCCATCTCCACAGAGGAACTCTGGGAGGCTCTGTCAGTGTGACCATCGCGTTCTTGGTCACATCCCTGACCAATGCCCTTCTCCCCGGATTGCTGAGTTTGGCCGGACGGCCAGCTCTAGGAATAGTCTTGGTGGTTCGAAACTTCTTCCATTTAAGAATGATGGAGGCCACTGTATTTTCGGGGACCTTCAATGGTGCATTTCTTGGTACCCTTCCCCAGAGCTGTGCCTCGACACAATTCTTCTCTCAGAGCTCTACGGACAATTCCTTCAAACTCATGGGTTTGTTTTTGCTCTGACACACACTGTCAACTGTGGGACCTTATATAGAGGCATGACTCTCCTGGGGGAGGATCCAAGGCTCAATGTTAAGAATGGTCAGTGGGGATCTAAAGAACAATCATGTCACATTATTTTGTGATGTCATTAGAATGGCATCAAGAAAATACTGTAACTTGGAAAGTGTACACATTCTATCTGTCAAGTTTACATCCAAATGATGTCTAAAATATATGATTAAGGATGAGAGTATTTCTGTTAACTTCATTAGGGTAGGGGGCACTATTTTCACCTCCAGATGAAAAGCGTGCCCAAAGTAAACTGCCTGCTACTCAGGCCCAGAAGCTAGGATATGCATATAATTGGTAGATTTGGATAGAAAACACTCTAAAGTTTCCAAAAATGTTAAAATAATGTCTGTGAGTATAACACAACTGATGTGGCAGGCGAAGACGAACGAGGTCAGTGGCAGTAATGCACCTAATTTATGAAAGTTGCCAATCGCAATATAAAGTCAAGGGAAGAAAAGGCCTGGAAGGAAGAGAGATGACTAGAAATGATTCGGTTGACCGTTTTATGTGTGGATTAATTGTCGGAGTAGAGGACCTTTGCATTTCAGGTAAAATAATACTCAATGTTTATATCCCATGACAAATTAGCAAGCAACAGCAACCTAGCTAAATAGGACAAATTAGCTAGCAAGTGCAAGCTAGCTAGCTAAATTGGCATAAATGTTTAATGCTTTCGACCTGTCCCCAAATTAATGTAATTGGTTCAGAGTTTGTTTTGATATTTTAACCTGCGTGTCGTGATCACGTTTGGTGTGGGGGGACAAAATAAATAAACGCACGATGGTGCACGCGCGCAGCCAGTTTGGGTTCCGTGAAAGGCAAAAAATAGGCCATAGCGGCGAAGTAATTACAATTTAGCAATTAACACTGGAGTGATAGATGTGCAGAATAGGATGTGCAAGTAGAAATACCGGTGTGCAAAAGAATCACGGTATCATTGATATATGCAGAGAAGCGTGTCGTCCTGAGAATTGAACCCTGTGGCACCCCCATAGAGACTGCCAGAGGTCCGGACAACAGGCCCTCCGATTTGACACACTGAACTCTATCTGAGAAGTAGTTAGTGAACCAGGCGAGGCAGTCAGAGAAACCAAGGCTGTTGAGTCTGCCGATAAGAATACGGTGATTGACAAAGTCGAAAGCCTTGGCCAGGTCAATGAAGACGGCTGCACAGTACTGTCTTTTTTTGATGGCGGTTATGATATCGTTTAGGACCTTGAGCGTGGCTGAGGTACACCCATGACTAGCTCGGAAACCGGATTGAATAGCGGAGAAGGTACGGTGGGATTCCAAATGGTCGGTAATTTGTTTGTTAATTAACTTGGCTTTCGAAGACTTTAGAAAGGCAGGGCAGGATGGATATATGTCTGTAACAGTTTGGGTCTTGAGTGTCTTTTGAAGAGGGGGATGACCGCGGCCGCTTTCCAATCTTTAGGAATCTCAGGTGATACGAAAGAGAGGTTCAACAGACTAGTAATAGGGGTGGCAACAATGGCGGCGGCTCATTTTAGGAAGAGAGGGTCCAGATTGTCTAGCCCAGCTGATTTGTAGGGATCCAGATTTTGCAGCTCTTTCAGAACATCAGGTGTCTGGATTTGGGTTAAGGAGAAGCACGGGGGGGGGGGGAGATAGATGACGAATAAAGACATCCACATGTAAATACACTAATTACTACTTATTCCAAAACGGGCAGTGGTTTGAGTGCAAGCTACAGTGGTTCCTCCTTTAAAATTTGTGAGCTTACGCCACAGGACTTAGAGGTAATTTGTGGTTTAGTACGGTACCCTGCGTCACCACTTCATTGCTCCAGACCAGAGCAAGGGGGAGTTAGAGCAATGATTATGCTTTTGGGTCCTACTGTGTCTCTAATTGACAATGAATGGGCAACATAAACCTAAATAGAAACTGATAATTGTGCATTACTTCAGTATTACTTACTAAAACTGTTGATACACTAAGGTTTTTATTATTTTATTTTGTTAGGATTATTTTGCTATTACTGTAGTACTGTAGGCCCCTCCCGACCGGTAATGTTGTACAGCGCCTGAGTGGCACAATGGTCTAAGACACTGCATAGCAGTGCAAGCTGTGTTGCTACAGATGCTGGTTCAATACCTGTGCTGTCCTCGACTGGGAGACCCATGAGATGAGTGTAGGTTTAAGTTTTTCCCCTCTAAAAACAGAAATAAATAATTCTAAATAACAAACCGGCTTTATTTAGAAATTAGTAACAATGTATCACTCCGTGTTCAAGAATGGCCTTTTTCTTGCTCATTCTACGTTATTTGAAAAACAAAATCTCCAAAATATTTAAGGGGCATTGCACTAATAATGGTGCTGACTAGGAAAACGTTCCCTCTGTTCTTAGTGCCAGTCCGCACGTTCAAACTAAAACAATGTAACTAATAATGGCATCTTTATGCTTTCGTTAATAAAATAATGATAAAAATAATCTTTCAAAATGCCTATGTTTATTTAGTTATGGATCCATAACAAATTACTATGGGAATAAATATCACTGAATTACAGAAATAATGGATCAAAGTTGTCTAATGAAGGCAAACAAATGGTTGCTTACTGGATAATACTCTTTCAAATACTCTTTCAAACACACGGTCACGTTGTACAGTGTCATTATGGCTATTAGCAGGGCTATATTTTGGCCTTTATTCAGATTACAATTGCTCACTGTCGTTTTTTTATAATGAAATAATCTCCAAAATATCGTTATATATAGCCTTCCCACTGTGGACGTCTATTTCAGCACCGTTTCGCGCATCTTCATTTATATTCCATGATATTCTTAAGATATGTGTTGACTGAATATAAGCAAGTGATGTCTGCTAAATAATCAAGTTAAAATTATTTATTTCTGGAGAAACCTAAAGAACAAACTGGCTTTATTTACAGATTAGTGAGAATGTCTCACCCCATGTTCAAGAATTTCCTTTTTCCTCGCTCACTCTAGGTTAAATGAAATCTCCAAAATATCGTTACTTTTTATAACAAAGTGATTATTATTATTATTATTATTATTAATTAATTTAGAATTTTATAAAATCACCTTAGATATTCTCATAGATCCTAGCGGAAAATGCCCCTTAGATATTAATTTAGAATCCTCCAATCATTGAAAGAAATATTTTTAGATATACTGTAGGCCTACCGTAGGCGAAATGAGTATTGGTTACACTACATTTAGGGTGTGGAAATGTTATGCCCCTTAGATATTAATTTAGAATCCTCCAATCCTCTTATGCTGTAGTCTACTCCCGACTGTCACGTTGTACAGCTCAATATTTTCCATTCCATCCATTCCAGAAAACCTGAGGGTTTCGTTTTTTGTTTTTCTAAGAATAGAACCACCATAATATTAATCAAATGAATTAAGCCAAATATCTTAAAATCAATCCCACGTACTATGTTATTACAAAAAAATATTTAAATTCTCTAGTAAAGCCAATACGGGAGACTATCAAATGCTTCTCAAAGATGCCCTCAGGTGGTCAAACTACCACTAACTTATATTAACGTAAAAAATGGCTGACAATTAAATAACGTAACATAGAATGCTGCAGCAACCCGCAAGGTGTGCTGCAGTATGACGAAACTTTTAAAGGAGCAACCAATGTATATGATTAATGTGAGAACAATCCTAGAATGTGTCCACGATAAGTGTCCTTTTTCTCTCTCTCTTTCCCCCTCTCCATCTAGCGTTATGTTGCAACAAGCCGTCATATCTTGTCAGTCCACTAGGGACTTTTGTCTCATGTAAGTGTGTATATGTATTCTGTGTTATTATTTAGTTAGTAAATAAATAATTAAATCAATTTGTGTAGTACTGAATAATGAGCAAAGGTTGGGGTTTTTGCAGATCCAAGAGGGTTACGACTGATCAGAATGTGACTGATATGAGGTAATGATTAATAAGTGACTGTTATCGATAGATAACATATATAAACATATATAATCTTCTAGAGTTTAATTCGGGAGATGGTAACTCTTTAAACAACTTCTTCCGTGGTGCCCCAAATTCCTAATGAGTTAATTGTTACATGATTAAATAAATAACAGTCATCACATTAATGCAGGTCATGTCACGACAATAGACAGCTGTGTGCCTTTCCAAATAATGTCCAATCAATTGAATTTACCACAGGTGGACTCCAATCAAGTTGTAGAAACATCTCAAGGATGATCAATGGAAACAGGATGCATCTGAGCTGCATTTCGAGTCTCATAGCAAAGTGTCTGAATACTTATGTAAACAAGTTATTTCTGTTTTAATTTTTTTTAATACATTTGCTAAAATGTCTAAAAAACGGTTTTCGCTGTGTCATTATGGGGTATTGTGTGTAGATTGATGAGGATTTGTATGTATTTAATCCATTGTGGAATAAGGTTGTAACGTAACAAAATGTGGAAAAAGTCAAGGGGTCTGAATACTTTCCGAATGCACTGTAGCTGTGCAGCAACGCTCCCCATCCATCCTGACAGAGCTTGAGAAGATCTGCAGAGAAGAATGGGAGAAACTCCCCAAATACAGGTGTGCCAGGCATGTAGCGTCATACCCAAGAAGACTCAAGGCTGTAATTGATGCCAAAGGTGCTTCAACAAAGTACTGAGTAAAGGTTCTGAATACTTATGTAACTGTGTTATCTTTTTTTATTTATTTGCAAATATTTCCCCAAAAATGTTTTCACTTTGTCATTATGGGGTATTGTGCGTAGATTGATGAAGAAAAAAAAGTTAATACATTTTTGAATAAGGCTGGATCCTAACAAAATGTGGAAAAGTCAAGGGGATTGAATACTTTCCAAAGGCACTGTAGATTTAACGGTCTAGCTAATGTGTTTTGAGTTCCTCAGCTGGTGAATTAGCCTTAAAGCTGCAACTTTGTGGGCAAAGAAACCAAATTCACATAGAAATGTGAGTTATAGATTACATTTACATTTAAGTCATTTAGCAGACGCTCTTATCCAGAGCGACTTACAAATTGGTGCATTCACCTTATGATATCCATATGTCATTCTCATTGAAATCAAGTCTTAAGAAGCGGTAGATCTGTTCTATGTGCGGTAATGCTATGCTTCCTGTTCTTAAGTTTTGTTTTTGGCGTCTTTTATTTTAGATTTTGTACACCAGCTTCAAACAGCTGAAAATAGAATATTTTGGGTTATTGAAAATATATTTCACAGCGGTTTAGATGGTACAATGATTCTCTACCCTTGTTTTGTCACAAACTGAAATTAGGAAAACTACTAGAATTTTAGCAATCAGGAAATGGAGCCATTTTTGCATATTGCAACTTTAAATTATACTGAACCAAAAATAAACGCAACATGTAAAGTGTTGATCCCAAAATGTTCCATATGCATAAAAAGCTTATTTCTCAAAGAAATGTTGCACAAATTTGTTTTCACCTATTAGTGAGCATTTCTCCTTTGCAAAGATAATCCATCCACCTGACAGGTGTGGCATATTAAGAAAATGATTAAACGGCATGACCATTACACAGGTGCACCTTGTGCTGGGGACAACAAAAGGCCACTCGAAAATGCACAACGCAACAGATGTCTCAAGTTGAGGGAGCGTGCATTTGGCCTGTTGACTGCAGGAATGTTTATCAGAGCTGTTGCGAGAATTAAATGTTAATTTCTCTACCAATGTCGTTTTAGAGAATTTGGCAGTACGTCCAACCGGCCTCACAACAGCACATCACGTGTATGGCATCGTGTGGGAGAGCGGTTTGCTGATGTCAACGTTGTGAACAGAGTGACCCATGGTGGCGGTGGGGTTATGGTATGGGCAGGCATACGGTACGAACAACGAACACAACTGCATTTTATCGATGCCATTTCATTTCAATTAACTGATTTCCTCAAATGCACTGTAACTTAGTAAAATCAATGACATTGTTGCATGTTGTGTTTATATTTTTGGTCAATATAATTAGCCTATGTGATGTTGGCGCACATAAAGATGTAAGCAACTCCATCTCTATTGAAAAAAATAAATACCATAACATTCAGGAGCCCTATTTTGACATTAAATATAACAATACCCCAAATTCATGACAATCACTGGATTAGGTTGCACATTAAAATATCTTGAATCATGCATTCCTGCTTGGACATGTTAGATGAAACAACTTATTTACTGAATACTAGAGGTCGACCGATTAGAGGCATGGCCGATTAATTAGGTACGATTTCAAGTTTTCATAACAATCGGTAATCGGCATTTTTGGATGCCGATTATGGCCAATTACATTGCACTCCATGATGAGACTGCATGGCAGTCTGACCACCTGTTACGCGAGTGCAGCAAATACCCAAGGTAAGTTGCTAGCTAGCATTAAACTTATCTTACAAAAAACAATTCATCTTAACATAATCACTAGTTAACTACACATGGTTGACAATATTACCAGTTTAACTAGCTTGTCCTGCGTTGCAAATAATCAATGCGATCGATGCCTATTAATTTATCATCGAATCACAGCCTACTTCGCCAAATGGGTGATGATTTAACAAGCGCATTTGCGAAAAAAGCACTGTCGTTGCACCAATGTACAGTGATGGAAAAAAGTATTTGATCCCCTGCTGATGTTGTACGTTTGTCCACTGACAAAGAAATAATCAGTCTATAATTTTAATGGTAGGTTTATTTGAACAGTGAGAGACAGAATAACAACCAAAAAATCCAGAAAAACGCATGTCAAAAATGTTAGAAATTGATTTTCATTTTAATGAGGGAAATAAGTATTTGACCCCCTCTCACTCAGAAAGATTTCTGGCTCCCAGGTGTCTTTTATACAGGTAACGAGCTGAGATTAGGAGCACACTTAAAGGGAGTGCTCCTAATCTCAGTTTGTTACCTGTATAAAAGACACCTGTCCACAGAAGCAATCAATCAGATTCCAAACTCTCCACCATGGCCAAGACCAAAGAGCTCTCCAAGGGTGTCAGGGACAAGATTGTAGACCTACACAAGGCTGGAATGGGCTACAAGACCATCGCCAAGCAGCTTGGTGAGAAGGTGACAACAGTTGGTGCAATTATTCACAAATGGAAGAAACACAAAACTGTCAATCTCCCTCGGCCTGGGGCTCCATGCAAGATCTCACCTCATGAAGTTGCAATGATCATGAGAACGGTGAGGAATTAGCCCAGAACTACACGGGAGGATCTTGTCAATGGTCTCAAGGCAGCTGGGACCATAGTCACCAAGAAAACAATTGGTAACACACTATGCTGTGAAGGACTGAAATCCTGCAGCGCCCGCAAGGTCCCCCTGCTCAAGAAAGCACATATACATGCTCGTCTGAAGTTTACCAATGAACATCTGAATGATTCAGAGGACAACTGGGTGAAAGTGTTGTGGTCAGATGAGACCAAAATGGAGCTCTTTGGCATCAACTCAACTCGCCGTGTTTGGAGGAGGAGGAATTCTGCCTATGACCCCAAGAACACCATCCCCACTGTCAAACATGGAGGTGGAAACATTATGCTTTGGGGGTGTTTTTCTGCTAAGGGAACAGGACAACTTCACCGCATCAAAGGGACAATGGACGGAGCCATGTGCCGTCAAATCTTGGGTGAGAACCTCCTTCCCTCAGCCAGGGCATTGAAAATGGGTCGTGGATGGGTATTCCAGCATGCCAATGACCCAAAACACACAGCCAAGGCAACAAAGGAGTGGCTCAAGAAGAAGCACATTAAGGTCCTGGAGTGGCCTAGCCAGTCTCCAGACCTTAATCCCATAGAAAATCTGTGGAGGGAGCTGAAGGTTCGAGTTGCCAAACGTCAGCGTCGAAACCTTAATGACTTGGAGAAGATCTGCAAAGAGGAGTGGGACAAAATCCCTCCTGAGATGTGTGCAAACCTGGTGGCCAACTACAAGAAACGTCTGACCTCTGTGATTGCCAACAAGGGTTTTTGCCACCAAGTACTAAGTCATGTTTTGCAGAGGGGTCAAATACTTATTTCCCTCATTAAAATGCAAATCAATTTATAACATTTTTGACATGCGTTTTTCTGGATTTTTTTGTTGATAAAATACGGAACGGTTCCGTATTTCACTGAAAGAATAAACGTTTTGTTTTTGAAATTATAGTTTCCGGATTTGACCACATTAATAACCTAAGGCTCGTAATTTCTGTGTGTTTATTATACTATAATTAAGTCTATGATTTTATATTTGATAGAGCAGTCTGAGCGGTGGTAGGCAGCAGCAGGCTCGTAAGCATGCATTCAAACTGCAATTTCCTGCATTTGCCAGCATCTATTCGCAATGCTTGAAGCACAGCTCTGTTTATGACTTCAAGCCTATCGACTCCCGAGATTAGGCTGGCAATACTACAGTGCCTATAAGAACATCCAATAGTCAAAGGTATATGAAATATAAATGGTATAGAGAGAAATAGTCCTATAATTCCTATAATAACTACAACCTAAAACTTCTTAACTGGTAATATTGAAGACTCATGTTAAAAGGAACCACCAGCTTTCATATGCTCTCATGTTCTGAGCAAGGAACTTAAACGTTAGCTTTTTTACATGGCACATATTGCACTTTTACTTTCTTCTCCAACACTCTGTTTTTGCATTATTTAAACCAAATTGAACAGGTTTCATTATTTCAGACTAAATAGATTTTTATGTATTATATTAAGTTAAAATAAAAGTATTCATTCAGTATTGTTGTAATTGTCATTATTACAAATATATATATAAAAACCGTCCGATTAATCGGTATCGGCTTTTTCTGGCCCTCCAATAATCGGCATCGGCGTTGAAAAATCATAATCGGTCAGCCTTTACTGAATACCATCTCAGTAGTCCATTTACACTTCTTAATAAATGAATAAATGAATGTGAATGACTTTATAATATCTTCATAAGATGATTTACAGAAATCTAATGCAAAAAAAACCATTGTGACCAAATGTGATTCGTTTCAGGAAACTCGGCATATGTCGAGCGTCACTACATCACAGGAGAGCCATTGAAAATTTTTTTTTAATCAAAATGCATTTTTTGGCAGCAATGCCTTCTGGAACATTGTGAACATTCATGTGACTTGACAACAAACGTGTACGACATCTGTAAATACAAATAAAATTGTTATTACGAGCGTAGTTGGTTTAGCCACAGAAAAGGCCAGGAACCTTCCCTCTAGCTATGATTGGCTGAGATAATGGCTGGCCTGACATGCTGAGATATGAATTCAGATTGGTCTGCCATGTAGCATGCTTCTGTCTATAACATGAGCTGCTCAGTATGTGTAGGTAATCCTTTCTCATGTGGATTTTTTTAAAGATATCCCCGAAGTAGAACTGCCTAAAGTGTTGATCTCCACTTTCTAGAGGACCACGTTTTGAAATCAGTGCCTTGTGGAATTAGAGTATGATAGCTAAGGAGATGCTGGCGTTGGATTGCAAATATGCAGAGGGAGTTGAAAAGAGAACACACAGAAGGCTGTTGTATAAAACACCTGACTCCGGATTACATCTTCAAACTAAGGGCAACCATGACATCCGTGACAGAGGGAGAAGCGTCCATCCATGTATATGGGTAAGAGAGTCTAGCTAGCTACATTTTCAGATATTACACGTTTCTAATTTTGTCAGAATGTTATTTGCATTTCAAGTTAAAGCGTAGTGTTAGCTGACTGGCTCGCTAGCTAACGTTATGTGTATGATCTGTGTAGAAATATTATTCGTATCTCAGAGCCATTTGCATTGCTAGTTACAGCCTAATGTTAGCTAGTTAGCTAACGTTGAACCTAGCTGGTTAGCTACCTGCAGATTCATGCAGGGTAGTAACATGAGTTGGGATTATGGTGCATTGTTTAGTTAGCTGTACATTACATGTCTAAACAAAAGACTCCACTATGCAAGTAACTATTTCAATAGAATGTTTATGATGTCACTGCGACAACTGTCGATAGACGTAGCTAGTAAATTCGCTCTGGCTTTCTACTCCTATTTCAGAGCACTCATCTGTGCCAGAGCGCAGAATAAACAACGAATTTACAAACGCTCAACACCCGTTGAATATGGCCGGTGTCAGTAAACGTTGGAAAAAAGCACAATTAAATTGTTGCCAGCAGCACAGTTACAGTCACCAACGCTCTAGGCGGCAGGCAGCCTAGTGGTTAAAGCGTTGGGCCAGTAACCAAAAGGTTGCTGGATCGAATCCCCGAGCTGACAAGGTAAAAATATGTCCTTCTGCCCCTGAGCAAGGCAGTTAACCCACTGTTACCCGGGAGCCGAAGATGTGTATGTCGATTAAGGCACCTCTCTGATTCACGGGGGTTGGTTTAAATGCGGAAGAGACATTTCAGTTGTACAACTGAGTAGGTATCCCCCTTTCCCTCTCAATTCAATTCAAGGGCTTTATTGGGTGTAGACAAAGATTAGCTCTCCAGTTGGTACCAAAACACGCAAGGGCCATTTTCACTAAAGTGAGGTTACAAGTTAATCAACTTTAAAAGCAGAATTACTTTCCCATTGTTCTTCAACTATGATATACCATTTTGTAGCTCTGAGTCTCTACTTTTATCCAAAATAAAAAAACACAATTTAAAATTTTGCTACATAAAATCGAATTGAGCCAGTCGGTCACAAATATGGGCTAGTGTCACAAGGGGAAAAGGTTAGACTGGAGCACTGCTAACTCATCCACTGCGTTCAAGAAGAAAAAAACTGGAAAGTTTCAACACACCTCTTGTTTGCGGAGCAACTTCTGCATGACCATATGTCTGGCACTGCTCCCGGAGATGCTCATGTGCTCCTGCTCACTCAGCGGCTCCTGGCCCGTCCCGTCCTGCAAGGCCTCCTCCTCCTCCTCCACTTCCTTCTTCTTGGCCTCCTGGGCCGCCACCAGAGAGGTGACCAGCACCGGTGGTAAGGCCAGCACTGGGTTGACCAGGCCCACCTGAGGTAGCACAGGCAAAGCGGGCCGCACTGGGGTTACCCCTGTAAAAGAGAACGGAAGGAGGCAGCACAAGAAGGTCAAACCCCCCCAAGGTTGGACAGCCAACAGAGGAGCCTCCCCAAGCCCTAAGCCAGTGGCAATGGTGGGAAAATCCCCTCAGGGGCTTTTCCCAAGATAACTGGCTGGGTTGGCTCCTGTCTAGCAATGTTTAATTGTGACACGACAGCTCCCTGTCAAGTAAAAGGGTGCTATCGAACTGGAGCTAGCAATCATGGTGTTGGAATGTTGTGTCCACTAGCAGGCTGTGACTGGACTGACAACATTTGTTCTGTTGCATAAGGAACATTTCCACGTGATGTTTGGGGTTGGCAAAAGTTAGATGGCACAGAATCTCTATAGCAAAGCCTTCCAACCCCCTTCTAAAGCTCTACCATCTATTCCAGGTAAATATGGATCTCCTAGTCCATTAATCTTTGTCAAGTAAGTGTTAAAGTGGCAATCAGCAGTTGAATCAATAAACAAGCGTCCTCCTCTCCCTGATTCGGTAAAATGCTGGGGGAGGGGGCTGGAGAAATATAACCACTCTCAGACGAATAGACAGAGCTATGGATGCAAAGACTGACCATCCATGATATCAAAAGTATCGTTTTAACCATAGTGTTTGTTTACATTTACTTTGATTACAAACATTGGAGTAAAACAAGCTTATATATTTTGGGTTCTGATGGAGTACATCAGTTGAACTAAGCTCAGGAGGCATTTATAAGTTACAGTGCCTTCAGAAAGTATTCATACCCCTCGACTTAGTCCACATTTTGTTGTGTTACAACCTGAATTCAAACTGTATTAAATATTTTTTTAAATTCTCACCCATCTACAAACACCCCATAATGACAAAGTTCAAATGTTTTTAGAATTTATTGAAAATGAAATACATACATTTCTAATTTCCATAAGTATTCACAGCCCTGAGTCAATAGTTTGTAGAAGCACCTTTGGCAGTGATTACAGCTGTGAGTCTTTCTGGGTAAGTTTCTAAGAGCTTTGCACACATAGATTGTGTAGCATTTGCCCATTACTATTTTCAAAACCTTCAATCAATTTGGTTGTTGATCATTGCTAGACAACCATTTTCAGGTCTTGCCATTGATTTTTTCATATAGATTTAAGTCAAAACTGTAACTCGGCCAATAAGGAACATTCACTGTCTTCTTGGTTAGGTTATTTTCATGCTGAAAGGTGAATTCATATCTTGGTGTCTGGTGGAAAGCAGACAACCAGGTTTTCCTCTAGGATTTTGCCTGTGCTTAGCTCCATTCTGTATCTTTTTTATTCTGAAAGACTCCCCAGTCCTTAACGATTACAAGCATACCCATAACATGATGCAGCCACCACTATGCTTGAAAATATGGAGAGTGGTACTCAGCAATGTGTTGATCGGATTTGCCCCAAACATAACACTTGGTACTCAGGAAAAAACATGAATTGCTTTACCACATTTCGTTGCAGTATTATTTTAGTGCCTTGTTGCAAACAGAATGCATTTTTAACAATATTTTTATATTCTGTAAAGGCTTCTTTCTTTTCCCCTCTGTCAATTAGGTTAGTATTGTGGAGTAACTACAATGTTGATCCATCCTCAGTTTTCTCCTATCACAGCCATTAAACTCGAAGTGTTTAAAAGTCAACCTTGGCCACATGGTGAAATCCCTGAGTGATTTCCTTCCATTCCAGCAACTGAGTTAGAAAGGACACCTGTATCTTTGTAGTGACTGGTTGTATTGATACACTATGTGTGGGGTACAGACATGAGGTAGTCATTCAAAAATCATGTTAATCCATGCAACTTATGTGACTTAAGCAAATGTTTACTCCTGAACTTATTTAGGCTTGCCATAGCAAAGGGGTTGAATACTTATTGACTCTTGACATTTCAACTTTTCCTTTTTAATCATTTGTAAAAAAATAAATAAATAAATAACATAATTCCACTTTGACATTATGGGGTATTGTGTGTGTAGGGCAGTGACAAAAAAAACCTCAATTTAATCAATTTTAAATTCAGGCTGTAACACAGCAAAATCTGGCAAAAGTCAAGGGGTTTGAATACTTTCTTGATGCAATGTATATTCTTCAAGAATCAATGGGCACATCATTAATTCACAATCCAAAAATGGATGTAGCAACTGCAGACTGCCCCTTTAAGGGGAAAGGGAGGAGGGGCATGGGATGCAAACTAAACACTCCTTACAATAGAAAAATGAATGTATTCAAATGAATCCCCCCCACCCTCTAACCACCCTGGTTGTAGCTTCTTAATGGTCATGTTGATGCATACCAAAAGTAAACTCCACAAAACACACAGGATCTGAGACTCACTGGCCAATAGGAATGAGGGGCTATGTTTATGAGGGGAGGGGCTAGAAACAGTCCTCTTCACACTTGGTTGGTCAGTGTGCAGCAAAGGGGAGGGATTAAGTGGCCACTGTCGGTGCGATTGTGGAGTCAAGAGAGGGAGGGGAAGAAAGGAGAGAGAAAAAAGAGAGAGACAAGGAGAGAAGAGACAATAAAAGAGAATCTATTAGTGGAGTGGTCCTCCGACAGGCTATGTACAACTAACACACTGTAGGAGACAACAGCAGCCTGAAAAAAGTACAGAGGCAATTCCACTTCAGACAAAAAAATATCTATATGCACCGGTTTAATTCCTCTTCTCATTTTGGTTCCACCATATAACATTATAGGGTGTTAACAGATGGCATCACTAAGTGTTATTTTCAGGACTCCCTGTAACGCTACACCAGCGGCGTCGAACTCATTTTGCCCCGGGGCTGCATTCGTTCTTCAACGAGGTCCGGAGGGCTGCACTGAAAATTGGTTATACTTCCTTGCCAACAAAGTTAACAAGAAATTGTCCTCTATCCATCATTTTTTTAAATTTTGCTCCCTGACACTTCTAGCGAGCTGGACAGTCAAGAAACTGTATGAATATGGGTCCACTATTTCTACAGTTTTGATTTGGTTTTAGTCATTTTAAAGTATATTGAGTTCATTTCCCCCCTTAAAATCTATTTTTTTCTATCATTTTTTACTCAAACCACCCGCGGGCTGGATTGGACCCCCTCGCTGGGCAGATCTGGCATGAGGGCCATATGCTCCATACAGAACTGTCTCTCTCTTCTTACTGAACTCAAAACAAAGTGAAAGGCATTGAGATGCCAATTGATAGTCATTTTGGGAGAATGTATTTATTAGGGTTTTAACCAATCTTTAATAAGAGTTTATCAACAACCTGTAGTTGTTAATATAGGCAAAACACATTACTGCATGTTACTTCTCATTGTAATTTGGTCCCAAAAATGTCAACTGAGCAGCCCCTCTATTTGACTTAAAAAGACTGCTACAAAATTGAGCGTTTACAGCTTTGTTTTGGGAAATGGCCGCTAAATGACCACATAACACAGCTAACATAAATCTTATAATATATGTTGCATCAGCTTGTCTGTTGCCAGTACTTGCATTTATCCAATTCATTCCCAATGACCCTACAACTGTCCAATTCTGCACTTACCTGGGCATCTGGCCTCTTTTCATACACACCAACTCACTGTCTCACTCTGGATAGCCCATGTAGTGAAAGGCATGCTAATAAATGCACACAGTTCCCTCGCCAGCCAATGAGAGGCACATTATGCACCACCATTGAACAGAGGTTGTTTAAAAGTAACACTTATTTTCTTTCTGATTCAAGGCCAAACAAAAGGCTGAGTGTGAAAGCTGCTATGACCAGCACCTGCTCCTCAACTCAATTTCTTACAGTCCAATCTTCCATCTTCCCATTTCAACTCAGTCCACAAAAGCTAGCCTGGTGGAACAAGCCTGATCACTGCGTTCATCATTCTATTTCACTTCACATATCAGCCTGGCATTCGTCCGCATTGAAACTGTTTGAGCCTATGTCTGTTATGAGGGAATTATACATAACTAAATTGGCAGCGATTGAATCACCTTTAACCAATCAGAGGACAGACGGGCTTATTCAAAGCACTATATTTGGCCACAGGGTTTTTGACCTAAAACCAGCCACTGTTTCTATTTGGAGCAGCCATTTTCTGGCATATTCCAAACACACATCTGTTGAAGAAAGGCCAGAGTGATAACAGCAGTAAAACAGAATCAGGCTGTTTACAGCAGCCATCAGATTCCTCTACCACCCCCCATGATGTCCTTTCAAATCGGTGAGGTTACCAGGAAGTCAGAGTTCCTCTTTCTACATCCCCTTAATCTTTTGCTAAATCCCAAATGAACCCCCACAGAACTTCTTCATGGCCAGTAAAATGATTCTCTACACAATGACTGCTTGTTTTGCCACAAACTGACATGAGGCAAACTATTTCAATTTTGCAAACAGGAAAATGTGGAGCTATTTCTGCATATTGCACCTTTCATGTGGCTCTATACTTCAGCATTTTGGATTTGAGATCAAATGTATCATATGAAACGACAGTACAGAATGTCAACTTTTATTTGAGGGTATTTTCAGACATACATTACCATTTAGAAATTAATGCACTTCATTTATCTGTAGCCGGGTGTACAAATTTTCATTTGTGTATTAAAGTAGTCAAAAGTTTAAAATGTGGTCTCATATTCGTAGCACGTGACTCTACAAACTTGTTGGATGCATTTGCAGTTCGTTTTGGTTGTGTTTTTGGAAATTCTTTGCCCATTAGGAACTGAATGGTGAATGGAGCAATTTTCTTTCTAAGTGAGATGTTTCTGAACACTTCGAAATGAATCCTGATGATGCCATGATTAACAAGAATCATGAATAAATCATTATTAATCACCAATACCAAGAGGGGCGTCTAACTTTCTCACTCATCCTTATTAAAATTGTATTTATGATTATCCATAATCTTGGTAGCATCCGCAGCACTTTGTAGAATTGTTCAGAAACATCCATTTTTACTTTCAATAAAAGTGACGGCAAAATGACAATACATTATTCACCATTCAGTTCCTACTGTGTAAAATATAATCCGAAACACGAACAAAAACAAACTGCAAATACATCCAACAAATGTGTAGAGTCACATGCTTGATGTAGTCATTGGGTGCAAGGAAAATGGGAACAAATACATTTTTGACTACTTTAATACACTATAAAACTATATGAATTTGTCAAAATACTTATGACTTTTTCAAATGGCGACACTAGATACTAGTCCTGAGCAATTACTGTTTTTTAAGGTCGGTTCGGTTTTGATATTAAACAAATAAAAAAATGCATTATGTGGGTTGAATGCTACAACACAGAATAAAACAATTGATGGTATGACTGTCCATTACTATCACTTATTAGGCTCTAACCTTCATTTATTCACATTATTTAAATAACATATTTTGGTGTTGTATATTTGTTTTTGGTACGATGACTATTATTTAATTAATAAAACCCTTATGATGGTAGAGACTGCCTATTACTGCTCATCACTTAATAATAAACTATCCTTTAGTCAAATTACTTTAACCCCTTATATCTCAATATCTACTAAGCTAACATATGCAATTGTTTTAAGATGGTCATAAAATTGATCATTTACCCACTTGATTTTGAATGAGGCATACACTACCGGTCAAAAGTTTTAGAACACCTACTCATTCAAGGGTTTTTCTTTATTTTTACTATTTTCTACATTGTAGAATAATAGTGAAGACATCAAAACTATGAAATAACACATATGCAATCATAGAAAGAAGAAACCAAAAAAGAGTTAAACAAATGAAAATATATTTTATATGTGACTCTCTTCAAATAGCCACCCTTTGGCTTGTAGACAGCTTTGCACACTCTTTGCATTCTCTCAACCAGCTTCATAAAGTAGTCACTTGGAACACCTTTCAGTTAACAGGTGTGACTTCTTAAAAGTTAAATTTGTGGAATTTCTTTACTTCCTTCCATATTACGGCAAGAACAGCTCAAATAAGCAAAGACAAACGACAGTCCATCATCACTTTAAGACATGAATGCCAGTCAATGCGGAAAATATCAAGAACTTGAATGTTTCTTCAAGCGCAGTCGCAAAAACCATCAAGCGCTATGATGAAACTGTCTCTCATGAGGACCGCCACAGTAATGGAAGACCCAGAGTTACCTCTGCTGCAGAGGAGAAGTTCATTAGAGTTACCAGCCTCAGAAATTGCAGCCCAAATAAATGCTTCAGAGTTCAAGTAACAGACATCTCAACATCAACTATTCAGAGAAGACTGCGTGAATCAGGCCTTCATGGTTGAATTGCCGCAAAGAAACCACTACTAAAGGACACCAATAAGAAGAAGAGACATGCTTGGGCCAAGAAACACAAGTAATGGACATCATACCGGTGGAAATCTGTCCTTTGGTCTGATAAGTCCAAATTTGAGATTTTTGGTTCCAACCGCCATGTCTTTGTGAGACGTGGTGTGGGTGAATGGATGATCTCCGCATGCGTGTTTCCCACCATAAAGCATGGAGGAGGAGGTGTTATGGTGTGGGGGTACTTTGCTGATGATTTTTTTTAGAATTCAAGGGATGAGTCGGACCGCAGAGTGAAGGAAAAGCAGCCAACAAGAGTTCAGTATATGTGGGAACTCCTTCAAGACTGTTGGGAAAGCATTCCAGGTGAAGCTGGTTGAGAGAATACCAAGAGTGTGCAAAGCTGTCATCAAGCCAAAGGATGGCAATTTTAAGAATATAAAATATATTTTGATTTGTTTAACACTACATGATTTTATTTCTTAGTTTTCTATTTCTTAGTTTTGACGTCTTCACTATTGTTCTACAATGTAGAAAATAGTTAAAAATAAAGAAAAACCCTTGAATGAGTAGGGTGTTCTAAAACCTTTGACCAGTAGTGTATATACATTTACATTTTAGTCATTTAGCAGACGCTCTTATCCAGAGCGACTTACAGTAGTGAATGCATACATTTAATTTCATGCATTTTTTTGTTGTTGTACTGGCCCCCCGTGGGAATCGAACCCACAACCCTGGCGTTGCACACACCATGCTGGCGTTGCAAACACCATGCTCTACCAACTGAGCCACAGGGAAGACTATATCAAAATAAAATAAAAAAAATGTGAGCAAACATTGAATTTGGCCTTTACTGCTATAGCCCATAGAAACGCATTGAATAACACATTTGTACATGGCAAAACAGACAACTATCAATCGATCAGATGTATTTCGGTTAGAGATACCTAAGCAACTGCTCTCTATCGCTCTTCCTCTCCATGTCTGTCTGCTGGCCCCCCAAGCAAGCCCGGGCAAGAACAGGCAGCTGTAGGTGCAATGGATTCTGGTCATTGTAGTCAATTACCACATTTTCCGCACTTAACTATGATGAATATTGATTAGCCTGTTGAAAACGACATCTTTCTACAACCTACCACAGTTCATGCTTGATTAAATCGAAGATGCCTAGAAACTGCTTCTCCAATAGAAATCCCCGATCACGCTTGTAGGGGATGTCATGGCACCGTTGGCTAGCTAAGCTCATGCACAGAAACACACGCTCATGTGCAGTCATTGGGTTTAATGGTCATCTCCCGCAGAACTGCGCATGCGCAGGCCGTCAAATCAAAGGCACTCCTTCGATATAAACTTGTGCTTGACGAAAATTAAAACGTGTCAGTTTGTCACTTTCACGAGGTAGGCATAATAACATGTTCAGTTACTTAAGACATTGGCTCGAATCAAGGTTGTGCGTTTAAATTGAGAAAATTAACAACAAAGAGTTTCTTTTCTCCCATTGACTTCCCAAACCCCAAACCCCTGTCTGGTCTGTCAAGTCTGCTTCGCGAAGCATTCCCAGAAGTATCGTGATGTTGGGTCTCTGGGTTTAGAAACTCTGTGATTAGATTTCTCTCTGGAGTAACGGTGTGTTGAGCTCACAGAAAAAAAACGAACTAAATGGAATTCAAATAAGTGAATAAGTTATTTCAAAATCGTAAATAAACCGAAATTCCGGGCTAATCACTCAGCACTAGTAGATACATAAAGTGCTTTCATTTCTAAATGGTAAAACAGATACAGTATGGAAAAACCCTCTAATAAATAATACATTCTGTACTGTTGTCTCAAACATTTTATCTCAAATCCAAAATGCTGGAGTATAGAGACAAATATATATTTTTTAAATTACTGTCCAAATACATGGCGTTGACTGTATATACTTTACTAACGACTCTACTCCAAACCCTTCCCAACTGCACAGGCATGGCCAAGGGCCTTAGTAGTAGAAACATTGCCATTAAACTTTTAGGAGCTTTTAAACTGTATACTTTTTTCCCAATTGGAATTGTTGGCAGCCTGCAGCCATGGAGGCTTGTTGGATGTGCATACACTTTTCTTTAAACAAACGTGTGTGTGTGTGTGTGTGTGTGTGTGTGTGTGGGAGGGGGGTTTGAGGTGCTTGGCTTACCTGTGATGACCCCCGGGGCCTGGGCTGCCATGACGGCTTGGGGCAGGCTACCCAACTGTTGAGAGAGGAGGGCGGGCCCAGCCAGCGCTCCCAGCACCGATGACCCAACCGTCTCCTGGAAGAACAAAGCCAGACATGAGGGTACACCACCTGGATTGTGCCAGTGACTACAAAAACAGAAAATGACAAATGCTAAAAAAATTGAGTTGGGATAGTCTGTCCTGAAGACCAAGGTGTGCATTGTTTTGTTTTCTCCTCCAGCACAATAGTGCATTTTATATGGAGCACGTCAGTCATGCGCGCATTCACGTGCGTACTTGCATTTTAAATATAATATATTGAAGTGGATGAGAGTGACACAAAAAGTGAGGTGTCGGGATCTGGGGCTCACTGGGGACACCCTCTCCCAAAGGAAGGGGGTAATGCAGTGACCTTAAAGTATCTGTCCAGTGTTCCAGATTTCAATGAAATATGACCTAAAATGTATTACAATATGAAATAAATAGATGTCCTTTCCAAATTTTTTTTTTTAAATTAAGGATGTTAAAAAGCCGTTTTTCTCTGTGCCCTGGTTTGGGTGTATAACAGAAAAAAAAAAAAAAAAAAACTGCTGATTTGCCTGCTCAGCCAATAAGATGAACATACATATTCAAATGAGCTCCAACGTGGGGCCAGAGTCACTGCCGAACTACCCGGCAGGCTTGCCCTTTGCTCATGCTGCAGCAAACCAAGTCAAATAGTATGGATGGATTCAGCATTTGGAAACGTATGATGGAATTACTAGGGCACATTACTACAGCAATAAACACAGACTGTGTCATTTCTGTCCATTGCTTTGTCACTATTCCGTTAGAGATGATCAGCTTGAGCGAAGTGAGGTGCAGTCACTGATCTACAAACAGTATTCCTGCCAAATAACAGGATTTGTGCAATTCATAGAGCTACGACTCCCCTGATTTAGGCAATTCCCCCCTCTGAACACACACATGCACAACCAGACATTGACTGATTGGAGACTGCTTGTGTCAATTAAAGACAATTTCCTAGGATTTTCTACCTGCAGCAACACAAGTTGATAATGCTGGATATACCAGTAAAATCAAAGTGCCTCAAAAAGTACCTAAAATGCATGGCACTAGTTATGTTTTGCCTGTGTTTGTTTCCAAAAAGGTAAAACTGTCACCCTGTCAGTTTAATATTTAATATAAACAAATGACATAGAAAATATTAATTGGGACTTACTGAGCCTGGCTTTAAGAAACAATACATCATTCAAAGAATATATCACAGAGCTTCAATTGAAATTGAATCTCTTGAGCCAACGTAAATTCAATTTGCAACTGACACCAAGTGGAAAATAGTTTCTATTAAAATGAGGGCACAGACAGTACTGACCTGGGCAGTGATTTTGGCTGTGGCAGCTGCAGCCGCCACAGCTGCAGCAGGGGGGAGTCCGCCAGGTGTGGTTGGAGTGAGCAGGGGCATGGGGGGGGTGACCGCTTTGCCTACACGCAGGTATTGACCCCCTAGGTCAAAGAGATTCATGGAGGAAACTGCATCCTGGGAGGACTGAGCCTTGTCGTACTCTAACGGGTGGCAGATGGGAAACAAAGAGATTCGATTAGGGCTGGAACAATTACCATATAACTGTGTAACCGACAGTTATGGATGAATACCGTCATGAAAATAAAATAACCGTCATAACTGTAACTAAATTTTTTTTTAAAAATGGCCGAAGACGGGACGGTTGGGAATTTGTGCGTTTGAGTCCGTTTCTGCTGTAACATGGACTCTACAAGGTGATGAAACTTTGTTGCTCCTTGCTAAATCAAGAAAGGTGTTGTAGCAAACAAGTCTTGCCGAGGCAACGCCCCCCCCCCCTTACTGCAGCAGCAGCACATGCAGTCAGGAGTGGAAAAGAGGAGAAAATGTGCGGCAAATTCCATGACTGTCACAGCCCTAGATTCAATACCTGATTGTCTTATTTGGGAGGCATGTTTAACAGATGCATAATATCGTACTGGCATAAACATTATTATAGCATAATTGCTATTACCTGATTATCACCCAAAGTCATGATACCTGCACCATTAAGGGGTTCGTTAAAGAACAAACCCCAATGTGGTAATGCATATGAGTGCCGTAGCCTACTCTGCAAAATGCACAACACATTGTATTACTGTCGGTCACACCATAGCCATCCCATCCCAAGCAGAACATTAACTAAACTCAGCAACAAAAAAAACGTCCTCTCACTGTCAACTGCGTTTATTTTCAGAAAACTTAACATGTGTAAATATTTGTATGAACATAAGATTCAACAGAGACAAACTGAACAAGTTCCACAGACATGTGACTAACAGAAATTGAATAATGTGTCCCTGAACAAAGGGGGGGGGGGGGTCAAAATCAAAAGTAACAGTCAGTATCTGGTGTGGCCACCAGCTGCATTAAGGACTGCAGTGCATCTCCTCCTCATGGATTGCACCAGATTTGCCAGTTCTTGCTGTGAGATGTTACTCCACTCTTCCACCAAGACACCTGCAAGTTCCCTGACATTTTCTGGGGGGCCCTAGCCCTCACCCTCCGATCCAACAGGTCCCAGACGTGTTCAACGGCCATGGCAGAACACTGACATTCCTGTCTTGCAGAAAATCACGCACAGAACGAGTATTATGGCTGGTGGCATTGTCATGCTGGAGGGTCATGTCAGGATGAGCCTGCAGGAAGGGTACCACATGAGGGAGGAGGATGCCTTCCCTGTAACGCACAGCGTTGAGATTGCCTGCAATAACAACAAGCTCAGTCCGATGATGCTGTGACAACACCCCAGACCATGACGGACCCTCCACCTCCAAATCGATCCCGCTCCAGAGTTCAGGCTTCAGTGTAACGCTCATTCCTTCGACAAAAAACGCAAATCCGACCATCACCCCTGGTGAGACAAAACCGCGACTCGTCAGTGAAGAGCACTTTTTGCCAGTCCTGTCCAGCGACAGTGGGTTTGTGCCCATAGGTGATGTTTTTGCCGGTGATGTCTGGGGAGGACCTGCCTACAACAGGCCTTCATGCCCTCAGTCCAGCCTCTCTCAGCCAATTGCGGACAGTCTGAGCACTGATGGAGGGATTGTGCATTCCCTGGTGTAACTCGGGCAGTTATTGTTGCCACCCTGTACCTGTCCCGCAGGTGTGATGTTCGGATGCACCGATCCTGTGCAGGTGTTGTTACATGTGGTCTGCCACTGCGAGGACGATCAGCTGTCCGTCCTGTCTCCCTGTAGCTCTGTCTTAGGCGTCTCACAGTACGGACATTAAAATGTATTTTCCTGGCCACATCTGCAGTCTTCATGCCTCCTTGCAGCATGCCTAAGGCACGTTCACGCAGATGAGCAGGGACCCTGGGCATCTTTCTTTTGGTATTTTTCAGAGTCAGTAGAAATGCCTCTATAGTGTCCTAAGTTTTCATTACTGTGACCCTAATTGCCTACCATCTGTAAGCTGTTAGTGTCTTAACGACTGTTCCACAGGTGCATATTCATTATTTGTTTATGGTTCATTGAACAAGCATGGGAAACAGTGTTTAAACCCTTTACAATAAAGATCTGTGAAGTTATTTGGATTTTTACGAATTATCTTTGAAAAACAGGGTCCTGAAAAAGGGACGTTTATTTTTTTGCTGAGTTTATGTAAATTAATCCACTATTGTAAGTCTTGCACCTGTTAAAAGTTAAAATACTTCCAGAACCCACATTTTACCACTTCACACTACCACATCTATTAATATTGTGAAAAATACAGAGCTAATGATAACTGTAGACAGTTGGTTAAGCTTAGCTAGCTAGTTGAATGGAACTGTTTTGATTTGAATACCACAACACCGGAGAAGCCTGAAGTGAGAGGACTGCCCAAATGGAAATTACTTGAAATAGTGAAAATTTTCTACTCTGGGCCTACGCAAATATTAGTGGAAGAGTAGCTAGCTATCTACAAAGCCCAATGCACGGAGAAGCTGAGAATGTTGGTGACAGCTATGTGTACTGCTGACCTACCCGTCTCTGACCAGCTATTCCCCTTGGCTGTGATCGAGATGCTCCCTCCTCCAGACCATCGATACATCCTCCACTAAAACCATCCAAAATACTTCAACAACTGCCTGATGACTATTGATTTATATTGGTTTTCTAGAATTTTCTGTTGTATACACAACAACTTTTTGCTGCCATGTACAGTGCATTCGGAAAGTATTCAGACTCAGTGACTGCCCACATTTTGTTACATTACAGACTTATTCTAATATGGATTAAATTGTATGTTTTCCCTTATCAATCTATGCACACTACCCCATAATGACAAAGCGAAAACAAGTATTTAGAAAGTCTTGCAAATTTATTACGAATAAAAAACATAAATACAGTAACAGTCAAAAGTTTGGACACCTACACATTCAAGGGTATTTCTTTAATTTTTACTGACGTCTACATTGTAGATTCATCAAAGTAGCCACCCTTTGCCTTGATGACAGCTTTGCACACTCTTGGCATTCTCTCAACCAGCTTCACCTGGAATGCTTTTCAACAGTATTGAAGGAGTTCCCACATATGCTGAGCACTTGTTGGCTGCTTTTCTTTCACTCTGTGGTCCAACTCATCCCAAAACATCTCAATTAGGTTGAGGTCGGGTGATTGTGGAGGCCAGGTCATCTGATGCAGCACTCCATCACTCTCCTTCTTGGTCAAATAGCCTTTACACAGCCTAGATGTGTGTTTTGAGTCATTGTCCTGTTGAAAAGCAAATGATAGCCCCACTAAGCGCAAACCAGATGGGATGGCGTATCACTGCAGAATGCTGTGGTAGCCATGTTGGTTAAGAGTCCTTGAATTCTAAATAAATCACAGAATGTCACCAGTAAAGCACCCCCACACCATCACACCGGGAACCACACATGCGGAGATCATCCATTCACCTACTCCGCTTCTCACAAAGACACAGCGGTTGGAACCAAAAATCTCAAATTTGGACTCACCAGACCAAAGGACAGATTTCCACCGGTCTAATGTCCATTAATCATGTTTCTTGGCCCAAGCAAGTCTCTTCTTATTGGTGTCCTTTAGAAGTGGTTTCTTTGCAGAAATTCAACCATGAAGGCCTTATTCATACGGTCTCCCCTGAACAGTTGATGTTGAAATGTGTCTGTTACTTGAACTCTGAAGTAATTTCTGAGGTGAACTTATCCTCTGCAGTAGAGGTAACTCTGGGTCTTCCTTTCCAGTGGCAGTCCTCATGAGAGCCAGTTTCATCATAGCGCTTGATGGTTTTTGCGACTGCGCTTGAAGAAATATTCAAAGTTCTTGATATTTTCCGGATTGACTGGCATTCATGTCTTAAAGTGATGATGGACTGTCGTTTGTCTTTGCTTATTTGAGCTGTTCTTGCCATAATATGGACTTGGTCTTTTACCAAATAGGACTATCTTCTGTATACCACCCTACCTTGTCACAACACAACTGATTGGCTCAAACGCATTAAGGAAATCAATTCCACAGATTGACTTTTAACAAGGCACACCTGTTAATTGAAATGCATTCCAGGTGACTACCCCACGAAGCTGGTTGAAAGAATGCCAAGCGTGTGCAAAGCTGTCATGAAGACAACGGGTGGCTACTTTGAAGAATCTAAAATATATTTTGATTTGTTTAACACTTTGCTGGTGACTACATGAATCCATATGTGTTAATTCATAGTTCTGATGTCTTCACTATTATTCTACAATATGGACAATAGTAAAAATAAAGAAAAACCCTTGAATGAGTAGGTGTGTCCAAACTTTTGACTGATACTGTAAGTATTCAGAGCCTTTGCTATGAGACTCAAAATTGAGCTCAGGTGCATTCTGTTTCCATTAATCATTGTTGAGATGTTTCTACAACTTGATTGGAGTCCACCTGTGGTAAATTCAATTGATTGGACATGATTTGGAAAGGCACATAACTGCTTATATAAGGTCCCACAGTTGACAGTGCATGTCAGAGCAAAAACCAACCCATAAAGTCGAAGGAATTGTCCGTAGAGCTCCGAGACAGAATTGTGTTGAGGCACAGATCTGGGGAAGGGTACCAAAAAATGTATGCAGGTCCCCAAGAACACAGTAGCCTTCATCCTTAAATGGAAGAAGTGTGGAACCACCAAGACTTTTCCTAGAGCTGGCCGCCCGGCCAAACTGAGCAAATGGGGGAGAAGGGCCTTGGACAGGGAGGTAACCAAGAACCCGATGGTCACTCTGACAGAGCTCCAGAGAGCCACTCCTCAGTAAAGGCACATGACAGCCCGCTTGGACTTTGCCAGAAGGCACCCAAAGGACTCTCAGAACATGAGAAACAGGATTCTCTGATCTGATTAAACAAGATTGAACTCTTTGCCCTGAATGCCAAGAGTCACGTCTCTGAGGAAACCTGGCACTACGGCGAAGCATGGTGGTGGCAGCATCATGCTGTGGGGATGTTTTTCAGCAGCAGAGACTGGGAGACAAGTCAGGATCAAAGGAAAGATTAACGGAGCAAAGTACAGAGAGATCCGCATGACGCAAGATGGCGCCGACAGAGTGTCCTTTGGAAACTATGCAGTATTTAGTTTTTTTATGTATTACTTCTTACATTGTTTTAAGTATTATTACATACAGACGGGAAGAACTATTGGATATAAGAGCAACGTCAACTTACCAACTTTACGACCAGGAACACGACTTTTCCGAAGCGGACCCTTTGTTCGGGTCACCACCCAGGACATTGGTTCTAATCCCAGAGGCCGACCCAAAACAACGTCGCCGCAGGAGAGGTAAATGGAGCGGCCTCCTGGTCAGACTTCGAAGGCATTCACACCACCCACCGCTTCCGAAGATATTACTCGCCAATGTCTAGTCTCTAGACAACAAGGTGGATGAAATTAGGGCAAGGGTTGCCTTCCAGAGAGACAGAGATTGTAACATTCTCTGTTTCATGGAAACATGGCTCTCTCGTGATATGTTGTAGGAGTCAGTACAGCCACCCGGGTTTCTTCATGCGTAGCGCCGACAAAAACAAACATCTCTCTGGTAAGAAGAAGGGGGGGGGGTGTATGCTTCATGATTAATGACGCATGGTGTAATCATAACATACAGGAACTCAAGTCCTTTTGTTCACCTGACCTAGAATTCCTTAAAATCAAATGCCGACCACATTATCTCCCAAGAGAATTCTCTTTGATTATAGTCACAGCTGTGTATATCCCCCCCAGCAGATACCTCGACGGCCCTCAAGGAACTTCACTGGACTCTATGCAAACTGGAAACCATATATCCTGAGGCTGCATTTATTGTAGCTGGGTATTTTAACAATGCTAATTTGAGAACAAGGCTACCTAAATTCTACCAGCACATTGACTATAGCACATTGACTGTAGCACCGCAGGCAATACACTGGAAAACTGCTACTCTAACTTCCGCGATACATACAAGGCCCTCCCCCGGCAAATCCGACCACGACTCCATCTTGCTCCTACCGTCCTACAGGCAGAAGCTCAAACAGGATGTACCTGTGACTAGAACCATTCAACGCTGGTCTGACCAATTGGAATCCACTCTTCAAGATTGTTTTGATCACGCGGACTGGGAAATGTTCTGGGAAGCCTCAGAGAATAACATTGATTTTTATGCTGACTCGGTGAGTGAGTTTATAAGGAAGTGCATTGGAGATGTTGTACCCACTGTGACTACTAAAACCTACACTAACCAGACACCGTGGATAGATGGCGGTATTCGCGCAAAACTGAAAGTGCGAACCACCACATTCAACCATGGAAAGATGTCGGGGAATATGGCCAAATATAAACAGTGTACAGTGGTTCCTCCTTTAAAAGTTGTGTCGTACTGCGGCACACCTTGCGTGCTGCCGCAGCATTCTGTGCTAGTTTGACCACCAGAGGGCATCTTTGAGAAGCATTTGATAGTATTCCGTATTGGCATTACAATAGAATTTAAAACCTTTTTTGTAATAACATAGTTATGGGATTGATTTTAAGAAATGTTGCTTAATTAATTTTATTAATATTATGGTGTTTATATTCATACAAAAATACAAAAATAAACCCTATGGCGCTGTACAACGTGATGGTCGGGAGTAGGCTACAGGATTGGAGGATTCTAAATTGTTTGCCTTCATTAAACAACTTGTTCCAATATTTCTGTAAATCAGTGATATTTATTCCCATAGTATGTTATGGATCCATAACTAAATCAACATCTGCATTTTGAAAGAGTATTTTTTATCATTATTTTATTATATAAAAATCCTGTAATGAGTAAGTGTGTCCAAACTTTTGACTGGTACTTGCTGGAACGGAAAATGACAGTCAGCAGTATACGAGGCCACTGCATGTTCGCCCAACAACCATACAGAACGCGAGGTACAGGTGTATCTGAAAAACAGCTTCTATCTCAAGGCCATCAGACTGTTAAACAGCCATCACTAACATAGAGAGGCTGCTGCCAACATAGACTCAAATCACTGGCCACTTTAATAAATGGATCACTAGTCACTTTAAATAATGCCACTTTAATAATGTCTACATATCTTACATTATTCATCTCATATCTATATACTGTACTCTATACCATCTACTGCATCTTGCCTATGCCGCTCGGCCATCGCTCATCCATATATTTTTATGTCCATATTCTTATTCCATCCCTTTACATTTGTGGGTATAATGTAGTTGTTGTGGAATTGTTAGATTACTTGTAAGATATTATTGCACTGTCGGAACTAGAAGCACAAGCATTTCACTATTAACATCTGCATGTGACCAATAACATTTGATTTGGATTTAATTTGAGAGATCCTTGATGAAAACCTGCTCCAGGGTGTTCAGGATCTCTGACTGGGAAGAAGGTTCACCTTCCAACAGGATAACGACCCTAAGCACACAGCCAAGCCAATGCAGGAGGGACTTCAGGACAAATCTCTGAATGTCCTTGAGTGACCCAGCCAGAGCCCGGACTTGATCCCGATCGAACATCTCTGCAGAGACCTGAAAATAGCTGTGCAGCAATGCTCCCCATCCAACCTGACAGAACTTGAGAGGATCTGCAGAGAAGAATTGGAGAAACTCCCCAAATACAGGTGTGCCAAGCTTGTAGCGTCATACCCAAGAAGACTTGAGGCTGTAATCGCTGCCAGTGGTGCCTCAACAAAGTACTCAGTCAAGGGTCTGAACACTTATGTAAATGTTTTATCCCCAAAAATGTTTTAATACATTTACAAAAATGTTCTAAAAACCTGTTTTTGCTTTGTCATTATGGGGAATTGTGTGTAGATTGATGAGGGGAAAAAACTAATTAATCCACTTCAAAGGCTGTAACGTAACAAAATGTGGAAAAGGTCAGGGGGTCTGAATACTTTCCAAACGCACTGAAATAATACTAAACCAAAAAAAGATATATCTTAATTGATTTAACTGCATTATTTTATTTGTTTCAAGGGGGTTAGTTTGCAACCAATTTAAAGTCGCAGTCTGAAGAAGTTTTCCTCACCAATAAAGCCGTAGCTCTTGTGTTTCCCCGTGGTGGGGTCTCTCGCTAGAGTGCATGACTTGATTCGGCCGAACGCCTCAAACACACTCTTGATGTCCTCGTCCGAGAGGTCGGGGTGCACAGATGCCACGTAGATTCGGTTGAAAGCGCGCGCCTCTTCTGCCAGCTGGTCAATGATCGGCTGGGCCTGTCCGATGTTGCTCGGTCGTCCCACCTTAAAGTGTGATTTGTGTTAAAATAGTGTAGTCATGGCATTGAGCAAAAAAATCTAGTTACTCTTTGAAAAATTGACAGCAGAGCTCACCTTAATGTTTCTCCCTCCCAGCATAACGGAGTTCATCTGCTCAAGGGATAGCTGGGCTGCCTCAGGCACCTCATACTCCACAAACGCAAAACCCTGAGGGACAGGGGAACAACAATAATGTCAGGCTTCAACCTGAAGCAGGGAGACGGGTCTTTGCAAAGGTGATTTACCTGCTTGGGAAACAATGGCTATACGCTCTGAAGAAACTTCAGCAAGGACTAAAATTAAAATACATTTGTTAGGGTTTATTTATTTTAAGATGGTATGGTACCTCCAACTACCATCAATACTCATGGTTAATAACTTATTCCTAATTAGTAGACTGCTTACAATTATATTGCAGGGCAGGATATTTGCAAAAATATTGATGACTATAACACACTGCACCAACAACTTAAAGGGCAATTCCACCGCTTTTCAACATAATTTTCATTATCTCCAGCACAATACCAGTGTCAACATACACCGAGTGTACAAAACATTATGAGCACCTGTTGAGAGAATGATCAGATGAAAGCTATGATGTCACTAAGCTTATTGATCAGTGTAGATGAAGGGGAGGAGACAGGTTAAAGAAGGATTTTTAAGCTTTGAGGCTTGGACTGTGTATGTGTGCCATTCAGCGGGTGAATGGGCAAGACAAAAGATTTAAGTGCCTTTGAACGGGATATGGTAGTAGGTGCCAGCCGCACCAGTTTGTGTGTCAAGAACTGCAACGCTGCTGGGTTTTTCAAGCTCAACAGTTCCCTGTGTGTATCAGGAATCGTCCACCACTCAAAGGACATCCAGACAACTTGACACAACTGTGGGAAGCATCGGCATCAATGTGGGCCAGCATCCCTGTGGAACGCTTGAAACCTTGTGGAGTCCATACCCCGACGAATTGAGGCTCTGCTGAGGACAAAAGGGTATGCAACTCAATATTAGGAAGGTGTTAGTAATGTTTTGTGCACTCAGTGTATGTGAAGACAGCGCATTTCAAGTTTTGTCTAACAAATTTCTAAAGTTAAAAGGTTCTACCCAATGACATCATCAAAAGTTAAACCATTTTAAAAACATTGATTTTCAAACACTATGAGATTCACAGTGATGTGGGGAGCAAGAAAATATCCTCCCTCAAGGGTTTCCGTTAGACGGTAAGTTCAGATAAAAAACATAAAAAGCCAATAAATATACATTTGCAAACCACCAATACTTGACACCCATCGTCATAACACATTACGACACGGTAATAACCATGTCATAAAATGTGATAACAGCTGACAACTTGTCATAACACTGTCATGATATATTTAGACCTGTTGTGACATATATTGCATTATTTTATGGCTGTTATGACACCTAAATAAGTGTCAAAACCAACCACACAAGGCAAAACATTACATTACACCATAGCCTACATGTCAACTGTATGTTTTAGTTATAAAATTATTCTTTAAATTGACCATATTAAATTATAGTTGTAATTGCACACACATTGATGTCAGACATGCACCTACCCCAATGCTCTGTTTCTGATGACTGGGATGAATGTAGGAGCAGATTTCAGGAGCAGGACGAGACACCCTCTTTTTGACTGATATAAGGGCATGTACATGATGATTATGATGGTCATAATGCTTTTTGATACTGTCATAAAGTGTATTTTCTTAGTCCAAGTAAAGTGACACAGTATAGTCATAATGCGTCTTAGTCCAAGTGACACAGAATGGTCATAATGCTTGATGACTGTCATAAAATGTTTTTTCTACATGTTATTTAAAATATGAAGGCAAAAAAAACTAAAGATTAAATTTATGAGAAACTTTCAAACAAAAGTCCCTACTTCTTGGTAGGGAAAAAAATTCTTTGAATAAATGTGTATTTTGAAACTCTTATGTAGGCGTCATAACCAGCCATAAAATAACGCAATATATATTACAACAGGTGTAAATATATGGGTCGTGACAGTGTTATGGCAATGTCAGGTTATGACAAGTTATGTCAACTGTTATGACATGGTTATGACCGTGTCATAGCGTGTTATGTCACGGTGTCAGGTAAAGTGTTACCCAAAATAATGCTTTTTATTCACTGATGGAAATACCAGTCGATGTGCTCCAACTTCAAAGGCAAATATACTTCATAGGCTAATAAACCCCCAAGCTGCTTGGAAATTAGTGTGGTGTGTGTGTGTGTGTTTCACGCAAGAGACGCAAGGTCCTCACATAAGGGACTTCGGCTACAGTAAGTGACTCAAAATCGGCGAAGATTGTGTTCATTATCCTTGTTTCCAGTGTGCCTGCCGAGAGGTGATTCTTTCTCCAAAACAGTAAATATGGCCAGAAGATCACATCCTTCTTGAGGACAAAGTAACGAGGCTGATGTGCATCAAGCTGCTCCAAGGAGTTCGACAGTTTTGACTTCCCAACAACAGCGGCTCACTTTGAGCAGGCCAAGGTTGGCCACAAACGCAAGTAAATTAGAGGCAAATTATTGTGTTGGTCAGGCCCGGTCCTAGCAGTTCTGCTGCTACCCTAGGCAAGATCAACATATGCATCATGTAGAGTATAAAGATTTGGAATGGACTGATAGCCTAGAGTAATGATGTGTATCATGAGCAATTGGTGCATATCAGTTGAGGTTATTCTGTAGCACTTGGTCAGGAAACATTGTTACCAGCTATTCACATTGGAGAGTTACAATGTTGTCATCACTAGTCAGCCAACTACCTATAGTAGGAAACAGTTGTATCAATAAGCCACGTATATCACACGACTCGAGTCACGTGACACGAGTCTAACCCTCACCCTAACCCCACGATAGTTCCAATTAAAATAAACATTTACAACATTTACAGCCTAATTTCTATTCTGTTAAGATGAACTGTGATGTCACAGAGAATATTTTTTTAGGACCTTATCTTTTTAATCACTGATTAATCACTGCGCTGTTTTCACATAAATAGACTCTAGTTTGGTGCTGAAAATGATGAATATGAGGTTAAAAAGAGGTGGAATTGCCCATTAATATGGTCAAATTAGAGCCCAACCAATATATGGATATTGGCCTGTTACCTATATATCAGCTGATAATATCAGTCAACATTCACTCCCTTATTCTACTGTATTTTCTACTCTGAGCTTCTGTTGAATAAGGTTTACAACCAAACAAAAAAACGGACATATTCATGTGTAGTTGTAGCATGAGGTGTAGATCTGTGGTTATGCATCATGTAAAAAATAGACTGTCGTTTAGTAATTTTAAAGAATATAGATAGCTCTACTCTTGTACTTCCAATATAAAGAGTTTTCATGAAGCACTTGCTGTTCTGCCACAAGTGTCATCAGCTGCTGCTGCTCTTGCATTCAACCCAACATTACAAAGTAGCGATTGGCTACACTGCTCAGTCTGATCCAACGTTACGAGCTAATTTCTGAAAACAATTCCTTTTTGGTAGCCTGGTCCTCCTGGCTTCAGAGTCTGGGAGGCCGTTTTGATGCTGTCAGTAGTCGGCACGATGAGTCGATAATGAAGTGCTTTTACTGGTTAGTTCTCCTCTGTCTTTTTCTCACTCAAAAACCCACATGTAGGGCCCTATTAAATCCGCTATGCGGAGAACGCGGACAGAATCACGGTCCAGATGTTAAAATGGAATTAAACAATATTTATAAAATGTGTTGACGTTAGTAGAAGATCAATAAATTGTATTCAACTTAGTCGAAAAAGTATTGATTTGCATGATTTTCTCACAAGACATGAACAAAAATGTATCAAGGATTAGCATTTCCTACAATGTTCTGAAGAAGCAATGGCATGTTAATTCCCCTGTCTGTGTAGTGCTCACTTTTGTCTCTAACTTTGTGTAGCCAGTTAGCGATGCTAATGACAAACGTCTTGTGGGTAGAGAAGAAGGCCTTCAACAAAACCTTCTGAATTAAATGTTAACTGCAAAGTAGGCCTACCGGGCAGAATCATATCATGATTATTTGTATCAATCGGGTGGGCATTTGTTTTGCAAACTATGCCATCACATGTGCAGTACAGAAACATCGTTAGCCAAACATTCCTCTTGCTAAATGCACAATTAAAGGGGAATTACATTTTTTTGGTGTGTGATTTATGCATCGTTATGGACTCATCCAGTTGTAATTTTGAGTCACAAAATAAAAAAAAGATGTAAGAAATCCCAAACCAGGAAAACTAAACCGGGAAAACCGAATTTGGGAAAACACAAAGATTTTATAGGGCCCTACACATGCACAGTCACACACAGCCCCCAAACGGCAACCCCTTCAATTACAACGATTGGATTTTATAATCAAAACAGTGAGAGGTCTCAATCCCCCAATAAATGCATGCACTTTTTGAGAGTGGAATATGGATTAATAAGGAAAAGGTGTCCAGACCATCGGGGCACAGATCCTCTCGCTGTGTCACGTGGTCTGTGTGTCAGCCAGGCTACCGGTTTGGTGCAGCAGTCTACAAATACAGTGCAGTGAAAAAGTATTTTCCCCTTTCTTGATTTTCTCTATTTTTGACACTGAATGTTATCAGATACTCAACCAAAACCTAATATTAGATTAAGGGAACCTGAGTTACAAATATATATATTTTTAAAGTATACTAATTTGATTTATTTAATTAACAAAGTTATGCAACACCCAATTCCCCTGTGTGAAAAGGTTATTGCCCCCTTACACTCAATAATTGGTGGTGCCACCTTTAGCTGCAATGACTACAACCTCAGACAGATGGCCTGACATTCTCATGTAGAATTCTCTGATAAAGAGAATTCATGGCTCCTTCTATTAAGGCAAGGTCCTGAGGCAGCAAAGCATCACACTACCACCACCATGCTTGACAGTTGGTAGGAGGTTCTTAATGTGGAATGTAGTGTTTGGTTTTCACAAGACATAATGGGAGCCATCTAACAAAAGTCTACATGAAAACGGATAAAGCAACACATTTGAAGTTTTGGAATGGCCTAGTCAAAGTCCAGACCTAATCCCAATTGAGATGTTGTGGCAGGACTTGAAATGAGCAGTTCATGCTTGAAAACACACAAATGTCGCTGAGTTAAAGCAGTTCTGCATGGATGAGTGGGCCAAAATTCCTCCATACATACATGACAGACTGATATAAACAACTACATGAAGCGTTTGGTTGGAGTCATTGCAGCTAAAGATGGCACAACCAGTTATTAAGTGTAATGGGGGCAATTACTTTTTCCACACAGGGGCATTGGGTGTTGCATACCTTTGTTTATGAAATAAATTAAATAAGTATGTAATTGTGTAATTTGTTCACTCAGGTTCCCTTTATTTAATATTACGTTTTGGTTGAAGATCTTATAACATTCAGTAAAAGCAATATGCAAAAGTAGAGAAAATTAGGTGGGCAAATAGTTTTTCATAGCACTCTACATCAGCAAGCTGCAAAAGTAGCATTTCATTTCAACAGGTTTAAACATTTAGAGACAAGCTTGCTTACCTAGTATTTCAGCAAGCTAGCTACCAACAAGTTCAATCAGCTGATCAAGTCAGTGGCGAACAATATGCTTTCAGATCATTTTTGCAGGAGGAAGCCCCTCTTTGAATACATTTTCACAATTGCAATTTTTTTTATCAGTGTCAAAATGTCTGTATAATAATTAAGCTAATTCTGCCTGTGTCAGAGATTCATGCGAGAGCTCAGTAATTCCAGAAATTAGGAACTATGTTTTCATTTTCTGTGGCGGATGCTTAAAATATAACAATTTTTATTCCACGACCTACAAGACAGGTCGGTTGAGGGACGAGCGTTGCACAGGAGTGGCGCCACCTGACGGAAGACAATGATATTGGTCGGGCTATAGTTTAAATTATACACAAATGCAATAATAATAAATATCCTTACAACATTGTGGGTAGATACAAAGAACATACAGTAAAGGAATCACCAAGTCTGGGATGTTCTAATGTTCAGTTGTGAAATCTCACCTTGTGTTTCATTGTAACAGAGTCCCAGGACATGTCGATGCTCTTGATGGGGCCGAACGGGGCAAAGGCCTGCCGGACCGTGTCCTCTCCCAGCTCGTAGTAAATGGAGCCCACGTACACTCGGCACATGATGGCTAATGCTCGCTGTCTCTGAGCCGCTACCTAAAATAGGAGGAAACTGTGCTTGAACATAGCACTGACTTGCTGTTACACTGTATATTACAAACACAAACACTGACCAAAGACACACTAGAAATGGAGATCGGTGGAATTGCTTCCTTCAGTTATTGACATTCCATTGCATGGATTCCACTCCATTGATTGTGTAATTGAATAAAAACAAATAAAAAAATACAGAGAAAATCATGCAAAGATTCTCTATCTTGACACTATTTTGACACTTGACACTTGTTTAACAACAAGACATACATGTTATGATAGAAAATAACATGGGGTTTTTAACAAAATAAATGATATAACAGCTTACCGATTGTAAAGGTGAGAGGGGATCTCCAAAGCCCATTGTCAGTGATGCCATCTAAGAGAAAAAGTATACATTTAACTCAGAAAAGAGTCTTTGCTGCTTAGGACAAAGGCCCATCAATCAAAAAGTATTCTAAAAAGCAGCATTGAAAGTAATTGAGTCATGTTTTATACTATACCGAACAAAAATAAACGCAACATGTGAAGTGTTGGTCCCATGTTTCATGAGCTGAAATAAAATATCCCAGAAAAGTTCAAAATGCACAAAAAGCTAATTTCAAAATATTAAAAAATGGCACAAATTTGTTTACATTTCTCCTTTGCCAAGATAATCCATCCACCTGACATCTGTGGCATATCAATAAGGTGATTAAATAGCATGATCATTACACAGGAAAACCTTGTGGTGGGGACAATAAAAGGCCACCCTAAAATGTGCAGTTTTGTCACACAACACAATGCCACAGATATCTCAGGTTTTGAGGGTGCGTGCAATTGGCATGCTGACTACAGGAATGTCCACCAGAGCTGTTGTCAGAGAATTTAATTTTAACTTCTCTTGCTCCCCAGTGGGTGGGCATCACTACTCATTTCAGGAAACTAGGTGTATGTCGCACATCACTACTTCACAGGAGCAGCCATCGAATGTAAACATTTATTTCTTATCAAAATGTGTTTTTGGCAGAAAGTCCTTCTGGAACATGTGAACTTTCATATACCTTAATAACAAAGTTGTATTCCCATCCATATATATGAATACAATTCTTAAATTATGAGCCTAGTTGGCTTAGCCACAGAATAAGACACAAACCTTCCCACTAGACATGATTGGCTGAGATAACATGCCGGGAGATGAGTTTGGATTGGTCTGCCATGTAGCAAGTTTCTGTCTATAATGTGAGCTGTTCAGTACGTGTTGATAGTCCTTTCTACCGTGCCTTTTTGAAAGATATAATGTTAGCCATCGATAACTACAAAAGTTTTGCTACTTTTCTCAACAACATTGATGCTCTGAATTTAGCAGCTGCTATCGACAAATCAGTTGGAAAAGTGATGTGCTACTCTCTGCACACGCCATGGTCAGTGTGAACCAGAGAGAATTCCTTGACACAACGCTGGCCAAACAAGATGAAGCTACAAACAAAACAGAGTTAAATAGTTCCAGTCTGCTGTGAAGTGTTAACCTGTTGGGGATAGGGGGCAGTATTTGCACGGCCGGATAAAAAACGTACCCGATATAATCTGGTTACTACTCCTGCCCAGTAACTAGAATATGCATATAATTATTTGATTTGGATAGAAAACACCCTAAAGTTTCTAAAACTGTTTAAATGGTGTCTGTGAGTATAACAGAACTCATTTGGCAGGCCAAAACCTGAGAAGATTCCAAACAGGAATCTATTTCTTGGCCTTCTTGATCATCTCTATCCAAAACAGGGGATCTCTGGCATAACGTGACATTTTCTAACGCTCCCATAGGCTCTCAGAAGGCGCCAGAACGTTGAATGATGGCTTTGAAGGCCATGGCTGAAAAACAGTAGCGCATTTGGATAGTGGTTGATCTGAGAACAATGAGACTGGGGGCGCGTGCACGAGAAGACTCCATGTTTTTATTTTTTCGTCTTTGAACGAAAACAGGGTTTCCCGGTTGGAATATTATCGCTTTTTTACGAGAAAAATCGCATAAAAATTGATTTTAAACAGCGTTTGACATGCTTCGAAGTACGGTAATGGAATATTTCGAATTTTTTTGTCACGAAACGCGCCGGGCGCGTCACCCTTCTTTACCCTTCGGATAGTGTCTTGAACGCACAAACAAAACGCCGCTATTTGGATATAACTATGGATTATTTGGAACCAAACCAACATTTGTTATTGAAGTAGATGTCCTGGGAGTGCATTCTGACGAAGAACAGCAAAGGTAATCCAATTTTTCTTATAGTAAATCTGAGTTTGGTGAGTACCACACTTGGTACACTTGGTAACAATTTACTAAATTACTCACGATAAACGTTCACAAAAAGCATAACAATTCTTTTAAGAATTATAGATACAGAACTCCTCTATGCACTCGATATGTCCGATTTTAAAATAGCTTTTCGGTGAAAGCACATTTTGCAATATTCTAAGTAGATAGCCCGGCATCACAGGGCTAGCTATTTAGACACCCACCAAGTTTAGCATTCACCAAAGTCAGATTTACTATTAGAAAAGTTTGATTACCTTTCCTGTTCTTCGTCAGAATGCACTCCCAGGACTTCTAATTCAATAACAAATGTAGGTTTGGTCCAAAATAATCCATAGTTATGTTCCATCAGCGGCCTTTTGTTCGTGCGTTCAAGACACTATCCCAATGGTAAATAACGGTCAGGCGCACGGCGCATTTCGTGACAAAAGATTTCAAAATATTTCATTACCGTACTTCGAAGCATGTCAACCGCTGTTTAAAATAAATTTTTATGCCATTTTTCTCGTAAAAAAGCGATAATATTCCGACCGGGAATCTGCAATTAGGTAAACAGCCGAAAGAAAATACAGCACGGGGTCGACTCGGGCACGCACCTAATTCCTTTGTCCTCTTATCGGCCACTTGGCAAAGGCGATTATGTGTTTCAGCCTGGGGCTGCCTCGTCATCGTTCAGCTTTTTCCCGGGCTCTGAGAGCCTACGGAAGCCGTAGGAAGTGTCACGTTACAGCTAAGATCCCCACTCTTCAATAAACAGAGACAAGAAGAACGACTCCTTGTCAGACAGGCCACTTCCTGCATGAAAACTTCTCAGGTTTTTGCCTGCCATATGAGTTCTGTTACTCTCACAGACACCATTCAAACAGTTTTAGAAACTTTAGGGTGTTTTCTATCCAAAGCCAATAATTATATGCATATTCTAGTTACTGGGCAGGAGTAGTAACCAGATTAAATAAGGTACGTTTTTTATCCGGCCGTGTAAATACTGCCCCCTAGCCCTAACAGGTTAAATGGTGTATTTTACCTCGCGTCCAGTCTCATTCCAAACGCCGTAATTTGTTGTATCTGCACGAACCCAGCCTTTACTAAGAGTCATCCATATATCAATTGTCTTAAAATAATTTATTTACTAACCTAAGTAATTCACAGAAAGCATACAAACAGTTGGTCATCGTTACAAAGCATTGGTGGAGTAATGTGCCCTAGTGGGCTAAACAGGAATGGCGGCCTGTTAAACAAACAAGGGGGGTGGGGGCAGCGGAGAAGACACTACAGAGTTGATAAATATTAACAATTGATATGCTAATCCTTTGCACATAAACGCTCACTCATTCGGGAACAACTGCAATCAATATATATTTACGCTCAGTGTGTCGTCGGGATCCTTGTTGTAGAGTTTTTGTCCTGTTGGAGAGTTTTTGTCCGCGTTCTCTCTCTCTCGCTCGGTTAGAATGGATCTTTCAAAGCGACATTCATTAATGTCGTTATAGAATGGATGTTTCGTTGGTCTTCGCGTTCAATGATATGATATAATTTCTAGCTGCAGACTATTAATTAATATCAAAGACTTGTTATTATTCTGTCGGTATCGATAGTCTAAAAGTTTAACCACGTGGAATGGTTAAAGTTAAGTAGAGGGATGCAGGGTCAAACCTATTGGCCAACTCGTAATGGAGTGGAGGCCTGGTCTGAAGAAAGTAACCCTGGGTGGGGGTTTTATTCGGAATGACAGAAAAACCTTAAGATGGTAATATAGCAATATTTTTTCTAATGAGCCTCACAAAATTGTACCAAGCGGACCAGTTTGTAGCTGGATTCTTCACCGATCTTTTATACCTTCTCCAGAACATAAATGTCATTCGGTTCCCCAATTCTGTGAGTTGGAAGAATTTCCTTTGTCTCTCTATGAAACCCCTCTCTGTCTCAACTGGGCCATGCGGCAGGACATTCTCCTTTAGAATTTTACGACCGCCTTCACAGGGCCTGGGTAGGGAGAGGTAGGTAGGGATATGGTGCAAGGGGGAGGGGGTCAACTGTGCTCCCTGTTCCCAGAGCGAGGGCAACGTCATGACAGCATGCATCCCTGAGGGGCCCCCGTGTTGAGGATCAGCATGGTGGATGTGTTGTTCCCTACCGTTACTACCTGGGGACGGCCCAGGATCCAGTTAAAGAGGGAGGTGTTTAGTCCCAGGGTCCTTAGCTTAGTGAGGAGCTTTGAGGGCACTATGGTGTTGAACACTGAGCTGTAGTCAATGAATAGCATTCTCACATAGGTGTTCCTTTTGTCCAGGTGAGAAAAGGCATTTCTGGGAAATGGGTGTTGATGTGAGCCATGACCAGAATTTCATGCCTACAGACGTGAGTGCTATGGCAGGTTACATTAGTGTTCTTGGGCACAGGGACTATGATGTCTGATTGAAACATGTTGATATTACCGCTCAGTCAGGGACAGGTTGAAAATGTCAGTGAAAACAGTTGTCAGTTGGTCAGCGCATGCTCGGAGTACACGTCCTGGTGGCACTTCTGCCTTTTGAATGTAACCTGTTTAAAGGTCTTACTCATATCGGCTGCGGAAAGCGTGATCACGCAGTTGTCTGGAACAGCTGATACTCTCATGCATGTTTCAGTGTTACTGACATCCGACGAGCGTCGGAGCCGGTGTAGTACAATTCAATCTTAGTCCTGTACTGACGCTTTGCCTGTTTGATGGTTCGTCGGAGGGCATAGCGGGATTTCTTTTAAGCTTCTGGGTTAGAGTCCCGCTCCTTGAAAGCGGCAGCTCTACCCTTTAGCTCAGTCCAGATGTTGCCTGTAATCAATGGCTTCTGGTTGGGGTATGTACATACAGTCACTGTGGGGACGACGTCATCGATGCACTTATAGATATAGACAGCGACTGAGGGGGTATACTCCTCAATGCCATCGGATGAATCCCGGAACATATTCCAGTCTGTGCTAGCAAAACATTCCTGGAGCTTAGCATTTGCGTCATCTGACCACTTATTTATTGACCGAGTCACTGGTGCTTCCCGCTTTAGTTTTTGCTTGTAAGCTGGAATCATGAGGTGGGACGATTTCGTTACGTAGGTGGGACGATTTCGTCCCGCCGGCCCTAGAGGGGTTAAACAGCGTTTGACATGCTTCGAAGTACGGTAATGGAATATTTTGAGATATTTTGTCACTATAAGCGCCGGCGCATCACCGTTCGGATAGTGTCTTGAACGCAAGAACAAAACGCAACAATTTGGATATAACAATGGATTATTTGGAACCAAAACAACATTGGGTGTTGAAGTAGAAGACCTGGGAGTGCATTCTGACGAAGAACATCAAAGGTAATCCAATTTTTCTTATAGTAAATCTGAGTTTGGTGAGTGCCAAACTTGGTGGGTGTCAAAATAGCTAGTCATGATGGCCGGGCTATCTACTCAGAATATTGCAAAATGTGCTTTCACCGAAAAGCTATTTTAAAATCGGACACCGCGATTGTATAAAGGAGTTCTGTATCTATAATTCTTAAAATAATTGTTATGTTTTTTGTGAACGTTTATCGTGAGTAATTTAGTAAATTCACCAGAAGTGTTCGGTGGGTATGCTAGTTCTGAACGTCACCTGCTAATGTAAAAAGCTGTTTTTTGATATAAATATTAACTTGATTGAACAAAACATGCATGTATTGTATAACATAATGTCCTAGGAGTGTCATCTGATGAAGATCATCAAAGGTTAGTGCTGCATTTAGCTGTGGTTTTGGTTTATGTGACATTATATGCTAGCTTGAAAAATGGGTGTCTGATTATTTCTGGCTGGGTACTCTGCTGACATAATTTAATGTTTTGCTTTCGTGGTAAAGCCTTTTTGAAATCGGACAGTGTGGTTAGATAAAGGAGAGTCTTGTCTTTAAAATGGTGTAAAATAGTCATATGTTTGAAAAATTGAAGTTTTGGGATTTTTGAGGAGTTTGTAATTCGCGCCACGCCCTCTCATTGGATATTGGCGAGGCGTTCCGCTAGCGGAACATCTAGATGTAAGAGGTTAACCTGTTGGGGCTAGGGGGCAGTATTGACAATTTCGGAAAAAATATGTGCCCATATTAAACTGCCTCCTACTCAAACTCAGAAGCTAGGATATGCATATTATTAGTAGATTTGGATAGAAAACACTGAAGTTTCTAAAACTGTTTGAATGGTGTCTGTGAGTATAACAGAACTCATATGGCAAGCAAAAACCTGAGAGAAATCCTACCAGGAAGTGGAAATCTGGATGCATGGGCTCTCTTCAAGTCGTTTCCTATTGAATAAACAGTGACGTAGTAATAATTGTGCACTTCCTACGGCTTCCACTAGATGTCGACAGTCTTTACAAAGTTGTTTGAAGCTTCTACGATGAACAGAGCCCGAATGACAAGGAGGGGAAGTTGTTGAGGCAGGGGGTGACATCACTTCTTGGGGCGCATTCACGAGGGTGGATCCTCCCGTTCCAAGACCTTTTTCAAGACACAGGAACCGTCCGGTTGAAATATTATATAATCTTCACATTCTGAAGGCCCTAAAGATTGATGTTTTACAACGTTTGACATGTTTGAATGAACGTAAATACAACTTTTTTTTACTTTTCGTCGAGACATCGTCCGCGCGCTTTCTACACTTGGAGTAGCTTACTGGACGCACGAAAAACAAGGAGTTATTTGGACATACATTATGGACTTTATCGAACAAAACAACATTTGTTGTGGACCTGGGATTCCTGGAAGTGCCTTCTGATAAAGATGATCAAAGATAAGGGAATTTTTCTAATGCAATGTTTGATTTTAGATAACCAAGATGGCGGCTATCTGTATAGCCTAGTGCCTTTCTGAGCTCAGTACTCAGATTATTGCAAAGAGTGCTTGCCTCGTGAAGCTTTTTTGAAATCTTTCATAGCGTTTGCATAAAGGAGATGTTAATCTATAATTCTTTGAATGACAGTTTAATTTTGTATCAATGTTTCTGACAAGCATTTTTGTAAATTGTGGTGCTGATTCACCGGCAGTATTTGAGGGAAAATATTTTCTGAACGTCACGCGCCGATGTAAAATGCTGTTTTTATATTTAAATATGAACTTTATTGAACAAAAAATGCATGTATTGTATAACATGATGTCCTAGGAGTGTCATCTGATGAAGATCGTCAAAGGTTAGTGCTGCATTTAGCTGTGTTTTGGGTATTTGTGATGCATGCTAGTTGCTTTGAAAATGGCTGTGTGATTATTTTTGGCAGGGTACTCTCCTAACATAATCTAATGTTTTGCTTTCGCTGTAAAGCCTTTTTGAAATCGGACAACGTGGTTCGATTCAGGAGAAGTGTATCTATAAAACGGTGTAAAATAGTCATATGTTTGAGAAATTTAAGTTATAGCATTTATGAGGCATTTGTATTTCGCGCGACGCAATTCCACTGGCTGTTGACTAGGTGGGACGTTTGCCCAGGGAGGTTAAAGAGGCGTCTATTTTGCTATCCAATGATTGTACGTTGGCTAATAGGACTGATGGTAGAGGCAGATTACCCACTCGCCGTTGGGTGCTTACTAGGCACCCAGACCTTCGTCCCCGATATCGCCGTCTCTTTCTCATGCGAATCACAGGGATGAGGGCCTTGTCGGGTGTCTGAAGTAAATCCTTTGCGTCCAACTCATTAAAGAAAAAAGCTACCACCAGTTTGTGGTGAGTAATCGCTGTCCTGATATCTAGAAGCTCTTTTCGGTCATAAGAGACAGTGGCAGAAACATTATGTACAAAATAAGTTACAAATAACCCAAAACAACACAACAGCACAATTGGTTAGGAGACCGTAAAACGGCAGCTATCACCTCCGCCATTATCAGTATCCTTAAAGAGATGGGTGGGGCTAAGGCTTTAGAGGCCGTGAAGTGTGCTGAATGGGTTTAGACAAAGCAGAGCTCTCCAGTTGGTGTACCAATACATTCAAGGGCCATTTTCTCAAAAGTGGGGCTAGAAATTTATGTACTTTCAAAGCAGAATTACTTTCCCATTGTACCTCAACTGCATATACCATTTTCTAGCTCTGAGTCAATACTTTGATCCAATGTAAAAAAAAACTATTTCAAATTTTGCTACATAAGACCAAATCGAGGCGGTCGGTCACATATGCCCTCTAAAGCGCTCCCCTGCCCAGTCACGTGAAATAGATTAGGGCCTAATTCATTTCAATTGACGGATTTCCTGATATGAACTGTAACTCAGTAAAATCATTGAAATTGTTGCATGTTGCGTTTATATTTTGGATAAAACCTACTAATAAACTCCTCATATTTCCTACTCTACACAATCTTCTCGATACGGAAGGAATGTTGGGAAGTGGGGGTTTCAAATATTATCCCAATGTATGAGTACAGCGTTTGTTCTATTCACAATAAATCATTTTTAAATAATCTATATTTTCAAAAGCATTTGCATCTCATCTTGTGTTCAATTTCACAACCTCCGTGGATTTTGGAGTTGCCTATGTGCAAGTCAAGAACAAAATAATACAATACTTAGGCCTTGGGCACTCAAGTACTACTTGAGAAGGTCCGGTCACACAAATTTCCTGGGTAGCAAAGGTCTGGGTGGATAAAGAAATGTATCTGTGTATTAACCCTTGTGTGGTGTCCATGTTTTTGTAATTCACCCAATGTTCGCAGGTCTGATGTACCCACAACATTATTGGGTTTTTAAAAACACAGCCATAACAATTTACGTAAAAATACTTAATACTTAGATGTTGACTTATATCAATTACAAGCAATATAGACAGCATACATGGTTAATATTTCCCATTTACCTCTGCCATATCACATTTATCAATAAAAGCGCTATTCGTTTAAAAATATATATATTTTTTTTAAACTTGATTTTTGTTTACAAAAATAAATAATGGAATAAATCATGTTTATCTTGGAGATGATGATCTGGTTGCTGACGGGCTGGTCCTGGGGCTGGCTGATGTTCAATCTCATCTTCTTCTTCCAACTCACTGTCAGACCTCAAATTGACAGAGACATGATCCTCATATTAGGAAAATTCTTCATCTTCCAAAGTGGAAGGTCCTCTATCCACACAATCTCTGCCATCTGAGCACTAGATTATTTTTGCCATACGGATTGATTGTGGTAAGTAGCCACACATGCAAAGCTATTTATTTGATGTGCCCCTCCCCCAATTTGCACCTGGCTGGGGTAAAGTGTGGGAAAATTCAGAATTTTTTACAATGTATCGAAATAACATTGTGCAGGTTCCGTAACACATTGTGTAGTTTCACACACTACAAAGGGTAAAGAGTGCGAGAAAAGTGGGAGACAGGCAGGGAGATGGACAGACAGGTTCTTGGTGCTATGTTGAGACAGCAGGCCCATGGAAGAGGAAAACAGAGTGAAGGCATACACCAAATGTTCTTGTTTAATTTGTACTTTTTTTTTACACACACACACACACACACACACACACACACACACACACACACACACACACACACACACACACACACACACACACACACACACACACACACACACACACACACACACACACACACACACACACACACACACACACACACACACACACACACACGTATTAGCCGAGTCCAGTGAACCCTTACACCACTTGTGTAATATAAATGTGTAGGGGGGTGCAGTGTGCACTCAATGAAAATGTGTTATTTTACATGTTCTTCACAGAAAATGAGCCAAGGCCAATGAGTCTCAGGTTGAAAAAATAATTGCATGACTTATTTTAATAAACATTGAAAATGGGTCCCACAGACCTGAACACCACAAGGGTTAAAGCCCCCATGCAGTCTTTGTAATTGTATTTTTTAAATCATCACTGTATGTATAATAAATCACTGTGTGCTTATTTAATGAAAATAACCCCTCCCCCCAAAAAATATATGATTTATTTCCCTGAACCACCATCTTACCCAGATGAACAGTCATTGGTCTATTATAAATCAGATCATATTGTGACATGATGTTTGCAAAAAGGTCCATCCTACCTGAAGATGCAGAAATTCCAGGCATTTTTTTCAACTTACACAAGAAGGACATTACCATCACTCACAATTTCAGAGTGTTATTTCGACCTCACAGTGTGGAAACAGCATGAAAAAAACAACGAAATCACATTAACTGCACTGCCCCTTCAACAACCAACCACCTTTTACAATTTCTTTGTTGTAAATGTTTGTGTGCCAAACATGGCAAAATATGAGCTTGTATTCCTCCAATGTTTGTAAACAATGTAAATGTGAACAAACACTGTATAGCCTCAAAACATGGTTAATAGTTGGTTAATAATTTTAATCATGGTTTGAGGCTATACAGGGTTTCTTCACATTTACAAACATACAAACATTGGAGTATGACAATGAGAGATTTAACTTAAAACTTTGATATCATGGAAGGTCAGTCAGCTTTATTAGTCTAACGCTATTGTGGGTGCAAAATGGTTGTTACAGTCACTGGTAATTTTCCACAGTCACGGGTAATTTTCCACAGTCACGGGTAATTTTCCACAGTCACAGGTAATTTTCCACAGTCACAGGTAATTTTCCACAGCTGTCCAGTAATCTCTTCATACACCCCACAAAGTAGTGATTCGTTATTCGTCCTTATCTTTGGGGCACTAAAAGCCATCCAGGCATAATTCTTCTTTAGGGGAGTGATACGATCTTTCCTGCCTATCTTAGACACAGACTGTGAGAACTTTAAGGGAGTAGAACTAATTACCCTTCATCTATTTTGTAAGCTTTATAGCTCTTTGAGTAGAGGAAGTATATAACGATCCTCTCTGGGTTTATCCTGAGAGTGAGCTTCCTTGCAATTGCTTGAATAAACCTACTATTGCTGATAAATTAGTTCTGCCTGATTCCATGAATTAATATTCCTCAACACCACGAACGGAGAGTTGTTTGTGCGACGCACGAACAACGGGAGATGTGCAGTTTCGCGGCCTCGTTTGAAATGAGCTAAACGAAATGCAAGCAACAAGTGACTATGTAGATAGCTAACGTTACATGATTGTCAGTAATAGTGAATCAACGGAGCTAGCTTTGGCCACTCAGCTAGAGCATCTTTTAGTTGCCAACTACCACAAATGTCATGTAGCTAAGTTTGGCTATAGTCCTTTCGAAAAACCTTAAATAACGCTATGTGACGCAGACTACTATACAGCTTCAGCCCAATCGGCATTGTAAACTAGCGGTAACACTTGATATAATTCACAGCTTACTTAGCTTCTACAACAATGCAACTATCCATGATGTCGATGCTATCCATCTGGTCAGCCTAGTAATGACTGCTGCCTAGCAACCATCATTATGAAGCATCTAATCTCATGAACGTGCATTGCTTAAAACGGATTTAGTGGGGCCCTAAAAAAATGTGTGATGCGTACGGATGGAATCCAGACATTAAACCAACCTTTGAGGTCTGGGAAAGTGTGCACCAGCAAGAGACTGTTTGACTAACAGTGTTTCTGTGATGGCAGAGTTTGCAAAACAAATGCCAATAATCATGATATTGTTCTGCCAGCTAGGCCTAGACTACTTTGTAGTTAACATTAAATTGAAGCTTCTGGGAAAGCCTTTCCATCTACCAGAATATGTTATCATTAGCTAGCAGAACCACTAAACGCTACACAAAGTGTCCGGGATAGGCTAGGTGCTCACCGCACACACATTCCCATGGCCTGCCGGTGCTTCTTCAATTGGCAAAAATACAAATCACTAATGCATTCTATTCATGGTCCAAACACAACAAGACAGTCGTGAAGAGGGCACGATGAGGGCTGTTGCGGTGACCGTATTACTGCCACACCAGCGGTCACGAGTCATGAAGGCAGTCAAATTCCACATGACCTTTTAGTCACGGTAATTAGGGTTCTCCAAGCTCTGATGCTGCTGCTCGTCATTAGTAGCCTACCAAACTTGCTAACTGCCTGGTACTCAGCACTTTATTGTCACTCTAATCACTCTGACATCAATGCAAATGTCATAAAAAATTCCATGAGCTCCTGTTGGGCAACATTTCTATGGGCTATGCAATTGCGTGAGGAAACAGAGTGGACACTAATAAAAATATGAGGATCCCTTCAGCTAGGCGAACTATATTCATTTCTCAACTTTCCTAATATTAAGCACATTGCTTCTCTTTACAACAAGAGTATAGCCTACCTGGCTGGCATGAAAATGAACCACGGGAAAAGCCTCCTCCATTTGCTATTTAAGGGCATAGATGACATGTATTTTTGTCCCCTTGCCTGTTGAGACAGGTGCATGATAAATGGTGCATTCTAAATTTCACACATTTATTATTTCAGTTCAAACCTCGGGTTGACTCTTTTCTCTGTATACATCAATGATGTCGCTCTTGCTGCTGGTGATTCTCTGATCCACCTCTACGCAGACGACACCATTCTGTATACTTCTTGCCCTTCCTTGGAAACTGTGTTGACTAATCTCCAGATGAGCTTCAATGCCATACAACTCTCCTTCCGTGGCCTCCAACTGCTCTTAAATGCAAGTCAAACTAAACGCATGCTCATCAACTGATCGCTGCCCTCGCCTGCCCGCCCGCCCAGCATCACTACTCTGGACAGTTCTGACTTAGAATATGTGGACAACCACAAATACCTAGGTGTATGGTTAGACTGTAAACTCTCCTTCCAGACTCACATTAAGCATCTCCAATCCAAAATGAAATCTAGAATTGGCTTCCTATTTCGCAACAAAGCATCCTTCACTCATGCTGCCAAACATACCCTCGTAAAACTGACTATCCAACCAATCCTCGACTTCGGCGATGTCATTTACAAAATAGCCTCCAACACTCTACTCAGCAAATTGGATGCTGTCTATCAGAGTGCCATCCGTTTTGTCACCAAAGCCCCATATACTACCCACCACTGCAACCTGTATGCTCTCGTTGGCTGGTCCTCGCTTCATATTCGTCGTCAAACCCACTGGCTCCAGGTCATCTATAAGTATTTGCTAGGTAAAGCCCCGCCTTATCTCAGCTCACTGGTCACCATAGCAGCATATACCCGTAGCATGCGCTCCAGCAGGTATCTTTCACTGGTCAACCCCAAAGCCAATTCCTCCTTTGGCCGCCTTTCCTTCCAGTTCTCTGCTGCCAATGACTGGAACGAACTGCAAAAATCACTGAAGCTGGAGACTCCCATCTCCCTCACTAACTTTAAGCACCAGCTGTCAGAGCAGCTCACATATCACTGCACATAGCCCATCTGTACATAGCTCATCTGCAAATAGCCCATCCAACTACCTCATCCCCATACTGTTATTTATTTTGCCCCCCAGTATCTCTACTTGCACACTCATCTTCTGCACATCTATCACTCCAGTGTTTAATTGCTATATTATAATTATTTCGCCACGATGGCCTATTTATTGCTTGACCTCCCTTATCCTACCTCATTTGCACACACTGTATATAGCTTTTTTCTACTGTAGGTTTGTTTATCCCATCTGTAACTCTGTGTTGTTGTTTGTGTCGCACTACTTTGCTTTATCTTGGCCAGGCCGCAGCTGTAAATGAGAACTTGTTCTCAACTAGCCTACCTGGTTAAATAAAGGTGAAATAAAAAAAAGACATTTAGTATATGTAAACGCAAGATTAAATCAAGAATAATCTGATGGGTGAGAATATTAGCCTATCACTTGTGAATGACGCCCAGCATAAGAAACAATGCTTTTTTTGCCGACTTTTTCTAAATCATAGTCACACACCTCATGTAGCCTAGCCTATATGTTTTGTTAAGGTTTGTATCACAACTAAAGTGCCCAAATAACTTTTTTAAATTAAGCAGATGAATCTGCTTTACAAGGGGGTGTAGAGCCTAACTAGGAAACATAAGCAGCGCGTGAGTTTCAAGGTTGAGTGAAGATCATTTACACCATAAAAATGCACCTTCATAATAAAAGCATTACATGCATAATTGCATTTGCGGTCACTTTTGACAATGGTGTTTTCTGCCTCCTACCATGTGCGCATTGCTACGCTTATAATGTGAAGAAATAGCCTAAAAGATACTGGGGGACTGTACCATACACGATTGTATCGGCCAGCTTCAGCTAATTGACCTGTAGGATTCCATGACGCCGTCAATGTAGAGTCTGGCGCGGGTCAGTTTTATGCACCCGCCCTACGCCAGCCATATCAATTCCGAGACCAACCTGACACCAGGATAGATCTCTCCGCAACCTGACCCAAGCCACATAGAATTGTTCCGAGAGCAGACCTGTTACCTACCAATAACATCAATGTATTTAGCTAATTGTTTCCAGACAGTAGGCTTCAGCTAATTGACCTGTTGCAATACATTTTTTTCTGCATGTTAACTTTATTTTCAAGGAGTAAATATACTTTACCCAATATGGGGCGGCAGGTAGCCTAGTGGTTAGAGCGTTGGGCCAGTAACCGAAAGGTTACTAGATCGAATCCCCGAGCTGACAAGGTAAAAATCTGTCGTTCTGCCCCTGAACAAGGCAGTTAACCCACTGTTCCTAGGCCGTCATTGTAAATAATAATTTGTACTTGTTCTGACTTGCCTAGTTAAATAAAGGTTAAATAAAATAAATGAAATAAAAAATATCAGTAGTGTAAATGAATGATTATGAACAATTGTTTTCTTACCGTAATCTGTCTATTTATCAAACCGTCCCCATCTCCCCTTCTAAATGCTGTCTCCATCTTCTCCCAACGCATGCTCTCCCCTTCAAAATGCTGTCTCCATCTCCTCCCAACACATGCTCTCCACATGCTCTCCCATCTCCTCCCAACGCATGCTCTCCCCATCTCCTCCCAACGCATGCTCTCCCCATCTCCTCCCAACGCATGCTCTCCCCATCTCCTCCCAACGCATGCTCTCCACATGCTCTCCCCATCTCCTCCCAACGCATGCTCTCCCCATCTCCTCCCAACGCATGCTCTCCCCATCTCCTCCCAACGCATGCTCTCCCCATCTCCTCCCAACGCATGCTCTCCCCATCTCCTCCCAACGCATGCTCTCCCCATCTCCTCCCAACGCATGCTCTCCCCATCTCCTCCCAACACATGCTCTCCACATGCTCTCCCATCTCCTCCCAACGCATGCTCTCCCCATCTCCTCCCAACGCATGCTCTCCCCATCTCCTCCCAACGCATGCTCTCCACATGCTCTCCCCATCTCCTCCCAACGCATGCTCTCCCCATCTCCTCCCAACGCATGCTCTCCCCATCTCCTCCCAACGCATGCTCTCCCCATCTCCTCCCAACGCATGCTCTCCCCATCTCCTCCCAACGCATGCTCTCCCCATCTCCTCCCAACGCATGCTCTCCCCATCTCCTCCCAACACATGCTCTCCCCATCTCCTCCCAACACATGCTCTCCCCATCTCCTCCCAACACATGCTCTCCCCATCTCCTCCCAACTAGGGCTGGGCGATATATCGATATAAAAAATATCGATATATTTTAAATGTGATATGAAATTAGACCATTTCGCATATATCAATATAGTTCAAATTTGTGCTTTGATCCTTGCTCCAAGCAAGCTGCAGACCCGGAGCTCTCTGCGCTGCTCCCCGCGCCCCGACCCTCCTCTTTCATGCACAGAGGGGGGAGGGGCAGGAACAGACACTTCAACAAACATGGAGGAAGCAACAGCGTCTGCGGAGCGTTTTGAGGAGGAATTGGTTAGTAAAAGAAAAAGCATTGGCTCAGTAATTTGGAGATGGTTCGGATTCAAAGTATCAGATGAGCAACAAAATCACGTTATATGTAAGTAGTGCCATAAAAAAAGTTACAGCCAGGGGTGGAAGCACTACAAATCTTTTTCACCACCTAAAACAGTGGCACAAACTGCAATACGAAGAGTGTGTGAAACTGCGCGCTGCAGAAGCCCCAGCCGCAAGCCGTCGACAACCCGAAAAAGCTCCAGCCCCGAAACAAAGCTCACTGCAAACTTCATTTTCCCGCAGTGTGCCTAATGTCTACCTCAAGACAGCATTACTGTTTATCAAAGTAAAAAAAGAGGGGGAAAATGTTTATTGAGTTGATAGTCTGTTTCTTGTGCAACTGGTTGAGGCTGTTCAGATAAGAAATTGAGTTAACAAAAAGCAAATGGTAATCTCAGGCTGATGTTTAAAAAATATTTTCTCAAACTGAGCACTTTATTTTGTTCTTTATTTATATATAATTGCTGCCCTTACTAGGGTTTGTCATATTTTATTATTTTGTAATGTTCGTTATTTGCATCTGTGGATTTGTTAGAAAGGAGAAGAAATCTGTAATTTGATTTTAATAAGCCATTTAAAGTTGTCAAACTAAAAAAAGTTGACTTTTCTCATGAATATATATAATATTTATTTCAGAAAAAGATAGGCCTATTTTATTTTATAGGCTATTTTTGTTTAAGATATTTTTATTTATTTAAATGTGCACCTTATGGAGCTTTGATTTCAAAAAAGGTACTCCTGTTGTTATACAGTGTTTATGTTTACATGTTATTGTTATTTGAACAGCTGAGCATCTAATCTGAACCAGGTGAAGAGCCCTGTTTATTATTTATTCATTTGATTTTTCAACTGTTCACTGAAATAGCCGGTTTCAATAAAACTACTTGAGACATGTCATATCTGGCTTTCACTTTGAACTGCGGAAAAAATATTGGGATATATATCTTATATCGATATTCAGCCTAAATATATCGGGATATGACTTTTGGTCCATATTGCCCAGCCCTACTCCCAACACATGCTCTCCCCATCTCCTCCCAACACATGCTCTCCCCATCTCCTCCCAACACATGCTCTCCCCATCTCCTCCCAACACATGCTCTCCCCTTCAAAATGCTGTCTCCATCTCCTCCCAACACATGCTCTCCCCATCTCCTCCCAACACATGCTCTCCCCATCTCCTCCCAACACATGCTCTCCCCTTCAAAATGCTGTCTCCATCTCCTCCCAATGCATGCTCTCCCCATCTCCTCCCAACACATGCTCTCCCCTTCAAAATGCTGTCTCAATCTCCTCCCAACACATGCTCTCCCTTTCAAAATGTGCTCCCTTTTGCTGCAGCATTATCTGTAGAGTGTGCATTAGTCTGCATGTTCTCTGGTTGTAAAGATGTAAAAATAGCCTAGTCAGACCTGAATTGTCACTACCAAAAGTAATTATTGAGTGTGGATATTTATATGCCAAATAAAGTGAATCAATGTTATAGAAGAGAAAAGGCACCGCTCTGTCAACAAATCTCGGTGCTTATAATCTTCCTGTTATAGTTCAATGATATGAAATCAGCTTGTTCCTGTCAACTGTTTTAATATGCAGACGATTCAGCTCATTTGGTCTCTCTCAAAGACAAGAGTATGGTTGAGAGCCAGCTTAGTGCATAACTGATGAGTCAGTAACTGGCTGTCAGACAACAAGCTGTCTTCATTTGGTGAAAACAGTCAATATTATTTGGTTCTAAGATTAGGCTAGGTAGATCACCAGACGTTAGAGTCACGGTTGGTGACACAGCGGTTACAGCCAAGAACTGTGTTAAATACTTAGGCTGTTAATTAGACAGGTTCCTGACAGGGGAGAGCATGGGTCAACCAGAAAGTGACATTTCTGGCCAGAAAAGGGACCTTAGTAAAAAAACTTGCACAGAGTCAGTGCAGTCTCACTTTGACTATGTGTGCACTACCTGGTACAGTAGCTCCCCTAAATTCATCAAGAACAAGCTACAGACAGCTCAGAATAAAATGGCAAGAGTCAATCTGAATCTTAGCCCTCAGGCTCATGTTGGCCCTTCTCAGCTCAGTCAACTACAGTGATAAACAGAATCGTGCATGGTACAGTCCCCCAGTATCTAATAGGCTTGGGCAGAATACCGCATATACGGTATACCGGGGTATTTGGAAAAAGCGTTATATATTGAAAGCCAGTGTTTTTTTGCTTCAATAGAGTGATCAGGGAAGTGCAACTCTAGCTTTCCTTCACAGAAAATACATTAGTGCAACACATTCGGCAGAAAATAGCTTAACTTTCACCAGATGACAACAGAAGTGCAATGCTATTTGGCTGGCAGCCACACAAGTAAATTAGCTTCGTTTAAAAAAACGATGCATGGCCATCATATTTCTAATGTTTAGGCCCATCTTCCACTACAAATCTACCATTCCAGTGTTTTACTTGCTATATTGTATTTACTTTGCCACCATGGCCTTTTTTTGCATTTACCTCCCTTATCTCACCTCATTTGCTCACATTGTATATAGACTTATTTTTCTACTGTATTATTGACTGTATGTTTGTTTTACTCCATGTGTAACTAACTCTGTGTTGTTGTATGTGACGAACTGCTTTGCTTTATCTTGGCTAGGTCGCAATTGTAAATGAGAACTTGTTCTCAACTTGCCTACCTCATTAAATAAAGGTGAAATAAATAAAAACATAAAAAAATATAGCCAGCTCCATTTCCTAATGTTTTGCTTAAAGTTAATCTTGCTTTTTACAGAGAAAAATAGGCTGCAACGAGAAAAGTACAGGAGAAAAGTAGCTAATACCAGTCAGAAAGCTGTCTGCTGAAAGAATGCCAGTTTGTCGAGTTTAAAAGTGCAACTGCAGCACAAAATGAGTCTGATGCCGAGCAGAAATTACAATAAAAAGCATTTTAGATCTGCATTTACAAAACGCAGCAAGAGATTTCTGATGAGTTGTATCTTTTTTTCCTGCGTAAAAAATGCAGAATTCTGCTTTAATATGAACCGTAAGTTTAACTTGCTATCTAAGTTCGTGGCTGAATTAACCTCTTGACGCACACCAAGGATAGGGGGCGCTACAGCGATTAAAAAAAAAAATGTGCCAATTTTAAACGGCCTCCTACTCAAACTCAGAAGCTAGGATATGCATATAATTAGTAGATGTGGATAGAAAACACCCTAAAGTTTCTAAAACTGTTTCAATGGTGTCTGTGAGTAAAACAGAACTCATATGGCAGTCAAAACCCCGAGACAGATCCTAACAGGAAGTGGAAATCTGATTTGTGGACTCAACTTCAGCACTTTGCCTATAAAACACACCGTGAGTTAGGATTCATTGAGCACTTCCTATGGCTTCCACTAGATGTCACCAGTCTTTACAAAGTGGTTTGAGTATTCTACGGTACAAACTGACCGAATGAGAGGCTGTGGAACTTGGTCATAGGGGGAGGGCCATTACCATTATGACGTGGGCGCCCCTGGCTACCCTCCCCTTTCGAAACGTTTAGAAAGACAATGCAATCGTCCCCCTTGAATATTATTGAAGCTCTGGTTGAAAAAGGCTCTAAAGATTTATGTTATACAACGTTTGACATGTTTGAACGAACTTAAAAAAAAAAAATTCCCACATTCGTGACGAGAAGTCCCGCGCACTACGGTACATTTTGAGTAGCCTTCGGAACGCGCTAACAAGAAGAAGCTATTGGGACATAAATTATTAACTTTTTCGAACAAAACTACATTTGTTGTGAACCTGGGATCCCTGGAAGTGCCTTCTGGTGAAGATAATCAAAGGTAAGGGAATATTTACAATAGTATACAAGAGTAGATTTGATATTCGATTGTTCCAAGATGGCACTGACCTGTATAGCTAGCCTATTTTTCTGAGTATAGCATCCCCTTTTATTGCAAAGTGTGATTTCCCAGTAAAGTTATTTTTAAATCTGGCAATGCGGGTGCTTTCACGATGTTAATCTATAATTCTTTGAATGACAATATTACATTTTAACAATGTTTTCGAAGAGTAATTTAGTAAATTGTAGTGCTTTTTCACCGGATGCATTTGAGGGAAAATATTTTCTCAACGTCAAGCGCCGATGTAAAATGCTGTTTTTATATATAAATATGAACTTTATCGAACTAAAGAATGCATGTATTGTGTAACATGATGTCCTAGGAGTGTCATCTGATGAAGATTGTCAAAGGTTAGTGCTGCATTTAGCTGTTTTTTGGTTATTTGTGATGCATGTGGTTGGTCGGAAAATGGCGATGTGGCTACTTTGACGATATACTCCTCTAACAATCTAATGTTTTGCTTTTGCTGTAAAGCCTTTTTGAAATCGGACAACGTGGTTCGATTCAGGAGAGGTGCATCTATAAAACGATATAAAATAGTCCTATATTTGAGAAAAAAAATTTATTAAATTTTGTTATGGTTCGGTTATGAATATGGCGATATGATTTTTCGCTGGATGTTGATCCCGCATGCGGGACGAGCGCTTCAAGAGGTTTTAATAAGGTAACACGGCATCATATTGTGTTAGCTTTCTGCCGTGTTTGAGAAGTCAAAGCCTTTTGGATGAGTTAAACTATATATACACAAAGTTATGCGGACACCCCTTCAAAAAGGGTATGCGGACACCCCTTCAAAAAGGGTATGCGGACACCCCTTCAAAAAGGGTATGCGGACACCCCTTCAAAAAGGGTATGCGGACACCCCTTCAAAAAGGGTATGCGGACACCCCTTCAAAAAGGGTATGCGGACACCCCTTCAAAAAGGGTATGCGGACACCCCTTCAAAAAGGGTATGCGGACACCCCTTCAAAATCAGCCACACCTGTTGCTGACAGGTGTATAAAATCGAGCACAAAGCCAAGCAATCTCCATAGAGAAACATTCTCAGTAGGGCCTTACTGCAGAGCTCAGTGACTTTAAACGTGGCACCGTTATATGATGCCACCTTTCCAACAAGTCAGTTCGTCAAATTTCTGCACATGCTACAGCTGCCCTGGTCAACTGCAAGTGCTGTTATTGTGAAGTAGTAACGTCTAGGAGCAACAACAGCCGCGAAGTGGTAGGCCACACAAGCTCAAAGAATGGGACCGCCGAGTGCTGAAGCGCGTATCGTGTAAAAATCGTCTGTCCTCGGTTGCATCACTCACTACAGAGTTGCAAACTGCCTCTGGAAGCAGCGTCAGCACAATAATGTTCGTAGGGAACTTCATGAAATGCGTTTCCATGGCCGAGCAGCCGGAACACAAAAACCTAAGATCACCTTGCGCAATGTCAAGCGTTTGCTGGAGTGGTGTAAATCTCGCCGCCATTGGACTATGGAGCAGTGGAAATGCGTTCTCTGGAGTGATGAATCACGCTTCACCATATGGCAGTCCGATGGACGAATCTGGGTTTGGCGGATGACAGGAGAACGCTACCTCCCCATTGTGCCAACTGTAAAGTTTGGTGTTGGAGGAGGAATAACGGTCTGGGGCTTTTTCTCATCGATCGGGCAAGGCCCCTTAGTTCCAGTGAAGGGAACTCCTTTTTTTTGTGCCATGACGATTCAAGAGCGGTACTGGCCAGAACACACTTTTACATACACTTCATTAAGTCAGGATTCCTATTTTTGACTCAGCCTTGCCTCCTTGCCCGTCCAACATTTCCTCATCTCCCACCCCACCCCTGCAAAGCTACAAAGTTTCTCCCTGCAGGCAGTCACTAAGTCCCAGATGGTTTAGACCCTTTCTTCTTTAAGGTTGTTGCCCCTATCATCGCCAAGCCTCTCTCTCTGGGGAGGTTCCCATTGCTTGGATGGCAGCCACGGTTCGTCCTTTATTTAAAGAAGGGGGGGGGAGAAATCAAGCTGATTCTAACTGTCATAGGCCTATTTCTATCTTGACTTGTTTATCAAAAGTGTTGGAAAAACTTGGCAATAATCAACTGACTTAACTTCTTGATGTCTATATTATTCTCTCGGGGACGCAATCTGGTTTCCGCTCAGGTTATGGATGTCACAGCAACCTTAAAAGGTGCTCAATGATGTCACCATTGCCCTTGATTCTAAGCAATATTGTGCAGCTATTTTTATTGTCTTGGCAAAAGCTTTTGATACGGTAGATCATTCCATTCTTGTGGGAGTATTGGTGTCTGAGGGGTCTTTGGCCTGGTTTGCTAACTACCTCTCTCAAAGAGTGCAGAGTATAAAGTCAGAAAATCTGCTGTCTCAGCCACTGCCTGTCACCGGGGGGGTACCCCAAGGCTCGATCCCAGGCCCCACGCTTTTCTCAATTTACATCAACAACATAGCTCAGGCAGTAGGAAGCTCTCTCATCCATTTATATGCAGATGAGTCTTATACTCAGCTGGCCCCTCCCCAGATTTTGTGTTCAATGCTTTCTTAGCATCCAACAAGCTCTCTACCCTTAGCCTTGTTCTGAACACCTCCAAAATAAAGGTAATGTGGTTTGGTAAGAAGAATGCCCCTCTTACCACAGGAGTTATTACTCTGAGGGTTTAGAGCTTGAGATAGTCACCTCATACAAGTACTTAGGAGTATGGCTAGACGGTGCACTGTCCTCTCAGCACATATCAAAGCTGCAGGCGAAAGTTAAATCTAGACTTGGTTTCCTCTATCGTAACCGCTCCTCTTTCACCCCAGCTGCCAAACTAACCCTGATTCAGATGACCATCCTACCCATGCTAGATTACAGAGACTTAATTTACAGATCGGCAGGTGAGGGTGCTCTCGAGCGGCTCAATGTTCTTTACCATTCGGCCATCAGATTTGCAACCACTTTTCCTTCTAGGACACATCACTGCACTCTATACTCCTCTGTAAACTGGTCATCTCTGTATACCCGTTGCAAGACCCACTTGTTGATACTTATTTATAAAACCCTCGTAGGCCTCACTTTGCCCTATTTGAAATATCTACTGCAGCCCTCATCCTCCACATACAACAACCGTTCTGCCAGTCACATTCTGTTAAAGGTCCCCAAAGCACACACATCCCTGGATCGCGCATCCTTTCAGTCTGCTGCAGCTAGCGACTGGAACGAGCTGCAACAAACACTCAAACTGGACAGTTTTATCTCCATCTCTTCATTCAAAAACTCAATCATGGACACTTACTGACAGTTGTGGCTGCTTTGTGTGATGTTGTTGTCTCTACCTTCTTGACCTTTGTGCTGTTGTCTGTGCCCAATCATGTTTGTACCATATTTTGTGCTGCTACCATGTGTTGTCATGTGTTGCTGCCTTATGTTGTTGTCTTAGGTCTCTATGTCGTGTTGTGTTGTCTCTTGTTATGTCCAATATTTAAATTGTATTCATTTTTTATTTTTAATCCCAGGCTCCCATCCCCGCAGGAGGCCTTTTGGTAGGCCGTCAAAAGTGTGCCCGAAGTAAACTGCATGCTACCCAGACCCAGAATGTAGGATATGCATATTATTAGTAGATTTGGATAGAAAACACCCTGAAGTTTCTAAACTGTTTGAATGATGAATGTGAGTATAACAGAACTCATATGGCAGGAAAAAACCTGAGAAAAATCCAACCAGAAAGTGGGAAATCTGAGGCTGTAGTTTTTTCAAGTGATTGCCTAACACACAGTGACTTAGGGTTCATTTTGCACTTCCTAAGGCTTCCACTAGATGTCAACAGTCTTTAGAAAGTTTGAGGCTTCTGTTTGAGGCTTCTATGGTGAAAAGAGAGCAAACAAAGGAAGTTGGAAGTTGTTGACTCAGGAAAGGACATGACTTCATTGGCGCGCATTCACGTGAGAGGTAGCTGTGTTCCATTACATTTTTCAAGACATTGGAATCGTCCGGTTGGAATATTATTGAAGTTTTGTTAAAAAGGCCCTAAAGATTGATGCTATACATCGTTTGACATGTTTCTACGAACGTAAATATAACTTTTTTTGGCTTTTCGTCATTACATTTTCGGCACGCTTCCTACATTTGGAGTAGCTTACTGAACGCGCAAACAACAAGGAGGTATGTGGACATAAATTATGGACTTTATCAAACAAAACAACATTTATTGTGGACCTGGGATGCCTGGGAGTGCATTCTGATGAAGATCAAAGGTAAGTGAATATTTATAATGCTATTTATGATTTTAGATGACTCCAAAATGGCGGGTATCTGTATTGCCTGCTGTTGTTTTCTGAGCGCCGTACGTATTTTATCAACGTTTATGATGAGTATTTCTATAAATTGATGTGCTCATTCACCGGAAGTTTATGAAGGAAAAACATTTCTGAACATTACGGGCCAATGTAAAATGTTTTCTTTTTATATATAAATATGAACTTTATCGAGCAAAACATACATGTATTGTGTAACATGAAGTCCTATGAGTGCCATCTGATGAAGATCAAAGGTTAGTGCTTAATTTTAGCTGTATTTCTGGTTTTTGTGACGCCTCTCCTTGGTTGGAAAATGGCAGTGTGGCTTTTATTTTTTAGGCGCTGTCCTAACAATCTAATGTTTTGCTTTTGCCGTAAAGCCTTTTTGAAATCGGACAATGTGATTGGATTAACGAGAGTCTTATCTATAAAATGGTGTATAATACTTGTGTGTGAGAAATGTGAATTATGAGATTTGGCGTTTTGAATTTGGCGCCCTGCTATTTCATTGGCTGTTGAATAGTGTGTCCCACAGCTGGGACGGTCACGTCCCACATACCCAAGAGAGGTTAAGAAAATATTTACTAAATAAAATAATTTCAAATAAAAAGCATCAATGAAATAACAATAACTAGGCTATATATAGGGGGTACCGGTACCGAGTCAATGTGCGAGGGTACAGGTTAGTTGAGGTAATTTGTACATGTAGGTAGGGGTAAAGTGACAATGCATAGATAAATAGTCTGGGTGGCCATTTCGGGGGGGGGCGGGTCAATTTAAATAGACCGGGTGGCCATTTGTTTAATTGAATCAAAACTTGTTTAAACCCTTTAACAGATTTGGCAAAAAGAATGTGACACGGAGACCTCCCGAGTGGCTAGGTAGTCTATGGCACTGCATCGCAGTGCAGCTGTGTCACTAGAGATCATGGGTTCTAGTCCAGGGTCCGTCGCAGCCGGCTGCAACTGGGAGACCCATGGGGTGGCGCACAATTTGCCCAACGTTGTCCGGGTTCGGTTTGGCCGGCAGGAATGTCCTTGCCCCAACACGCACTTGCGACTCCTGTGGCAGGCCGGGCGCAGTGCACGCTGACCCGGGCGCAGTGCACGCTGACATGGTCGCCAGGTGTACGGTGTTTCATCCGAGACATTGGTGCGGCTGGCTTCCAGGTTAAGTGGGTATTGTGTCAAGAAGTAGTGCGGCTTGGTTGGGTTTCAGAGGACGCACGGCTCTCAACCTTCTCTTCTCTCGAGTCCGTACAGGAGTTGCAGCGATGAGACGAGACTAACTACCAATTGGATACCACGAAATTGGGGAGAAAAAGGGGTAAGAGAAAAAAAGAAAAAAAAAACATTTTACAATTTTTAAAGAGTGCGACACAAAACACTACCTTTATTTCCTTTTTTATGATACAGTTTGTCGTTATATCATATAGTAAGCATTTAACAATTGAATTACACATTGAACTTGATCCTGTAAAAATTCCTTGATATTGCTGTCTTACACTTTTGTATATGGAGATCTCGGAAGTGCACTGTAAACTCGTAGCATCTCATATCTCCCTAGTTACGGTGTGAAAACAGTTTTCATGGGCACACATATCCAAAATAATGTCTGTGATTGCAAAATCTAATGCTTCTAACAGAAATAGTAACTTTAACATGATTAATAAAACAATATATACACTGTCATTAATAGGGTTTTTCAATAATAATTCATTGTAGTTTGATGAGTGTTTGATGTCTAGCTGTTTAGTTATGACATTATCGTGCTACTGAATCACGAAAGGATTTTCTTAATGACAGTAAAGTGATGAAGAGCTCCTGTGATACTGCACGCCATTTAACAACAGTCAAAGTGCAGGAATTAATGTTGATCAAGGATTGACAGAACATTTTTGTGTCTATGATGTTACGTGGGTCAAGATAAATAGCCTAGGTCTATTCCTGAGGTAAGATCAGCTGTAGCCTAGTTGTCTGTGACTTATGGCAGATTATTTACATTTAGCAGAGAAAATGTCAAGTTCATGAGTGAAGTTTGAGTGAAAGTGATGGAACGCTAGCTGACTTGTGATTGGACAGTGAGTCATGCGCAACATGAGTGCCATGCTGATACAAAACTTTAATTTCTAAAGGCTCTCCCAAAAAATGTTTCCAATTAAAATGTTGACTCCAAAGAAAGCATACCTGGCAGAATGATATCATGATGGTTTGTATCAATCGGGTGGGGGGTTAGTTTGTTTTGCAAACTCTCCCATCACGTCTAGTAGCCTTTAAAAACACCCTAGCCAAACAAGTCAATTGTGAGGTGCGCATTTGAATAAAGGGAAACTACACAAAACGTTTTTATTCAAAGGTGGTCTACTGAGGTGGTTTAAGCATTGTTGTGGATATAGGACTTTATATAATTTGTCTATATAAAGTGTGATGTGATTTTGAGAGTGAAAAGCTGAAAGGGAACATTTTCTAAATCTGCACTTTCCCATAGGCCTACTTGTCGTCCTTGATTTATGACTAATCTATATGATAATATTATTTTACATGGTTGGCCAAAATACATTGTTAAACAGTTTTAAAATACACTTAATGCATTTGATGGGATTTTGTGTGTCGTATTTACAATAAAATGTACTTGGAATTGTAAAGGTTCAAAGTTGCATAAATGCCCCCCAAAAAACTGCAATACATGCTACGCATAAGATGCAATAAGGTAGGTGAACGAATCCCATTCTATTCAAAAAGAAAAAGTGGAACCACTAAGACAAGTTGGAGAACCAGCATGAAGAATAAATACCCTAAAAAAACGTAAATATTAAACATAAGGATGAAACTACAGCAAAAAGACAGAAATAATATGACCAGAACAAAGAAAACTAAGCAGGTGAGAACACAACAAGAGAAATTGGAGGCAGAGACAATTTGTCTCAAAGAACCATAGGATAAATTAAAAGAACAGAGAAAGCAAACTAAACATTCTAAAAGAGCCTTACAGATAGCAGGGTGAGATGTACAGGGTCCATCTACCAGAAGGAAGAGCCTTCAAAGGGCTAAAGCCTGTATGCCAAAACAGGCAGCACCGTATGTCACTACTACCATGGACCTCACTGACAAGGCCACACTGAGGAAGGCAGCCAATTCCATCAGAAGAACATCAGATGCACAACAGAGGGGAAGTTGGAAATGGCAGTTGTTGAAGCAGTAGCCAAAGGCCTATCAAAGTCTGCAACAAGGAAGGCTTTGGCTTGTTTTCTGAATATGATTAAGAAATACGAACTACAGAGACAGTTAGAAAAAATATTTGGGGTCAGTAGAAAACGCTTAAGCTAAAAAAAGCCCAGGAAGTCGACATATCTACAGTCTCAGCAGTGTAAAAATTCTATGAAGCAGTTTCGCACAGAGATAAGAAAAAGGTGAGCAAAAGGACAGGGAAGGCAGCCAGCTTTCTTGACCGCTCCATTCCTCAGCTGCACCAATCATTATTCAAAGCCGACCCTGGTATCTCAATAGGAGCTGCAATGTTTTACAGATTAAGACCAAGAACCATTAAGCCACAGAAAAGCAAAACTTGTTGGTTGCCTCTGCGAATACTGTGAAAATATCAATTACAGACAGTGAATGGCCACTTGGTGAGAAAAAAATTTAACAACCATACAAGGTGTGTATGCATTCAGCAGTACCACTATGTGCGAGAAAACTACAGGGAATGATTTCCACCATCCTAAGTGTATCAAATAGCAGTGCAAGGATTGTGATGTCCATAGAGTACACCCATTTATTGCCCTCCTAAAAAAAAAAAGGACACTGACGTAGAGTGGAAAACATGGGAGATTGTCAGCTAAAAAGTAACAAAAAGGAAACGAGTACACTACGGGGGAAAAAAAGTCAAAATCAAATAAAACCAAATGTTATTGGTCACATACACATATTTAGCAGATGTTGTTGCAGGTGTAGCGAAATGCTTGTGTGCCTAGCTCCAACAGCGCAGTAATATCTAACAATTCACAACATCCACAGGTACACTTCCAATTGACTCAAATGATATCAATTAGCCCATCAGAAGCTTCTAAAGCCAAGATATCATTTTCGGGAATATTCCAAGGCACAGTCAACTTAGTGTATGTAAACTTCTGACCCACTGGAATTGTAATACAGTGAATTCATTATAAGTAAAATAATCTGCCTGTAAAGAATTGTTGGAAAAATTACTTGTGTCATGCACAAAGTAGATGTCCTAACCGACTTGCCAAAACTATACTTTGTTAACAAGAAATTTGTGGAGTGGTTGAAAAACGAGAATTAATGACTCTAACCTAAGTGTATGTAAACTTCCGACTTCAACTGTAAGTACTTTACAGCACTGGTGACAAGGTAGGGGTGGTATACAGAAGATAGCACTATTTGATAAAAAAACAAATCCATATTATGGCAAGAACAGCTCAAATAAGCAAAGAGAAACGACAGTCCATCATTACTTTAAAACATGGTCAGTCAATGCGGAAAATATCAATAACTTTGTTTCTTCAAGTACAGTCGCAAAAACCAAGCACTATGATGAAACGAGCTCTCCTGAGGACCGCTACAGGAAAGGAAGCCCCAGAGTTACTTCTGCTGCAGAGGATAAGTTCATTAGAGTTAACTGCACCTCAGATTGCAGCCCAAATAAATGCTTCACAGAGTTCAAGTAACAGACACATCTTAACATCAAATGTTAAGAGAGACTGTGTGAACCAGGCCTTCATGGCCGAATTTCTGCAAAGAAACCACTACTAAAGGACACCAATACGAAGACACTTGCTTGGGCCAAGAAACACGAGCAATGGAAATTAGACCGGTGGAAATCTGTCTGTTGGTCTGGTGAGTCCAAATGTGAGATTTTTGGTTCCAACCACAGTGTCTTTGTGAGACACAGAATAGGTGTACGGATGATCTCCACCTGTGTGGTTCGCACCGTGAAGCATGGAGGTGGTGGTGTGATGGTGCTTTGCACAGTCATGAGTGAACAGGGAGTACAGGAGGGGGCTGAGCACCCACCCGAGGGGCACCTGTGTTGAGGATAAGCATGGCGGATGTGTTGTTACCTACCCTTAACACCTGGCGGCGGCCTGTCAGGAAGTCCAAGATCCAGTTGCAGAGGGTGTTTAGAGACTGCATCATCTGTGGATCTGTTGGGGCGGTATGCAAATTGGAGTGGTTCTAGGGTTTCTGGGATGACGGTGTTGATGTGAGCCATGACCAGCCTTTCAAAGCACTTTATGGCTACAGACGTAAGTGCTATTGGTCGGTAGTCATTTAGGCAGGTTACCATAGTGTTCTTGGGCACAGGCACTATGGTGGTCTGCTTAAAACATGTTGGTATTACAGACTCGGACAGGGAGAGGTTGAAAATGTCAGTGAAGATAATTGCTATTTGGTCAGCGCATGGCACACTTAACCAGCATGGCTACCACAGCATTCTGCAGCGATACGCCCTCCCATTTGGATTGCACTTCGTGCGACTATAATTTGTTTTTCCATCAGGAAAATGACCCAAAACACACCTCCAGGCTGTGTAAGGGCTATTTTTCCAAGGAGTGTGATGGAGTGCTGCATCAGATGACCTGGCCTCCGCAATCACCCAACCTCAACCCAAGTGAGATGGTTTGGGATAAGTTGGACCGCAGAGTGAAGGAAAAGCAGCCAACAAGTGCTTAGCATATATGGGAACTCCTTCAAGACTGTTGGAAAATCAATCCCCATGAAGCTGGTTGAGAGAATGCCAAGAGTGTGCAAAGCTGTCATCAAGGCAAAGGTTGGCTACTTTGAAGAATCTAAAATATATTTGGATTTGTTTAACCATTTTTTGGTTACTACATGATTCCATAATCGTTTTGATGTCTTCACTATTATTCTACAATGTATCAAATGGTAAAAATAAAATAAAAACCTTGCATGAGTAGGTGTGTACAAACTTTTGACTGGTACTGTATATTAAATCCAATTTTTATTGGTCAGCAGATGGTTAGCACATGGTTAGCAGATGTTATTGCAAGTGTAGCGAAATACTTTTATTTGATAATAGCTATGCTGAGTCTGATTTTGCTTTCCCCGTACAACACAACTCTTCTGGCTTCAGACATGGTAAAAAGCCATGCGGCCACAGTAGTGAAGGTTGGCCGAGCCCAGATCAGAAATGCAAATGAGAACTACAACTACAGCAGAGACAATCTGACAAAAGCATCCACAGATTACCCATTACCTCCGTACCAAGTTCTTTATTCCCAGTGAGGACATTGAAAGAAACAGAAGTCACTGTAGTCTGAAGCAAGTTCCTGGCACCATGAAGTTGCATCGCGTCAAAACGGTAAAGGTAGTGGCAACCAGAAACCTCTGTTGCTTCTTGGAATCGTCTCCATGGGATTGGAGTCTGTGAGAATGGATGATATGTTGCGCAATGGAGAGAGGTGAAACTTCAGTCTTCATGGTACGTAACACATTGCTTACATTATGTAAATCATGTGTTTTTTTTGTTTCCATACCAGACCTTTGTAAGAGATGCCAGAGACCAGGTGTACCAGAGACTAGATGTACCAGAGATTAGGTGTACCAGATGTACCAGCGGCCAGATGTAACAGAGACCCGATGTAACAGAGACCCGATGTAACAGAGACCCGATGTAACAGAGACCCGATGTATCACTGTCCAGATGTACCAGCGGCCACACGTACCAAAGACCAAATGACAGTGACCAGAGTATTGAGTGTGGTGGTGATGAAGAGATCTAATAATGTCATCAATCCAGAGAAAATGTTGTAAGTGAAAATAGGGTATACAATCTAACACACACACACACACACATTTTGACTGACATGTAGATGTTGTTGCTAGGTGGATTTATGGTCTTGGGGTGCTCATCTAGAGTTTTATTCCTGTAACTACACATGTGAAGCTGAAAGAAAATCAGATTTAAATAAATATCAAACCATTTAGAAATGTTGACCCTTATGTCACATATTGGCCCCTTAATTCATAGAAAGATCCATATATATATATATATATATATATACACACATTTGTGGACATTGTGTATGATTGAATGTATGGCAGAGGTCATTTATTTTGCCCTGCAGCCACTTGCCTACCAATAAAGAACAACAATGGAAACAAGTCTTGCTTTCTGCATAGATAATCCTCAATTTTGATACATGTATTGGTTTCCTGGTGTGGCTTGTTAAGGAATTTTAAATTGTCCCAAAAAAATCGAATCAAATGTATTAAGTTACGAAATCCGACTTTTAGGATATGTTAGATAATCCAAGGTAAAGACCCCAATGAACGATTCAAACCATGAAGAAAAAGGTTCATTAAAAATAAAACTGAAATACCTTATTTACATAAGTATTCAGACCCTTTGCTATGGTACTCGAAATTGAGCTCAGGTGCATCCTGTTTCCATTGATCATACTTGAGATGTTTTTACAACTTGAATGGAGTTCACCTGTGATAAAGTCAATTGATTGGACATGATTTGAAAAGGCACACACCTGTCTATATAAGGTCTCAAGGTTGACATTGCATGTCAGAGCAAAAACCAAGCCATGACGTTGAAGGAATTGTCCATAGAGCTCCGAGACAGGATTGTGTCGAGGCACAGAAGGGTATTAAAAAATGTCTGCTGCATTGAAGGTCCGCAACAATACAGTGGCCTCCATCATTCTTAAATGGAAAAAGTTTGGAACCACCAATAATCTTCCTAGAGCTGGCCTTGGTCAGGGAGGTGACCAATAACCTGATGGTGACTCTGGCAGAGCTCCCGAGGTCCTCTGTGAAGATGGGAGAACCTTCCAGAAGGATCCATCTCTGCAGCACACTACAATCAGGCCTTTATGCAAGAATGGCCAGACGGAAGGCACTCCTCAGTAAAAAGGGACGACAGCACACTTGGATTTTGCCAAAAGACACCTAAAGGACTCAGACCATGAGAAACAAAACTCTCTGGTGTGATGAAATAACGATTGAACTCTTTGGCCTGAATGCCAAGCGTCACATCTGGAGGAAACCTGGCACCATCCCTACGGTGAAGCATGGGTGGCACCATCATGCTCTGGGGATGTTTTTCAGCGGCAGGGACTGGGAGACTAGTCAGGATCGAGGGAAAGATGAATGGAGCAAAGTACAGAGAGATCCTTGATTAAAACATGCTCCAGAGCTCTCAGGAGCTCAGACTGGGTCGAAGGTTCACCTTCCAACAGGACAACCACCCTAAGTACACAGGCAACACAACACAGGAGTGGATTAGGGACAAGTCTCCGAATGTGCTTGAGTGGGCCAGCCAGAGCCCGGACTTGAACCCGATCAAACATATTTGGAGAGACATGAAAATAAACTCAGCAAAAAAAAGAAATGTCCTCTCACTGTCAACTGCATTTATTTTCAGCAAACTTAACATGTGCAAATATTTGTATGAACATAAGATTCAACAACTGAGACAAACTGAACAAGTTCCACAGACATGTGACTAACATAAATTAAATAATGTGTCCCTGAACAAAGGGGGGGGGGGGGGGGGGGGGTCAAAATCAAAAGTAAGAATCACTATATGGTGTGGCCACCAGCTGCATTAAGTACAGGAGTGCATCTCCTCCTCATGGATTGCACCAGACTTCCAGGTCTTGCTGTGAGATGTTACCCCACTCCAAGGCACCTGCAAGTTCCCAGACATTTCTGGGGGGAATGGCCCAAAGCCCTCACCCTCCGATCCACCAGGTCCCACTCGTGCTCAATGGGATTGAGATCAGGGCTCTTCGCTGGCCATGGCAGAACACTGACATTCCTGTCTTGCAGGAAATCACACACAGAACGAGCAGTATGGCTGGAGGCATTGTCATGCTGGAGGGTCATGTCAGGATGAGCCTACAGGAAGGGTACCACGAGGGAGGAGGAATGTCTTCCCTGTAAGGCACAGTGTTGAGATTGCCTGCAATGACAACAAGCTCAGTCCGATGATGCTGTGACACACCACCCCCAGACCATGACGGACCCTCCACCTCCAAATCGATCCCGCTCCAGAGTACAGGCCTCGGTGGAACGCTCATTCCTTCGTCGATAAACGCGAATCCGACCATCACCCCTGGTGAGACAAAAAACGTGACTCGTCAGCGAAGAGCACTTTTTGCCAGTCCTGTCCAGCGACGGTGGGTTTGTGCCCATAGGCGCCGTTTTTGACGGTGATGTCTGGTGAGGACCTGCCTTACAACAGGCCTACAAGCCCTCAGTCCAGTCTCTCTCAGCCTATTGAGGACAGTCTGAGCACTGATGGAGGGATTGTGCATTCCTGGTGTAACTAGGGCAGTTGTTGTTGCCATCCTGTACCTGCCCCACAGGTGTGATGTTCGGATGTACCGATCCTGTGCCGGTGTTGTTACACGTGGTCTGCCACTGCAAGGACGATCAGCTGTCCGTCCTGTCTCCCTGTAGCGCTGTCTTTGGCGTGTCACAGTACAAACATTGCAATTTATTAACCTGGCCACATCTGCAGTCCTCATGCCTCCTTGAGGCATGCCTAAGGCACTTTCACACAGATGAGCAGGGACCCTTGGCATCTTTCTTTTGGTGTTTTCTGAGTCAGTAGAAAGGCCTTTTTAGTGTCCTAAGTTTTCATAACTGTGACCTTAATTGCTTACCGTCTGTAAGCTGTTAGTGTCTCAACGACCGTTCCACAAGTGCATGTTCATTAATTGTTTATGGGAAACAGTGTTTCAACCCTTTACAATGAAGATCTGTGAAGTTATTTTGTATTTTTACGAATTATCTATGAAAGACAGGGTCCTGAAAAAGGGACGTTTCTTTTTTTGCTGAGTTTAGCTGTGCAGCGACTCTCCCCATCCAACCTGACAGAGCTTAAGAAGATCTGCAGAGAAGAATGGGAGAAACTCCCCAAATACGGATGTTCCAAGCTTGTAGCCAAAGGTGCTTCAACAAAGAACTGAGTAAAGGGTCTGAATACTTACGTAAATATGATTTTTTTAAATTAAAAAGTCTATACATTTGCAAACATTTGTAAAAACCTTTTTTCTTTTTCATTATGGGGTAGATTGAGGGAAAAAACATTTTAATCTATTTTAGAATAAGGCTGTGACAAAATGTGTAAAAAGTCAAGGGGTCCGAATACTTTCTGAATGCACCGTATATACTGTATAGACTAGATGTCTGACAGGGGGCATTGTTTTGAATCCACCGCGCCTCCATCTTGGCAATCCCCCACCATTAAAAAATATTTTCAAAGCTATAGAAATGCATGTATTAATGTCTAAATCTGTTTTTGCCATATGTACTCTATTTCAGACACCTTAATGCATACTTTAAATTACATTATTGTAGCAAATAAAATACGTGAAAATATACTGAACAAAAATATAAACTCAACATGCAACAGAGTTTCAACAATTTTACTGAGCTATAGTTCATATATGGAAATCAATAAATTCATTAGGTCCTAATCTAGGGATTTCACATGACTGGGCCTGTGAGGGAATGGATCCAGGCCCACTCAATGGGGAGCTAGGCCCAGCAAATCAGAACTTGTTTTTCCCACAAAAGGGCTTTATTACAGACAGAAATATTCCTCAGTTTCATCAACTGTCCATGTGGCTGGTCTCAGATGATCCCGCAGGTGAAGAAGCCGGATGTGGAGGTCCTGGGCTGGCGTGGATTACACATTGTCTGCGGTTGTGAGGCCGGTTGAATGTACTGCCAAATTCTCTAAAATAACATTGGAGGCAGCTCATGGTAGAGCAATTAACATTCCTGCAGTTAGCATGCCAATTGCACACACCCTCAAAACTGTGTGGCATTCTGTTGTGTGACAAAACTGCATATTTTAGAGTGGAGCACCTGTGTAATGATCATGCTTTTTAAGCAGCTTCTTGATATGCCACACCTGTCAGGTGGATGGATTATCTTGGCAATGGAGAAATGCTCACTAATAGACGTAAACAACTTTGTGCACAAAATTTGAGAGAATCTTTTTGTGCGTATGGAATATTTCTGGGATCTTTTATTTCAGCTCATGAAAAATGGGACCAACACTTTACATGTTGCGTTTATATTTTTGTTCAGTATAGTTCATATAGTTTTGAAACAGAAACGTATTTTGAGGGTAGTATTCAATATTATGTGTAGTTTAGAAAATGCCACCAGAGGGAATCAGAGTTTAACAGGTTAATACATCGCCCACTTTAATAAAATACTTCTAGAGAGCTGAAGCAAGAACACACACTTTCTTTGGGAAATGTACCGTTACTAGTTTAGTGATATTTATCTTACCTTAGGCCAGTAATACAGCATCTATCATGAGCCCATGTTTACTTTGCAGGCTGACTAGCATCTACAGAGTTGCAATGTTCCATAAATTGAATGACTAAATCATGAGAACACTATTTTTGCTATAACTTTGCAATTTGTCTGTATATCTTTTTTCGTTTGCTGTCTACAATTCAATTTTTATCTCCTAGTATGCTAGTAGATACCCGTAGAGTCCCAGTCATTGAGCTAACGCTCGTTAGTATTGGCTCACAAAATTACCTCAAACTTCTTTCACACTGGACACAGAGACATACAATTGGTATCCACAAGTTCATCTGACTTCATGGAAGTAGATAAAAGGGCCTCATTGCCAACGTATGGAATTGTTTTAAGAAGGATAATTTATCTTTTGATTTTTAGGACCCCTTGGGGTCACTAAACTACTTCCATTAATTTTTTTAACTGGTACCGGGCTACCTTCAGACGAGACATGTGAGGCTTATGGGCTTCCACCATGTACGTGTTCTTGAGAGTCTCACCTTTCCATAGACTGGTCATATTTTAGTTTGTAGGCTAAACTGTTTGGACGCTACAGACGTTTTCGTGAGAACACCAATTTTCGGGATGTCTCATGGTCCAGCAGCATACCACCCTGCATCCCACTGCTGGATTTCTTCTGAAGTTAAGCAGGGTTGGTCTCTGGATGGGAGACCAGATGCTGCTGGAAGTGGTGTTGGAGGGCCAGTACGAGGCACTCTTTCCTCTGGTCTAAAAAAACATCCCAATGCCCCAGGGCAGTGATTGGGAACGTTAAACGGGTGTCATGACACTCTGTTGTCACTAAAGATCATATGGCACTTATTGTAAAAGTGTTAAAGTCGGTGTCCTGGCTAAATTCCCAATCTGGCCCTCATACCATCACGGTCACCTAATCATCCCCAGCTTGCAATTGGCTCATTCTCGCCCCTGTAACTATTCCCCAAGTTGTTGCTATAAATGAGAACACATTCTCAGTCAACTTACCTGGTAAAATAAGGGTTACATAAATAAAGTCTGATAAAACACTGCTGTAGATCGGCCACCTTCCACCGCAAATGCAGGTCGCCACTGGCGAATGCGGTGAATTGAGACCCAGCCCAAAAATGAATCTCTGTTTAAACAGACAGATTTTGATGGGGTTTTTGTATTATGCTAATTCAATTTACACAGGGGTGGGGACATCAATTCTAGTTTGTTTTTTTTCAACAGTAAATAAACTTTGTATGGCTGTATTTGTTTTCCATTAAGTGTGTAGTACGTTGTGTAGAACATTTAAATATGTTAATAACCTGTTGGGGATAAGGGGCAGTATTTGCACGGCCGGATAAAAACGTACCCGATTTAATCTGGTTACTACTCCTGCCCAGTAACTAGAATATGCATATAATTGTTTGATTTGGATAGAAAACACCCTAAAGTTTCTAAAACTGTTTGAATGGTGTCTGTGAGTATAACAGAACTCATATGGCAGTCAAAACCCTGAGACAAATCCTAACAGGAAGTGGAAATCTGATGTGTGGAATCACTTTCAAGCTTTGCCATTGAAACACACAGGGACTTATTAATCAGTTAGCACTTCCTAAGGCTTCCACTAGATGTCAACAGTCTTTACAAAGTGGTTTGAGTCTTCTATGGTAGAAACTGACCCAAAGAGAGGCTTGGGAAGTTGGTCACAGGGGGAGGGCCATTACTACTATGACGCACGCGGGCGCCCATGGGAAGGAACCCTTTTGTTCCGAAACGTTTAGTAAGACAATGCAATCGTCCGTCTTGAATATTATTGAAGCTCTGGTTGAAAAAGGCCCTAAAGATTTATGTTATACAACGTTTGACATGTTTGAACGAACGTAAATATATTTTTTTTGCACATTCGTGACGACAAGTCCCGCGCGCTTCAGTACATTATGAGTAGCCTTCGGAAATTGCTATTGGGACATAAATGTAACTTTTTCGAACAAAACTACATTTGTTGTGGACCTGGGATTCCTAAAAGTGCCTTCAATGAAGATAATCAAAGGTAAGGGAATATTTACAAAAGTATATTTGATTTTAGATGGTTCCAAGATGGCGCTAACATGTATCGCCTAGCCTATTTTTCTGAGCATACCACATCATTTATTGCAAAGTGTGATTTCCCAGTAAAGTTATTTTAAAATCTGGCAATGCGGTTGCATTCACGAGATGTTAATCTATAATTCTTTGAATGACAATATTACATTTTAACAATGTTTTCGAATAGTAATTTAGTAAATTGTAGCGCTGATTCACCGGAAGCATTTGAGGGAAAATATTTTCTGAATGTCACGCGTCGATGTAAAATGCTGTTTTTATATATAAATATGAACTTTATCGAACAAAAAATGCATGTATTGTGTTACACGATGTCCTAGGAGTGTCATCTGATGAAGATTGTCAAAGGTTAGTGCTGCATTTAGCTGTGTTTTGGGTATTTGTGACGCATGCTAGTTGCTTTGAAAATGGCAGTGTGATTTTCTTTGGCAGGGTACTCTCCTAACATAATCTAATGTTTTGCTTTTGCTGTAAAGCCTTTTTGAAATCGGACAACGTGGTTCGATTCAGGAGAGGTGTATCTATAAAATGGTGTAAAATAGTCATATGTTTGAGAAATTGAAGTTATAGCATATAGAGGTATTTGTATTTCGCGCGACGCGATTCCACTGGCTGTTGACTAGGGTGCAAGCGTCCCACGTTCCCAGACAGGTTAAACGTTCCAACAAAATGTGAAGACTGTGCAGGGGTTCTCAGCACCGTATGAGGACGGAAGCTTGGTGGACAGGGCTGTCAACCCACAAATGAGGCCGGTGCAATGGTGCCAAGGTTCTCCTTACCTGTAAGTTGGTGAGCTGCTGTTGTTGATGGGCCAGGGTCTGTTTGACCAGCACACTCTTAATGCTCTGCTCCATGGCATACTTCTTCGCCTGCAGGCAAATTAAGGGAAAGAGAAGAGGTTGACATTTTCAACATCACACTAGTGACATGATACCAGAAATGTGACCTTTGATACCAATACTAGCCTGCACACTTAGTATCAGAATACTTTATAGTCTATACCGCAATGAGAAAATGCCTCAGAGAAACTGTACTGTTACTGTATAAAACAAATGTAGCCAACTCTCCATCTGGAGAGCTACTGCGGTGCAAGGCTATTTTCCCAGCCATGCTCAACACACTCAGCTCATCAGGGTCCTGTTGAGTATCTTATCAGTAGAATCTGGCGTGTTAGTGCAGGGCAAATATTGTCAAAATTACATTTAGCAATCGAATCACATTCAAATAATTTTTTGCCACATTGGTCTAAGAAAAAAAAACTCCAGGTTTGTCTCTCATTGGGTGTTGTCATAACTCTCCTGTGACGATCTGAAGGATCAGGTTACAGTGGGTCCGCTCTATAGCATGCTCTCTCTCATAGAGGGGGAGAGCGGGAAGTCGGCTGTTTTATGTATGGCGGTCGTAAAACACGCTGCCTCTATGCTCTGTGGTGTTTGAGACTGGAATGTAAACTATGGAACACAGAGACACACTTGGACAATTAAACGTTTTAATAATTAAACAATATTTCTATTTTTGAGAATGTGGGAATGGTCCGTGGGTATTTAAAGAACAATCCTGTCAAAGTTGATTTATTTGGTGACCTCCTGAAAGACAGGAAACCCACGTTACTGTATATCTGTGTACACTTTTCAAATATCAGATATACATCTAGATGTTGGATAAAATGAATGAGTAAATAAACTATTTGTGAAAATATGTCATGTGATGTTCGCCTTCTAAATGAGAATTGTTATTTTTATAAACGATTTTAACCAAGTCAGTGGCCACGTGGGCATAGACTTGCCAGACTTACCTTTTTCAAATTGACATTTTAAATGATATCCAAAATGATTGGTTTCTACAAATGAGACAATTTAAACTTTTCCACATTAACCTTGATACAGCTACACTTTCAGGTTAATTAAAGTTTAATTCCCCAATAGCCTATACAAGTTTGATTTATGATTAACATTGATTAAATCAGTAAAATTTGTTTTTGCTAAGCTTGGAAGTCCCACCTTCGCGGGAATCCCATGTGGCTTCGGCCTTAGGGATATATGAACCGGGTGGTGAATGTACCCTAACATTTAAACTACTGGTTACACTTATGATAACCCAGCCAATCTCAAATGATTGGATATCATTGTCTCATTCAATTTAATAAATTAAATTGTCAAACATACCGTTTCAGGTTCTTCCAATTAAATGAGAAATGTTAAACTTTCCCATATTAACCCAGACCAGGTATCCCAAACTGGGGTACACGCAATGCCGTCAACCAAATAAAAATGTGATTCACATTTAACAAAAAAAAATCTCTACACATTTTCAAAGTCCATTTATATCTTCCAATTGGGTTATACATTTGAGTGAGTTTGTCGCCTGAGTAGCCTCATTTCAGTGCCAAAAAGAAAAATAAACCATCTAGTGTTCAGCGAAATAACTAACATCCAATCACATAAACCGTTACCATCTCACGAGAATTCTACTAACGGGCCGTATGTAGCTGCTGCTCATGTTGGTATCTGTACTGATGGCGCAAAAGCCATGACAGGGAGAGATAGTGGAGTGGTAATGCGCGTGCAAGCAGTTGCTCCTGACGCCACTTGGGTACACTGCAGCATCCACCGAGAGGCTCTTGCTGCCAAGGGACAGCTTGAAAGACGTTTTGAACACTAACAAAGTTAACAATTTTCACTGTAAAGCAAGGCCCCTGATCTCTTGTGTATTTTCTGCATTATGCAATGATAAGGGCAGGGACCAAGCTTTTACAACATATAGAAGTGCGCTGGTTATCAAGGGGCAAAGTATTGACACTTTTTTTTTTTTAATTGAGAGACGACCTTAAAGTTTTCTTTACAGAACATCATTTTCAGAACGAGTTTCTCACACGACTGGCCTATCTGGGTGATGTTTTTTCTCGCCTGAATGATCTGAATCTAGGATTACAGGGACTCTCCACAACTATATTCAAAGTGTGGGACAAAATTGAGGCAATGATTAAGAAGTTGGAGTTATTTTCTGTCTGCATTAACAAGGACAACACACAGGTCTTTCCATCATTGTATGATTTTTTGTGTGCAAATGAACTCAAGCTTACAGGCAATGTCAAATGTGATATAGTGAAGCACCTGAGTGAGCTGGGTGCGCAATTACGCAGGTATTTCCCGAAACAGACGACACAAACGACTGGATTCGTTATCTCTTTCATGCCCTACCTAATGTCCACTTACCAATATTTGAACAAGAGAGCCTCATCGAAATTGCGACAAGAGGTTCTGTGAAAATTGTATTTAATCAAAAGCCACTGCCAGATTTCTGGATAGGGCTGCGCTCAGAGTATCCTGCCTTGGCAAATCGCGTTGTTAAGACACTGATGCCCTTTGCAACCACGTACCTATGTGAGAGTGGATTCTCGGCCCTCACTAGCGTGACAACTAAATACAGGCACAGACTGTGTGGAAAATTATTTAAGACAGACTCTCTCCAATACAATCCAACAGTGCAGAGTTATGTGCATCCTTTCAAGCACACCCTTCTCATTAACCTGTGGTGAGTTATTCACAATTTTTGATTAACAAATAAGGTTTTATATGTAAGATGGCTAAATAAAGAACAAAATTATTGATTATTATTTGTGAGCCGGTCCTATAAGAGCTCTTTATCACTTCCCACGAGCCGGGTTGTGACAAAAACTCCCACTCATTCTTATGTTTAATAAATGTATCATATAGTGTGTGAGGCAGGCTTACAATGATGGCAAAAACAATATTTGAGTGCGCTCTGACCCTGGTGCTAGATGGGGTACGCAGCTGGAGGTTGAATGTTTGAAGGGGTACGGGACTATAATAGTTTGGGAACCACTGGACTAGAGTAATGATGTGTATCATGAGCAATTGGTGCATATCAGTTGAGGTTATTCAGTAGCACTTGGAGACGAAACATCGTTGCCAGCTATTCACATTGGAGAGTTAATGTTATCACTAGTCAGCCAACTACCTATAGTAGGAAACAGCTGTATCAATAAGCCACGTATAATCACACGACTCGAGTCACGACCCCACAATAGTTCAAATTACAATAAACATAACATTTATTAACATCATTCAGTAGAACTGTAAAAATACATCATTTCAGCTTTGGAAACAAGTGCTTTCATAAATGCATGAAGCGGGCCTCGTTTCACAGGAGCATTGTAAAATAAGCTTTCGCTCAATGAACCAGCCGTAACTTATTTTGTTTATTTACATATCGAATTTCATTGTCCAACATCAGTTATTATAGTTTGTTCATGTTGTGGCCACCTAGAGTGTCCTCTTTCCACTGCTGTGGTGCTGAATCACAATGGGAATGGGGAGTGGGACCGGCCGGCCCGGTCATGGCTAGAAGGGATCCAGCCAGAGAGGAAAAGGAAGAGGCAGGCCCAATTCGGCAAACAATCTGTCTCCCTCCAGCAGGTGGAGTTTTTGCTTGGAGGTCTATGAATGTCGAATTTGGTCAACAATAAAAAAAAATTAAAAAGGCTGGCTAATTTGCTACTTGAGGTTTATTGGATCTAATAAAAGTTTCATAATGCTTAAGTTGTTACGAGTGTACTGATATAAGTAGGACACTTGACATCCCAGCAACTTTGAAAATAAAACTTTATATCGGAGTTGTCTCGAAATGGCTATTGATAGGAATGGATTTCTGAACTTTAAATGTTATTAATCATTAGTTGTAATAGAGAGCTGAGGGGTGCCGTAGCCGAGGGGGTTAATGGTTATCTGTAGGAGGAAGGTATATGGTGGGTGCAACTAAGCTTGAAATGTACTGAGTGTAGGGAAAGCGATCACGTGGCAGGCATTGATGAGGGGAAAGAGCCATGGATTCGTGATGAAGGGGGTTGAGGACAGGTCAGGTCACATTAAGGGAGAAGAAAAGTGTATTACCGTATCACTTAGTTTCCTGCCTAGCAATAAAGATACAATGTTTAGCGAGAAGGAGGAGACTCCACCCAAAGTGGGTTACATATACAACAACTATTCTAACCATGTCTTTGTCTAATGCAGTTGTATTGACCCTCTGGGAAAAATAAACCTGGTTTGAGCTTTCATAGTGTCCGTTGAGTTTTTACTCTGGGAATTAGAACCTAACACTACGCATATTCATTGCATGACGCTAGCGGAATAGCTTCTCTCTACATTGAATACAGGCAGTTGAAGTCAACCCTTATCAAATATTCAAAAAATAATTACAATAATGAGATGTATCCACCAATCCAAAGAAAGGAAAGGTGGGAGCTAGACAGCCCTCTGTGCCGCTTTGTGGACAATGACTCCCATTGTTAGGGCGCAGAGACAAGTATATTGTCAGTGTGTGCATAATCTTTCATCCATCTTTTGTCAAACTAACATCAAAAGTTGCATTTTGCATTTTTTGCTAACCCTAACCTAATTATCCTAACCTACTAGGAAAAGTCAAATTTGACAAAAGCTGGATCCCTTCTAACCATGACTGGCTAGACAGCTATGTAGACAGCCATGTTTTGTTATTTATTGGCCTAATTAAAATGTTCATGCCTAGGCTAAATTACATTAGAGGGACCAAGGTTGTATTCGAAAACAGCTGTGTTTTGTTATTTATTAACACATTTCATACAAATAGTCTAGAGGACAGGTCGTTCGCAAATTACATTATACAAATATTATATTTTGAAGTTGTTTTATTACCGTGCAGGCGACTTATTCTAGGCTAAAAGTTTATTTATTTTTAAAAATTATATTAATTTAATATTTATAGCAGGGATGAAGACGCAACAGGCAATGTTTTGCTTTTCAATAAAACCTGTCATGCTGGTATAAGAACATCGTTTTACTTTATTTTATTAGAACTTTACAGGCTAATTTCTATTCGATAAGATAAATGACAATAATCTAAAATGTGATTTTGAGCAGTGGGTGGACGCCCTAATGCGGTACACACCCAACGCATTTGGTTGTCTGGTAAATTAAAATCTTGCCGGTCACGTTGTCCGGCGCCAGATTTTGCTAACGGAAACCCTGATGTGGATATCTTTGGTTTGTCACTTTGATATTGATAGGCTGGGCTAAGACGTTAAGTCAATGAGTCAAATATATATCTATATTTTTTTACTGTGCTCTGAACAGAAATTATAAGTAATGTCATACAATGTGTGACACTGATCACCATCAACTGAGCTATTCACTTAACCAATTCACTTGAAAACGGCACAAAAGCATTAAGCAATACTTTTTGTAATGATAGCCCCAGGTCTCCTAAATACGATGTATAATTGATGGTTCATATAACATATTTGTAAAGGAAATAATGTCAAGTCGAGGTTAGACTTCATTTTTCCATTATTGTTATCATGAAATAATCTACCATCCAAAAGATGGTCATGTTAAACTACAGGCTATTTCCTGCTTTTATATAGGGCACTGTCATTAAAGCTCACTCTCTCTTTCTTCCCCATTTCAGTTCAATCCAAATAACCCCAAAATATGGGGAGTGACAGCCCCACTCCTTCAGCAGAAAAAAACAATACTGCAGCCTGTGACTATACCACTCTGCACTGTTGGCCTATCGCTTTTGTGATAATTTCAGGAATAAAACCGTTCTAGGGGGCCTTACCTTCTGCAGTGCCTCCTGCTGCTCAGGGGTGAGAGGCGGCAGGCCGAGCTTTGAGGCGGTGCTCTGTCCATTCTCCATCATCAGAGCCTCGCCTCCCTGCAGGCACACAAGTGTATGGTTATGATGACAGGGAGGAAACACCCAAATCAAATCCCTGCAAATCTCTACTCAGAAAAGACAAGACCAAGATGGTTGAACTAACATGTACAAACAAGCTAACTATGTATAGCCAACCCCTACCCCCAAACTCAAATATGATCCGAGACTCCAAGTAGAAGGCTCAATAATGAATGCAGTTAACTTACAAGTTCTAATTATATCCACTATCTCCTACTGTGCTGGTTTTGTAACAATAGAATGCAAATTAAGCCTTTTGCACCATTTAGCCTACATGACCTAGGTTTGAGAGACAAGTAGCCGTTTCTCAAATATGCAGGTACGATTGAGAAGATGCGCCTATTTTGAGCTTGCTCTGAAATAAACCGTGCTCATCATTACACTGTTGTGGTAAAATGACACACGGGAGCAGTAACATATTTGATATACAAAAATATAGACAATTTAAATAAACCTGCACTGTGGTTGTCTAACGGTATAAATTCAGACTAAAATATTACACATTTTTGGTTCAGACATTTAGTGTAGTCTAAGAATAACAGGATTAAAGAAAACATGATGTTAACAATATATAACAATGTCTTCCAAAAGAAGCGTGGCCACTTCTTTCAATATCCTATGTGGGGGACTGAGTGCCATCATAATTCTACAGTGAGAGCCATGAATTTGGGTCCCCCTATTGACGACTACACAGAAGAAAAACTACCTTGGCATTTATGAACTCCAGTGATGAACCAAAATGAGCAGTGAGACAATGCACACTCGACGTCCCAACTGACACTCAATATTCCAAAATTCAAAAGCCATTTGGGAGCATCGTCTCTCGCAACCTGCCTTGTGCATGACTCACTCGCTACGAAACACGGGCACTGGAGGAGACAGACGCATAATCTGACAGACAGTGAGCAAGTTGTAAAAACAAAAAGACATCTCTAATTCAGCGCAAAATATGTGCAAGTACAGCGCATTTGGAAAGTATTCAGACCCCTTGACTTTATCCACATTTTGTTAAATTACAGCCTTATTCTAAAATTGATTAAATATTATTCCTTTTTTAATCAAATATAAAACACAATACCCCATAATGAATTGTCTACGGACAATTCCTTCAACCTCATGGCTTGGTTTTTGCTCTGACATGCACTGTCAACTGAAGGACCTTATATAGACAGGTGTGTGCCTTTCCAAATCATGTTCAAATAATTGAATTTACCACAGGTGGACTCCAATCAAGTTGTTGAAACATCAAGGATGATCAAGAAATGTATTACAAATAAAAAACAGAAATATCTTATTTACATAAGTATTCAGACCCTTTGCTTTGAGACCCGAAATTGAGCTCAGGTGCATCCTGTTTCCATTCATTATCCTTGAGATGTTTCTTCAACTTGATTGGAGTCCACCTGTGGTAAATTCAATTGATTGGACATGATTTGGAAAGGCACACACCTGTCTATATAAGGTCCCACAGTTGACAGTGCATGTCAGAGCAAAAACCAAGCCAAGTGGTCGAAGGAATTGTCCGTAGAGCTCATAGACAGGATTGTGTTGAGGCACAGATCTGAGGAAGGGTACCAAAACATTCCTGCAGCATTGAAAGTCCCCAAGAACACAGTGGCCTCCATCATTCTTATATGGAAGAAGTTTGGAACCACCAAGACTCTTCCTTGAGCTGGCTACCCGGCCAAACTGAGCAAATGGGGGAGAAGGGTCTTGGTCAGGGAGGTGACCAAGAACCCGATAGTCACTCTGACAGAGCTCCAGAAGTCGTCTATGGGGATGGGAGACCCTTCCAGAAGGAAAACCATCTCTGCCGCACTCCACCAATCAGAGTGGCCAGATGGAAGCCACTCCTTAGTAAAAGGCACGTGAAAGCCCGCTTGAAGTTTGCCAAAAGGCACCTCAAGACTCTGACCATGAGAAACATGGTTCTCTGGTCTGATGAAACCAAGAATATACTCTTGACGCCAAGCGTCACATTTGTAGGGAAAATGGCACCATCCATACGGTGAAGCATGGTGGTGGCATCATCATGCTGTGGGGCTGTTTTTCAGTGGCAGGAACTGGGAGACGAGTCAGGATCGAGGGAAAGATGAACGGAGCAAAGTACAGAGAGATCCTTGATGAAAACCTGCTCCAGAGCGCTCAGGACCTCAGACTGGGGCGAAGGTTCACCTTCCAACAGGACAACGACCCTAAGCACACAGGCAACACAACGCAGGAGTGGCTTCGGGACAAGTCTCTGAATGTCCTTGAGTGGCCCAGCCAGAGCCCGGACTTGAACCCGATCGAACATCTCTGGAGACCTGAAAATAGCTGTGCAGTAATGCTCCCCATCCAACCTGACAGTGCTTGAGAGGATCTGCAGAGAAGAATTGGAGAAACCCTAGTGTGTAGATTGATGAAGGGAAAAAAGTGATTTTATACATTTTAGAATAAGGCTGTAGCATAACAAAATGTGGAAAAAGTCAAGGGGTCTGAACTTCCCGAATAAACTTTCGGTCGCCAGTGATTTCATCAGCTGATTTAATTTGCTGTAGCCTGCTTGCCGCTAGCTAGCTTCACTGACAAACACAGGGATGTAATGTTAGCTAGCTAGCTAAGGTTTGGGCACTGCACTGACAAAAAGCGCGTAGCTTATCACTTATTTACGACAGCAAGGCTCCACAGTCTGCCAACATTTTACTCATATGCGCCTAAATATTTAGCTGTGCGATCTGGAAGTTTTATTAAGAAGAACCATTGCGCCTAGAATTGTTGGGAATTATATCTTTAATACCTCAAAAATGTTTCATTGTGCTACTATATTTCTTTGTGTGCGCCTACAAGTTAGGCGCACACGTGCTCCTTGAGAAAAAGGTAATAGAGCCCTGGATAGTTTGACAGCTTGTTGAAGTTGTAGTAGACATGTTCCCAGCAGTCAGTCCATACTTCAGCATGTTTCCAAAGCACCAATCGCTACTTTGTAATATTGGGTCAGCTAAAACAATGGTTCCCAACCAGGCGTATTATGACCCCTTGGGGGTACCTGGCCTATCAACAGGGTGTACTTGAGAAGACTCATGAGACCATAGGTCTACTGGTAAAATGCACATGGAGTACATCCTGGGGACTCAGGGCAGAGCAATTCATTTGGTGGTGCATTAAACGAAAAAGGTTGGGAACCACTGAGTTAAAAGGGCAGAGCAGGTTGTTCGCTTCTGTAGCTTGCCTTTCTCTGCCATTTTTCCAACTTAATGATGTACGGAGCGCTCTATAGCCGTGGCAAATAATTTATCATTTCTACCCTGCTAGAGTTACCCCAGTCAACTGCAAGTGCTGTTATTGTGAAGTGGAAACATCTAGGAGCAACAGAGGCTCAGCCGCGAAGTGGTAGGCCACACAAGCACACAGAACGGGAGCACCGAGTGCTAAAGTGTGTAAAAATCGTCTGTCCTCGGTTGCAACGCTCACTACAAAGTTCCAAACTGCCTATGGAAGCAACGCCAGCACAAGAACTGTTTGTCGGGAGCTTCATGAAATGGGTTTCGACGGCCGAGCAGCCACACACAAGTCTAAGATCACCATGAACAATGCCAAGCGGCGGCTGGACTCTGAAGCAGTGGAAACACGTTCTCTGTAGTGATGAATCACGCTTCACCATATGACAGTCCAACGGAAAAATATGGGTTTGGCAGATTTACATTTACATTTGTCATTTAGCAGACGCTCTTATCCAGAGCGACTTACAGTAGTGAATGCATACTGTAAGCATTTTTTGTATTTTTATAAAAAGCTTTCAAATGAAACAAGCAATTTTACACATGGTAAAAAGTAGTTATCTTGACAATACTGCGTTCCAAAAGAGTAGCAGATTTTAACATTAAACATGTTTGGCTTTACCTTAGGCATCCCTCTCAAGCCCTGTACACTGAGAAGGGACAATAGCAGATAAGGTCAGCTCTAGCAGAGATACAGTGAGCTCAAAGTATTGGGACAGTGTGTTTTGTTTTGGCTATGTACTCCAGCAGATGCCAGGATAACGCTACCTTCCCCAATCCATCGTGCCAACTGTAAAGTTTGGTGGAGAAGATATAATGGTCTGGGGCTGTTTTTCATGGTTCAGGCTAGGCCCCTTAGTTCCAGTGAAGAAAATCTTACACTACAGCATAAAGTGACATTCTAGACGATTCTGTGCTTCCAACATTGTGGCAACCGTTTGGGGAAGGCACTTTCTTGTTTCAGCATGACAATGCCCCAGTGCACAAAGCAAGGTCCATACAGAAATGATATGTCCATATCGGTGTAGAAGAACTTGACTGGCCTGCACAGAGCTCTGACCTCAACTCCATCGAACACCTTTGGGATGAATTGGAACACTGACTCTGAGCCAGGCCTAATCGCCCAACATCACTGCCTGACCTCACTAATACTCTTGTAGCTGAATGGAAGAAAATCCCTGCAGCAATGTGCCAACATCTAGCCGAAAACCTTCCCAGAAGAGTGGAGGCTGTTACAGCAGCAAAGGGGGACCAACTCCATACAGGCTTCAGACAGACAGTGGCAAGTCAAATTCAGGGACTTAAGTACTTTTTCAATATTAATTTAATAACCATCCATTTGTAATAGTTCCTATTATGTAATTGTTTCTAGTCGCCAACAGACAGCAGTATATCGCCATAACTTCAAGAAAAAATAAAAAAACTGACTTACTATTCATCACTACCTTACAAGTTCTCCTCAATAATACGTGTTTCACTCTTTATTTACTGCATACGTGAGCGGTAAGTCAGGACTGATGATGTTGACTGATTTCCTTATGCGAACTGCAACTCAGTAAAATCTTTGAAATTGTTGCAGGTTGCGTTCATATTTTTGTTCCATGTACATAATATCAAATTGTCTTTATATTTAAATTGACTTCATACTGTATTTCACAAAATTTCTCATGCCTCTGGCTGTCCCAACACAATGACATGAAAAACAATTCTGACAGTTTAAACGGCCCTTAGGTGACTAAAATGTGGTATTCTAACCCAGTTGAAGAGAAAAAAAACAATGTGTTTGATAATGAATCATTCACGATTCCACTCGTTCGCAGAGGTTGGCGCAATTAGAACTCAGATCAAGAAGACTTCTGAGCATTGATCAAACGCTTGGAATGCTATAATAAGTGGGTAAACAATAATTAACTAAATAAAACGGTGCATAAACAGAGTTTAAGTGTGTTTACCCTCCAATACCTCCCTGGTTGGGTCTGGCAAAACCCATTCATAAACATCAATATCCTGCTAGGACACACACACACACACACACACACACACACACACGTGTGTATGTATATATATGTATCGTGAATGATCGTGAATATATATATATATATATACACACACACACACACATTTTTTCTTTAAATAATTTTTTTGAGGCCTAAAGGGGCACTAAAATTCCAAATCGAATAGCTAAAGTATCCATAGTATGACCAGCATAAAACAATTCCATGTTTGCTTAGCAAAACACCTCCCTCCCCCAACATCTTAACCTTAGCGTTCAGAGAGTTGCAGTTTTTAACACCCGTAAGTTCCATTTCCTGCAATCAACAACTAAAAAAATACCCTTTAAGGTTGTGTTGCCTGGCTTTAAATAATAACAAATGAATAAAAAATGTAAAAATTATACAGAACCAGTCAAAACTTTGTACACACCTTCTCATTCAAGGGTTTTTCTTTATTTTTTACATTGTAGAATAACATATGGAATCATGTAGTAACCAAAAAATTGTTAAACAAATCAAAAAATATTTTAGATTTTTCAAAGTAGCCACCCTTTGCCTTGATGACAGCTTTGCACACTTGGCATTCTCTCAACCAGCTTCACCTGCAATATTTTTCCAACAGTCTTGAAGGAGTTCCCATATATGCTGAGGTCATTTTCCTATTGTAAAACAAATGATAGTCCCACTAAGCGCAAACCAGATGGGACGGCGTATCGCTGCAGAATGCTGTGGTAGCCATGCTGGTTAAGTGTGCCTTGAATTCTAAATAAATTTTTATTTATTTATTTTTATTTCACCTTTATTTAACCAGGTAGGCAAGTTGAGAACAAGTTCTCATTTACAATTGCGACCTGGCCAAGATAAAGCAAAGCAGTTCGACAACATACAACAACACAGAGTTACACATGGAGTAAACAACATACAGTCAATAATACAGTAGAAAAAAATAAGACTATATACAATGTGAGCAAATGATGTGAGATAAGGGAGGTAAAGGCAAAAAAATGCCATGGTGGCAAAGTAAATAAAGTATAGCAAGAAAAACACTGGAATGGTAGATTTGTAGTTTGAAGAAAGTTCAAATATAAATAATATGGTGCAAAGGAGCAAAATAAATAAAATAAATAAATACGGTAGGGGAAGAGGTAGTAGTTTGGGCTAAATTATAGATGGGCTATGTACAGGTGCAGTGATCTGTGAGCTGCTCTGACAGCTGGTGCTTAAAGCTAGTGAGGGAGATAAGTGTTTCCAGTTTCAGAGATTTTTGTAGTTCGTTCCAGTCATTGGCAGCAGAGAACTGGAAGGAGAGACGACCAAAGGAGGAGTTGGCTTTAGGGGTGACCAGAGAGATATACCTGCTGGAGCGCGTGCTACAGGTGGGTGCTGCTATGGTGACCAGTGAGCGGAGATAAGGGGGGACTTTACCTAGCAGGGTCTTGTAGATGACCTGGAGCCAATGTGTTTGGCGACGATTATGAAGTGAAGGCCAGCCAACGAGAGCATACAGGTCGCAGTGGTGGGTTGTATATGGGGCTTTGGTGACAAAACGGATGGCACTGTGATAGACTGCATCCAGCTTGTTGAGTAGGGTATTGGAGGCTATTTTGTAAATGACATCGCCGAAGTCGAGGATTGGTAGGATGGTCAGTTTTACGAGGGTATGTTTGGCAGCATGAGTGAAGGATGCTTTGTTGCGAAATAGGAAGCCAATTCTAGATTTCACTTTGGATTGGAGATGATTGATGTGAGTCTGGAAGGAGAGTTTACAGTCTAACCAGACACCTAGGTATTTGTAGTTGTCCACAAATTCTAAGTTAGAACCGTCCAGAGAAGTTATGCTGGATGGGCGGGCAGGTGCAGGCAGCAATCGGTTGAAGAGCATGCATTTAGTTTTACTTGTGTTTAGGAGCAGTTGGAGACCACGGAAGGAGAGTTGAATGGCATTGAAGCTCGTCTGGAGGGTTGTTAACACAGTGTCAGCGTCACCAGCAAAGCACCCCCACACTATCACGGTGGGAACCACATATGCAGAGATCATCCAATCACCTACTCTGCGTCTCACAAAGAAAGCAGTTGGAACCAAAAATTGCAAGTTTGGACTCATCAGATCAAAGGACAGATTTTGACCGGTTTAATGTCCATTGCTCGTGTTTCCTGGTCCATGCAAGTCCCTTTTTATTATTGGTGTCCTTTAGTATTGGTTTCTTTGTAGCAATTCGACCATGAAGGCCTGATTCACGCAGTCTCCTCTGAATAGTTGATGTTGAGATGTGTCTGTTACTTGAACTCTGTGAAGCATTTATTTGGGCTGCAATTTCGGAGGCTGGTAATTCTAATGAACATATCCTCTGTAGCAGACGTAACTCTGGGCCTTCCTTTCTTGTGGCGGTCCTCATGAGAGCCAGTTTCATCATCGCCCTTGTTGGTTTTTGCAACTGCAGTTGTATAAACTTTCAAAGTTCTTGAAATGTTCCGCATTGACTGACCTTCATGCCTTAAAGTCATGATGGACTATAATTTCTCTTTGCTTATTTGAGCTGTTATTGCCATAATATGGACTTGGGCCTTTTACCAAATAGGGCTGTCTTCAGTATACCACCCCTACCATGTGACAACACAACTGATTGGTTCAAAGGCATTAACAAATAAATTCCACAAATTAACTTTCAACAAGGCACACCTGTTAATTGAAATGCATTCCAGGTGACTACCTCATGAAGCTGGTTGAGAGAATGCCAAGTGTGTGCCAAGCGTGTGCAAAGCTGTCATCGAGGCAAAGGGTGGCTACTTTGAAGAATCTCAAATATAAAATATATTTTTATTTGTTTAACACATTTTTTTGGTTACTACATGATTCCACATGTGTTATTTCATAGTGTTGATGTCTTCACTATTATTCTACAATGTAGATAACAGTACAAATAAAGAATGGGTAGGTGTGTCCAAACTTTTGACTGGTAATGTATATATATAGTGGCGCAGCCCGTCCACAAGGTGGAGCAGGGTTAAGGGTTAGTCGAATTGACAAGAAAGGTTACTGAAGTGTGACTTTGTCTTCCTGTTTCTTGGCCAGTTATATGGTTTTGTTCACATGCTAGGTTGTTTTTCAATGTTAGTTTGAGATTGATGCAATTGTCTGCTGCTAGGAAGACAACGCAATACGAGATTATTTTAATCACAGACAAGTGAGTGCCCAAGTTACCACCGTAATGACCCATCCCTTAAAGGGCCAGCTGAACATTTTTGTCACACCTATTGATTTGCTTGATTGCGCATGAATCACTCCCAAAAACCTTTATTCATGAACTCTGTCATTGTTCTCCTAGTTGTATTTGTGTGCTCATTTCTACTTAGGAGCACATCATGTCCTCCTTGTAAAAAATGGAAGCGCAGACAGAGCTCTGAACTATAAAAATTAAATACGCCGTATCACTCAGCATTTTGTGGCAGGCCAGGCACTTTGTTGATTCCTGATGTTCAGTTGTAGAACTTATTCCGTTTTTATTATTGGATCTAAATGATTTATTTTAACATACATTGGTTAAAAGACGCAGGTCACAAATTAAACAATATACCCCACTACTTCTTACTAGTAATACATTTATTGTTTTTGAAGAATTTGAAAGCATGCTCATGTTTTTTTGTGATTTTTGGTTTAATTATGGAGCAAATAATATTTGGCTGGTAAAAAGTGACTGGTAGATTTTTTTAATCTACCTGCCACAGTGGCTGGTGGACCAAAAAGTTATTTTCCCGGCCCTGGGTGTCACCATGGAAGGCAAAAACTCGATCCAAATGGTGACTTTATACAGCTAGTTTAAGGGCTGTGGTAGAAAACGAATTATTAATCAACAACATCATAGTTTCTCCACAATACTAACCTAATTGACTGTGAAAAGGAGTTGCCAGTACATAATTAAAATATTCCAAAACATGCATCCTGTTTGCAACAAGGCACAGGAGTAATAGTGCAAAAAACTTGGCAACGCAATTAACTTTTTGTCCTGAATACAAAGTGTTTTGTTTGGGGCAAATCCAATACAACACATTACGGAGTACCACTACCCATATTTTAATGCACATTGGTGGCTGCATTCTGTTATGGGTATGCTTGTAATCGTTAAATACTAGTGAGTTTTTGAAGGTAAAAAGAAACGGAATGGCAAAATCCTAGAGGAAAACCTGGGAGACAAATGTACCTTTCAGTAAGACAAAAACCGAAAACACAATGCCAAATCAACACTGGAGTTGCTTAACAAGAAGACAGTGAATGTTCCTGAGTGGCAGAGTTAAAGTTTTTACTTAAATCTACTTGAAAGTCAAGGGCAAGACCTGAAAATGGTTGTCTATCAATGATCAAGAACCAATTTGACAGAGCTTAAAGAATTTGAAATAGAATAATGGGCAAATGTTGCACAATCTAGGTGTGGAAAGCGCTTAAGAGACTTACCCAGAAAGACTCACAGCTATAATTGCTGCCAAAGGTGCTTCTAGACAGTATTGACTCAGGGATGTGAATACTCATGTAAATGATACATTTCTGTATTTAATACTAAAAACATGTTTTCACTTTGTCATTATGGGGTATTGCATGCAGATGGGTGAGAAAAAAAAAGTTAGCATTTTCAATTCAGGCTGTAACAAAATGTGGAATAAATCAAGGGGTATGAATACTTTCTGAATGCACTTTATCTTACTTTACTTTCCATGACGTGGACAGTATGTGTTACTACATTACGCATGCTGACATCTTGAACATATCGAATTGGGGGAATTACACATCCTTTTAACCTCAGATCGGTGATGTTAGTATAAAAGTTTATGGTCAACACAATGACAAGGTCAGCTGCTAAAAACAGAAAATGTCTTTGGTTTTGTAGTGTTGATTTTGTCACACACACTGGGGAACGCAGCAATCATTTTCTTTCTCAAAATGGCACAGATAATTCTGGGCGGTCTCTCTACAAAAGTCACTGACCGCACACCAATACATGGATTTGAGAGTGAAACTAACACTCAAGTAACAGCCAACCCTTGTCAGTGTTAATATCCTATGCCAGGTCATGATTCGTTGAAGTCCAAAAATGTAAAAAGTGGTTTGTTCCCATTTCCTTATTGGCAGCTTCCCGAAATCAACATCCAACATTCCAAAATATAGATCGCAGCCTTCTACAAATCCTCATCTAACCAACCATATATAGATTATTCCAAGTTTCCGTGCCGTCTTTGTATAATGTTCGTTTAAACAGCGCTTACAACTAAGGTAACCACATTTAAAATACCAAAATACGGGACAACGGGATGATTTTGCAGGACAGTGTAGCTTTCATGAATAAAACATTTTGGCAGCACCAACATGATAACCTTTCCGTATCGGTAACCCCCTTGAAACAAAATGCAACAATCCAAAATGTAGCTGGCGGTCTTCTACAAGTCCTAAACCAACAAATCGATATATATATATATTATTCCCAGATTGCCTGTGGTTTTTCAGTAATGTAACTTTGAACAGGACGTGCAACCACACTTCCCCCCATCTTGTTCTATTGATTTCAACATATCGATATGTGTGATTTAGGGCTGGGCGGTATACCGTATTTTATGATATACCGGTATTGATGCAGGGACCAGTTTGGGTTTTTACTTTACCTTCTATACCGGGATTTGAATGTTTGGTTTGTTAAATGTGATACGCCATGTGTAATGTAAATTTTTTATAGTTTACTTCCCTACTTGAGTCATCTCTCTCCGCGCCACTTTCCACACAGACCTAGCCACGCCCCGTCAATCAAGGAACACATTTGATGTTCCTCAACCACGACACACTTGCGTTCAGTCTGCATGGTCAATGCAGCACATGCAACAATGTTGATGACAACAACGCTGTTTTCACTTTGCTTCTTAATATAAATCCACTAGCGTCCTGTAATTACACTATTGGTTTGTTTCTTACATTAGCAAAACAGCTAGTTTGTCTTTTCTTAGCAAGTTGCCCTAAATCTTGTGAGACGATAATTGTTAGCCGCTAATGCTAAAAGCTAGCTAATAAATGTACAGAGTAATAGAAAATGTAGCTAGCTAATACAGCCTGATAATACTAATGATGGTGTAGACCTAAATCAGCATGTTGTTTGTGCAACAGTATCTTCTAAATCCAAGAGAAATATGCAAAGCAAGAATATGTTAGCTACATGAAGTAGCTAAGAGAAATCATGCAATGTAGCCAAATGCTTACAAGGTCCCTAGGAAACACTTATCAACACTTTAGTTCCTACCCTGTCACAATAACTCCTCCCTGGCATTTTAATTCCTTGTCATCTCAAACACTGTATTCTAACTATATAATTAGAATAGTCATTCTATTTCCATGATTCCAACAGCTTTGCTGTAATTCGCAAGTCCAATAGCAATTGCAACATTTGGTTAAAAATAAGTCGTACATTATTTGCCCATATCGTGCAGCCCTAAGTGGCAGTGTGGAAATGATCTCAATTGAGCAGTGATGTAAAGTAATTAAGTAAAAATACTTTAAAAAAAAAAATTGTATCTGTACTTGACTATTTGACAACTTTTACTTATACTGTAAAAAAAACAAAAAAAATACTGTACTTTTTACTCCATACATTTCCCCTGATACATGAAAGTACTCGTTACATTTTGAATGCTTAGCAGGACAAGAAAATTATCCAATTCACACACACTTGTCAAGAGAACATCCCGGATAGTCTACTGCCTCTGATTTGGAGGACTCACTACACACAAATGCCTTGTTTGTAAATTGTCTTGAGTGTTGGAGTGTGCCCCTGGCTATCCGTAAAAAAAAAAATACTAAATAAGAAAATGGTGCCATCTGGTTTGCTTAAAATAAGGATTTTGAAATTATTTCTACTTACATTTAAGTATCAAAAGTAAATTTAAGTATATTTAAAACCAAATACTTTTAGACTTTTACTAAAGTAGTATTTTACTGGGTGACTTTCACTTGGGTAATTTTCTATTAACATCTTTACTTTTACTCAAGTTTAACATGAAATGCATAAATGATAAAAGTGCTGAAATTTGTTTTGGTTGAATTGAACCGTATAAACCAATCAGAATGGAGAAAGACCCATTGAAATCACTTAGAATGTGTGTGTTGCCACCCTAGGATCACTCACTACACATAAAGCAAATGTAGAACTTTTATTATTCAAAAACTAAAAATACCATCAAATACCATCACACAGTCCAATTGTTTTTAATAACGTGATATAATATTTTGGCCATATATTGCCCAGCCCTAGTGTGATTGAAAATAAGTGTTGAATTTCTCTTTCCGTTTTGGCAACCCCAAAATTAAAATGCATCACTCCAAAATGTAGCTGACTGTCTTCTGCAGGTTGTCCTCTAACCAGTGATGTAAAAAATATCCAGTTTTCATGTTGTTTTTTTTTTTAAACTCATACAACCTGATTTCTCCCCTAATCGATATCAGTGATTTATTGCCACTTGTCAAATCCACAGGGTTTTTGGTATGTGTGACGTTAATAAGGTGCTCGTTTAAAAAAAATACAAGTAATATGATTACTATTGCTACACATGTGTAGATGGCACATTTTAAGTTTTCAATATATGGCAAACTGTTTCTGCATATTGGTTAATGATTGACACATTAAAACTGCAATTTGACATTGGGCTATTAATCATGTCTTGTCAACAGGAATATAAATTTCACTTCCAACATTAATTTCAAATGGTATTGTACTTAATTATGTAAAAACAGCTGAATGAGTCCAAAAACTTGGTTTGATTGATTTTTGATGATATAGCAGATATCACCAAAAAGAGTTTGCCCTACGAGTAGCTAGGATAAACATATTTTCACAATTTCACTCATATCATTGAAATCAATCCTAGCACCTTTTGCAGCTCATTCGGTAGTTTTTACCTAATAATGTAAAATCCTGTATAAAATGTAAGTACCATTTATATTTATATTCCTAAAACATACACTGATGATACTGTTGCTGCCTCCTGACTTTTTGATTTATGGCCGAGTGTCAAAACACCGGTTTTAGATGTCCAAATTCATAATCAATATGATGAAATAAGTTGTGATATTTTGAAGACCAATACATAAACGTTACTCCCTACGAATGTTTCACACTAAATTAGTACCTTCTAAACTGCACACACACCATTATTTACCAAGCGTTATTGATTAGCTTGTTCTACTGAAAGGCCTAAACTTAACACCCGCAACCAGCCAAATGTTGGTAGATTTTGGCAGTGGCGGGTAAGATGTCCCTTTCACCGGCCATGTTGGCAGATGTTCAGGGCACCATTTCACTCACATTTGTGAATGAAAATCGTCAAGTATGACCCCACATTTATAGTCAAATAAATGCTGCAGTTTTCAAAGTATTTCTGCCGTTCTGTTTCATAGCTGGTAAATTAATCGAACAAAGTCAGAACGATGAATCCTATATAGCCTATTGCACCTCACGCTGCAACACTGCCTGGCTGGGGGCTGTGTGCATGTAAAGAGCTGAGCGAAAGTTTCATTTTTAGAAGCGCAGCGCACAGGTATAAAAGTTGGTCTAATTTACTTGAAAAGAAAGTGTACTGAAGTGAGACTTTGTCCTTTGTTTCTTGGCTATTTACCTTGTTTTGTTCACAAGCAAGATCGTTTTTCTATGTTTGAGTTTCAACTGCTCGCAAAGAGAAGACAACGCAGACTCAATCTCACAGGCACAAACATGACGAGTCGCGTTACCGCAAAAACATTGCACCCTTAAAGGGGAAGGCAAATTTGTCTCATATCTGTGATATTTTGATTAAAAGACTCAGGTCACAAAAAAATGCAATTAAACAATATGCCACATTACTTCTTACTAGTAATACATGTATTGTTTTAGAAACATTACAAAGCATGCTCATCTTTTAGTGTTCGTGTAATTTGAGCAGTGAAAATATATATTTTGGCTGGTAAAAAATCTGAGTGATTGGTAGATTTTAAAATCTACCTCCCAGTGACTGGTGGACCAAAAAGTTAATTTGCCCTGTTCTACTGTAATCAATAGCGCGTGCAAATGAATCACTCTCATTGATATTGAAATCAATGGAACTGGGACAATAACCGCAGCGACGTGTACTGTTTGCACTCTTCTAACACAGCGTTTCCCAAACGCGACCCTGGGCCCACCCTGGGAGCACTACACAGCTGGTTTAAAGGACCTACTCATCATCAAGCTGATCATTTCAAATCAGCTGTGTAGTGCTAGAGGGGGAAAAAAACATCTGGGGGGGAGAGGTGCCCAGGACCAAGTTTGAGAAGCTATGTTCTAACAGACAAACCTCAATGAACTTGGACACACTACATGCGTGTTGATAAACGACAACCTGTTGTAGCCATTTATCAACGTATATCTCCGTGAGAAAATTATGACCAATACGGAAAAGGAAACCGTTTTCACAGGATAATTTCAACCAATCACCACCTTACACCAGTTTCTAAATAGCGACCGCGGTTGGATTTCCTTTGAATGATAGTTTAACCCTCAAATCCATGAATTCACGAGGCCAGAGAGTTACGGGAGGAGCTACCGATTTTTTTTCCTAGCCACGGAGGTCTGAAAATGACAGATACGTTAAGTCCCACTACAGACTGGCGCGTATGACAAAAACACTGGTACTAAACCAATGTTATTGATCCGTTTTAAGCAATGGAATTTTGAGCTCATTATGACTATAAACTTGATACTAACATCACCAATCGGAAGTAAAAATGTGTATTTCCTGTTCTTGTGTGTTGATAGTCTAATGTAGTAACACTTCCTGTCCACCATAGGGACATTAGCGTAATATGATGAAATATGTCAAAGTAATTCAATATATCTTTGTTCCTACTTTAACCATGGAGAAAGGCTCCTAAACACTATTTAAGCAGGCACTCTCTATTAGAGCGTCAACAGCCAGGGTATGTGTAGCAGGCTGAACGTTCGACCTCCCTAGCTATGACAGACCGTCGTCAGGCTTGGCTACCTGACTAACGTTAATTGACTAGTTAGGTAGCTAGTTAACTACATCCAGCTGACTTGGATAGCTAGCTAGTTGGCGCCTACCCAGTTTCGCGAGTGACTCTACTACTAGTAACTATCTGACGTTAGTTAACTACTATTATCGAAAGGTGCAAGTTCGTTGGTTAGTACCTAGCGAACGTTAGCTTCATAGTTAGCTAGGTCTATAAATCCCGCTCTTTGCTAGCTAACTAACGGTACTCAGTTCACATTTACTCGATAATAACGTTCGCAAGCTAACCAGCGACTAGGTTTGTAGTGCCAGTAATGGCTATGCTGACTAACGAGGCTGGGTTAGCAAGCTAACTAGCTAGCCATCTAACGTTAGCCAACTGAATAAGGGAAAAGGATGAGTGCAGGACAAGCTTGTACTGTACGCATTCAACGATGAGCTGTGCAAAATATGGTCAATAATCCCTTTTAACCATCAGAGTTTGACCATTGGTGTAAAATATAATCGAAAAACAATGCTATTCGATTTATTTACCGCAGAAACAGCCACCGCCATGAAGCACACCTTTCAGCACAGGGCGACGCCAATGAGGACTTCTTCTTCTATGATGTTTATTGGCTCCTGGCAACCAACTTCAAAGGTGCATTACCGCCACCTACTGGACTCTAGGGATCAGGGGCCGGTTGCATCAGCTACGTGTACCCTAACCCTAACCCTCATGCTCCCATCCGGAACATGTAGTTATTTGTATTTCTTGTTTTATCTTTATTTAACTAGTATAGGCCTACTATTTATTCATATTATCTCAAACGTTTATAGCCTACAGGACTCATAGAGAGCTACTCTCTCAAGTTATCTTGTTGGGGCGAGTGACTCTTTGAACTTACAATGGCTAGCCCCAAGTCGTTTTATTTTTTTCTTGTGCTTTATGCTATTTGCCCCGTGACTCTTGCGTGCTTTGTTGACTATGAACTTAGTCTGTCCCACGGTTGGGAAAATGAGTATGTTTGTCCCCACATTCGGGACTCTGACCCTCTATTGGTTACACGGACTCTTGGCCTCCCATCGTATTCTAACCACCTTTCGCTGGCTTTGTATTCATATTACCTGATGAAATTGCTGTACAATGTGATCTGGTTACCACATTCAAATTTCATAAAAAATCAACACTGCAGAGCTCTCCCTGTCCTCTGCCGTGCCCTGAAATTTTACTGCTGATGATATCTGGAAATGTGTACATACACCCTGGCCCATTTCTGTTACTAGCCCCAATTCTGACTTGTGCTCTGATTTCTGCTTCACTGATTTCTGCTCTCGTAAAAGCCTGGGATTTCTTTACATTAACACTATTAACTAAAATGGATCAATTGAAGGTGTGGGTTCACAGCTCCAATCCAGATGTGTTGGTCATTACTGAGACGTGGTTAAGGAAGAGTGTTTTGAACACTGATTTTAACCTTTCTGGTTATAACCTTTTTCAGCAAGACAGATCTTCCAAAGGTGGGGTAGTGGCAATCTTTACCAAGGATCACCTTCAGTGCTCGGTTGTCTCCACCAAGTCTGTCCCCAAACAATTTGATTTGCTGGTTTTAAGCATTAAGCTTTCAAATTTCGCTTTGTAGACTGTTGCTGGGTGTTATCATCCACCATCAGCACCGGCCTGTACCCTACCTGCCCTAAGCGCTCTCCTGAACCCTTAAACTAAATCTGAATTTGTGACAGTGATCACTGTTTTACAGCCTGTGTTCGTAATGGCTGCTCAGTTAATTAAACGACCTGTCCTGATTTGTCATAGACGCTTGCTAAAAAACTTTAATGAGCAAGCCTTCCTTCATGACCTGGCCTGCGTAAATTGGTATAGAATCAGCTTGATCCCCTCTGTCGACGCTTGGACCTTATTTTTTTATATTTTCAGTGGTATTGTTAACAAACACACCCCCATAAAGAACATGAAAATGAAAAACAGGTTCAGCCCCTGGTTCGACCTTGATCTGGCAGAGAAACTCCACCTCAAGAATTCCATTTGGCGAAAGGCTCGGCACACGCATATTCAGGCTGACTGGCTCTCCTTCAGGCAAATGAGAAATAAGTGCACTCAGGCTATCCGGAGGGCCAAAGTTAGTTACTTTAAGGAGCAGTTCTCTCTCTGTGGGTCTAACCCCAAGAAGTTCTGGAAAACGGTTAAAGACCTGGAGAATAAACCCCCTCCTCACAGCTGCCCATGTCCCTTAATGTTGATGATGTGGTTGTTACTGACAAGGAGCACATTGCTGAGCTCTTTAATCATCAGGATTCCTATTTGACTCAGCCATGCCTCATTGCCCATCCAACATTTCCTCATCTCCCAGCCCTTCTAATGCGACTAGCCCGGATGCTCCTCCCTCTTTTCCCCCTGTCCCACTACAAAGTTTCTCCCTGCAGGCAGTCACTGAGTCCGAGATGCTAAAGGAGCTCCTAAAACTTGACCCCCAAAAAACACATTGGTCAGATGGTTTAGATCCTTTCTTCTTGAAGGTTGCTGCCCCTATTATCGACTTTGGCGATGTCATTTACAAAATAGCCTCCAATACCCTACTCAACAAACTGGATGCAGTCTATCACAGTGCCATCCGTTTTGTCACCAAAGCCCCATATACTACCCACCACTGCGACCTGTATGCTCTCGTTGGCTGGCCCTCGCTTCATACTCATCGCCAAACGCACTGGCTCCAGGTCATCTACAAGACCCTGCTAGGTAAAATCCCCCCTTATCTCCGCTCACTGGTCACCATAGCAGCACCCACCTGTAGCACGTGCTCCAGCAGGTATATCTCTCTGGTCACCCCCAAAGCCAATTCCTCCTTTGGCCGTCTCTCCTTCCAGTTCTCTGCTGCCAATGACTGGAACGAACTACAAACATCTCTGAAACTGGAAACACTTATCTCCCTCACTAGCTTTAAGCACCAGCTGTCAGAGCAGCTCACAGATCACTGCACCTGTACATAGCCCATCTATAATTTAACCCAAACAACTACCTCTTCCCCTACTGTATTTATTTATTTATTTTGCTCCTTTGCACCCCATTATTTCTACTTTGCACTTTCTTCTACTACAAATCTACCATTCCAGTGTTTTACTTGCTATATTGTATTTACTTTGCCACCATGGCCTTATTGCCTTTACCTCCCTTATCTCACCTCATTTGCTCACATTGTATATAAACTTGTTTTTCTACTGTATTATTGACTGTATGTTTGTTTTACTCCATGTGTAACTCTGTGTTGTTGTATGTGTCGAACTGATTTGCTTTATCTTGGCCAGGTCGCAATTGTAAATGAGAATTTGTTCTCAACTTGCCTACCTGGTTAAATAAAGGTGAAATAAAATACATTTAAAAAATGGATCACCAAGCCTGTCTTTGACCTTTTTAACCTGTCTCTCCTTTCTGGGGAGGTTCCCATTGCTTGGAAGGCAGCCACAATGCGTCCTTTATTTAAAGGGGGAGATCAAGCTGATCCTAACTGTTATACGCAATTTATATTTTGCCTTGTTTTTCAAAAGTGTTGGAAAAACTTGGCAATAATCAACTGACTGGCTTTCTTGATGTCTATAGTATTCTCTCTGGTATGCAATCTGGTTTCCGCTCAGGTTATGGATGTGTCACTGCAGCCTTGAAGGTCCTAAATGATGTCACCATTGCCCTTGATTCTAAGCAATATTGTGCTGCTATTTTTGTTGACTTGGCTAATGCTTTTGATACGGTAGACCATTCCATTCTTGTAGGCCGGCTAAGGAGTATTGGTGTCTCTGAGGGGTCTTTGGCCTGGTTTGCTAACTACCTCTCTCAAAGAGTGCAGTGTATAATGTCAGAACATCTGCTATCTCAGCCACTGCCTGTCACCAAGAGAGTAGGTCCCATGCTCTTCTCAATTTACATCAACAACATAGCTCAGGCAGTAGGAAGCTCTCTCATCCATTTATATGCAGATGATACAGTCTTATACTCAACTTACCCCTCCTCGGATTTTGTGTTAAACTCTCTACAACAAAGCTTTCTTAGTGTCCAACAAGCTTTCTCTGCCCTTAACCTTGTTCTGAACACCTCCAAAACTAAGGTCATGTGGTTCCTAAATAAAAAATGCCCCTCTTCTCACCGGTGTGATTACTTCCTCTGAGGGTTTAGAACTTGAGGTAGTCACCTCATGCAAGTACTTGGGAATATGGCTTGACGGTACACTGTCCTTCTCTTTGCATATATCAAAGCTGCAGGCCAAGGTTAAATCTAGACTGGGTTTCCTCTATCGTAATCGCTCTTCTTTCACCCCAGCTGTCAAATGAACCCTTATTCAGATGACCATCCTACTCATGTTAGATTACGGAGACTTAATTTATATATCGACAGGTAAGGGTGCTCTCGAGCGTTGGGGTGTTCTTGACCATTCAGCCATCAGATCTGCCACCCTTGCTCCATACAGGACACATCACTGCACTCTATACTCCTCTGTAAACTGGTTATCTCTGCATACCCGTCGCAAGACCAACTGGTTGATGCTTATTTATAAAACCCTCTTAGGCCTCACTCCCCACTATCTGAGATACCTACTGCAACCCTCATCTTCCACATACAACACCAGTTCTGCCAGTCACATTCTGTTAAAGGTCCCAAAAGCACACGCATCCCTGGGTCGCTCTTCTTTTCAGTTCGCTTCAGGTAGACACTGGAACGAGCTGCAACAAACACTCAAATTGGACAGTTTTATCTCCATCTCTTCATTCAAAGACTCAATCATGGACATTCTTAATGACACTTGTGGCTGCTTCACATGATGTATTGTTTTCTCTATCTTCTTGCCCTTTGTGCTGTTGTCTGTGCCCAATAATGTTTTTACCATGTTATGTGCTGCTACCATGTTGTGTTGTTGTCATGTGTTGCTGCCATGATGTGTTGTTGTCTTCGGTCTCTCTTTATGTAGTGTTGTGTTGTCTCGCTTTTCATGATGTTTGTTTTGTCCTATATTTTATTTAATAAAAAAAAATGTAATCACAGCCCCCGTCCCCGCAGGAGCCCTTTTGGTAGGTAGTCATTAAAAATAAATAAAATAATGTGTGTTTTGTCCAATATATATATATTTTATTCCCAATCCCCATCCCAAAAGGAGGCCTTTTGGTAGGCTGTCATTGTAAACAAGAATTTGTTTTTTAACTGACTTGCCTTGTTAATTAAAGAGTTTCTGAGGAAGCTCACATAATAAGCTTCACAAGTTAATTAGCCTACATAACATTCAGATCAGTCCATGCGTTGTGTGTGTGTGTATGTGCGTGTATGCTTTAGGCAAGCGAAAGCTCGTGAGAGGGGGGGGAGTGTGGTGGGGGTACCTGTGCCAGACAGGGGGAGAAAGGCCAGGGTAGACAGGGAACAGATCACCAGCTGGGATCAGCAGTGCAGCAGGCAATGGCAGTAGGTGTCACACCCGCTTAGGAGAAGCTTTTTTCGGGAGGCTGAGTCAGAGATTAGGCATTCAAGTTGGCACGACTAAAATGTCCTCGGCAAAAATGTCAATATTAATGTTTCTTGAATTATGTTAGATTCATTCTGTTTTGAGGAAGTGCCTATTTGTTCATCTTGAGATGCCGTAGCCAGTATACTGCCAGACAATAGTCAGAATTAATCTAAAATAACTCAAGAAATCTGTCATTAATTTGGATGGTTTTGCCGAGGAGATCTTAGTCGCACAATTTTACATCTAACTAACATAGGTGCAGTATTTCTCAAGTGAAACTATGTGCATGACACGGAAGTTCAAAGCCGACCTCTTCAAATACACCAGATTATTTTAAAATCTCACACAGAAATTATAAAAATAATTTTGTTGTTAATGGAAGCCTGCAGTACCCCGGTCGGCCTTCAATTTGAGTTGCTCAATGAGAGGAGGCAGCACTGAGTTAGCCTGCAACATCACTTCCTGGAGTAGCTCAAAAGTTATTGCCTAATTGAATACAACTGGGAACTCGGAAATCTCTGACTTCTGACTTCAGTGCGTTCAAGACAACTGGGAACTCGGAAAAACATGAGCTCCTACTGGGAAAAACCTTTTGAATGGTCATCCAACTCAGGAACACTGGCATCTTTCTAGAGAAGTGTCTCCCAGCCCTGGTCTTTGAGTACCCCAAACAGGACACAGTCTCAGTGTAGACCTTGACAAACGTGCCTCATTCAACTCATTGAGGGCTTGATGATTAGTTGACAAGTTGAATCTGGTGTGCTTGTCCATGGTTACAATAAAAAGTATTGTAAACGCAATACGTTTCATGGCTCACTCGGGATACGTCATCAGAGTCGGTACAGCCACCTGGCTTCTTCACGCATCGCGCCAACAGAAACAAACATCTCTCTGGTAAGAAGAAAGGCGGGGGTGTATGCCTTATGATTAACGAGACGTGGTGTGATCATGACAACATACAGGAACTAAAGTCCTTCTGTTCACCTGACCTAGAATTCCTTACACTCAAATGCCGACCGCATTATCTACCAAGAGAATTCTCTTCGATCATAATCACAGTCGTGTATATCCCCCCAAGCAGACACCTCGACGACCCTGAAAGAACTTTATTGGTCTCTATGTAAACTGGAAACAACATATCCTGAGGCTGCATTTATTATAGCTGGGGATTTTAACAAGCTAATCTAATTAAAAGCTAATCTGAAAACAAGGCTCCCTAAATTTAATCAGCATATCGAATGCGCAACCCGGGCTGGCAAAACCCTGGATCATTGTTATTCTAACTTCCGCGATGCATATAAAGCCCTCCCCCGCCCTCCGTTTGGAAAATCTGACCACAACTCCATTTTGTTAATCCCAGCCTATAGACAGAAACTATAACAGGAAACGCCCACGCTCAGGTCTGTTCAACACTGGTCCGACCAATCGGATTCCACGCTTCTAGATTGCTTCGATCACTTGGACTGGGATATGTTCCGCATAGCGTCGGACAATAACATTGATGAATACGCTGATTCAGTGAGCAAGTTTATTAGCAAGTGCATCGGGATGTTGTACCCACAGCGTCTATTAAAACATTTCCCAACCAGAAACCGTGGATTGATGGCAGCATTCGCGCAAAACTGAAAGCGCGAACCACTGCTTTTAATCAGGGCAAGGTGACCGGAAACATGACCGAATACAAACAGTGTAGCTATTCCCTTCGCAAGGCAATCAAACAAGCTAAGCGTTAGTATAGAGACAAAGTAGAGTTGCAATTCAATGGCTCAGACAAGAGAGGTATGTGGCAGGGTCTACAGTCAATCACGGAATACAAAAGGAAAACCAGCCCCGTCGCGGACCACGATGTCTTGCTCCCAGACAAACTAAACACCTTCTTTGCTCGCTTTGAGGACAATACAGTGCCACTGACACAACCCGCTACCAAAACCTGCGGGCTCTCCTTCACTGCAGCCAACGTGAGTAAAACGTTTAAACGTATTAACCCTCGCAAGGCTGCCACCCCAGACGGCATCCCCAGCCGCGTCCTCAGAGCTTGCGCAGACCAGCTGGCTGGTGTGTTTACGGACATATTCAATCAATCCTTATCCCAGTCTGCTGTTCCCACATGCTTCAAGAGGGCCACCATTGTTCCTGTTCCCAAAAAAGCGAAGGTAACTGAGCTAAATAACTATCGCCCCTTAGCACTCACTTCCATCATCATGAAGTGCTTTGAGAGACTAGTCAAGGACCATATCACCTCCACCGTACCTGACATCCTAGACCCACTCCAATTTGCTTACCACCCCAATAGGCTCAATGACGACGCAATCGCAATCACACTGCCCTAACCCATCTGCACACTGCCCTAACCCAGAGGAATACCTATGTAAGAATGCTGTTCATGGACTACAGCTCAGCATTTAACAATAGTACCCTCTAAACTCATCATTAAGCTCGAGACCCTTGGTCTCGACCCCGCCCTGTGCAACTGGGTCCTGGACTTCATGACGGGCCGCCCCCAGGTGGTGAGGGTAGGTAACAACATCTCCACCCCGCTGATCCTCAACACTGGGGCCCCACAAGGGTGCGTTCTCAGCTCTTTCCTGTACTCCCTGTTCACCCATGACTGCGTGGCCATGCACGCCTCCAACTCAATCATCAAGTTTGCAGACGACACTACAGTGGTAGGCTTGATTACCACCAACAACGACGAGACGGCCTACAGGGAGGAGATGAGGGCCCACGGAATGTGGTGTCAGGAAAATAACCTCACACTCAATGTCAACAAAACAAAGGAGATGATCGTGGACTTCAGGAAACAGCAGAGTGTGCACCCCCCTATCCACATCGACGGGACAGTAGTGGAGAAGTTGGAAAGTTTTAAGTTCCTCGGTGTACACATCACGGACAAACTGAAATGGTCCACCCACACAGCATGGTGAAGAAGGCGCAGCAGCGTCTCTCCAACCTCAGGAGGCTGAAGAAATTCGGCTTGTCACCAAAAACACGCACAAACTTTTACAGATGCACAATCGAGAGCATTCTGTCGGGCTGTATCACCACCTGGTATGGCAACTGCTCCGCCCACAACCGTAAGGCTCTCCAGAGGTTAGTGAGGTCTGCACAACGCATCATCGGGGTCAAACTACCTGCCCTCCAGGACACCTACACCACCCGATGTCACAAGAAGGCCAAAAAGATCATCAAGGACAACAACCACCCGAGCCATTGCCTGTTCACCCCGCTATCATCCAGAAGGCGAGGTCAGTACAGGTGCATCAACGCGGGGACCGAGAGTCTGAAAAACAGCTTCTATCTCAAGGCCATCAGACTGGTAAACAGCCATCACTAACAGTGAGTGGCTGCTGCCAACATACTGACTCATCTCTAGCCACTTTAATAATGAAAAAAATTGATGTAACAAATGTATCACTAGCCACTTTAAACAATGCCAGTTTATATAATGTTTACATACCCTATATTACTTATCTCATATGTATATACTGTACTCTATAACATCTACTGCATCTTGCCTATGCCGTTCGGCATATATATATATTTTTATGTACATATTCTTATTCATTCCTTTACACTTGTGTGTATAAGGTAGTTGTTGGAAAATTGTTAGGTTAGATTAGTTGTTAGATATTACTGCATGGTTGGAACTAGAAGCACAAGCATTTCGCTACACTCGCATTAACATCTGCTAACCATGTGTATGTGACAAATAAATTTGATTTGAGTAGTGGTGTGTGGGTAACCAGGAAAAAATATCCATATTACAACCCATGTGTTGTGATAATTGCGTTGTTTGCTCTATAAATTGTTTGTTCATATTCCTTGCCACCATTGGCAATTTTAGCATGTAAATCTTGATGGGCAAACAAAAAAATGTGGGATACATGCCAGCAAAGCCACTACACAACACGTTTACATACACCTTAGCAAAATACATTTAAACTCAGTTTTTCACAATTCCTGACATTTAATCCTAGTAAAAATTCCCTGTCTTAGGTCAGTTAGGATCACCACTATATTTTAAGAATGTAAATGTCAGAAAAATAGTAGAGAGAATGATTTATTTCAGCTTTTATTTCTTTCATCACATTCACAGTGGGTCAGAAGTTTACATACACTCAATTAGTATTTGGTAGCATTGCCTTTAAATTGTTTAACTTGGGTCAAACGTTTCAGGTAGCCTTCCACAATAAGTTGGGTGAATTTTGGCCCATTCCTCCTGATAGAGCTGGTGTAACTGAGCCAGGTTTGTAGGCCTCCTTGCTCGCACATGCTCCTTGCTCGCACATGGCCTTTCTAGGGAGTTTTTCCTAGCCACCGTGCTTCTACACCTGCATTGCTTGCTGTTTGGGGTTTTAGGCTGGGTTTCTGTACAGCACTTTGAGATATCAGCTGATGTAAGAAGGGCTATATAAATACATTTGATTTGATTTTCAGTTCTGCCCACAAATATTCTATGGGATTGAGGTCAGGGCTTTGTGGTGGCCACTCCAATACCTTGACTTTGTTGTCCTTAAGCCATTTTGCCACAACTTTGGAAGTATGCTTGGGGTCATGTCCATTTGGAAGACCCATTTGTGACCAAGCTTTAACTTCCTGTGCCACGTCCTGACCAGTAAAAGGGGTCATTTGTCATTGTAGTATGGTCAGGGCGTGGCAGGGGGTGTTGTTTTTGTGTGTTTTGGGGTTGGTTTGTTTCATAGGGATTTGTTCTAGTGTTCATTTTCTATGTTCATTTTCTATGTGTGGCCGAGTATGGTTTCCAATCAGAGGCAGGTGTCTTTCGTTCTCTCTGATTGGAAGCCATACTTAGGCAGCCTGTTTTTTTCTGTGGGTTGTTGTTTTCCGTATTAGTCTTTGTACCTTACGGAACTGTTGTTTGTCCACTTTTGTTTAAGTGTTCTCTCTAAATAAAAAGAAGATGAGCACTCAACACGTTGCGCCTTGGTCTCTTCAATACGACGCCTGTGACATCCTGACTGATGTCTTCAGATGTTGCTTCAACATATCCACATCATTTTTTTACCTCATGATGCCATCTATTTTGTGAAGTGCACCAGTCCCTTCTGCAGCAAAGCACCCCCACAACATGATGCTGCCACCCTCGTGCTTCACGGTTGGGATGATATTGTTTGGGCAGATGAACATGGTACCTTCAGGCATTTGGAAATTGCTCCCAAGGATGAACCAGGTTTGTGGTGGTCTGCAATTTTTTTTCCCTGATTTCTTTTGATTTTCCCATGATGTCAAGCAAAGAGGCACTGAGTTTGAAGGTAAGCCTTGAAATACATCCACAGGTACATCTCCAATTGACTCAAATTATGTCAATTAGCCTATCAGAAGCTTCTAAAGCCATGACATCCTTTTCTGGAATGTTCCAAGCTGTTTAAAGGCACAGTCAACTTAGTGTATGTAAACTTCTGACCCACTGGAATTGTGATACAGTGAATTATAAGTGAAATAATCTGTCTGTAAACAATTGTTGGAAAAATTACTTGTGTCATGCACAAATTAGATGTCCTAACCGACTTGCCAAAACTATAGTTTGTTAACAAGAAATTTGTGGAATGGTTGAAAAACGAGTTTCAGCGACTCCAACCTAAGTGTATGGAAACTTCCGACTTCAACTGTATATATTGTTTTCTGTATTTCTCTATCAACAATGTTTTTCCAGTCTTTGTCAAAGAGAAGGTCATTGGGACAAGAATTAACATTTTGTAGGTGGTTCCTAAATAATATAGCTTTTGTTTTGTTGTCTTTCATGAGTTGGTCTTGAGACTTTAGCACAGGTATGATATTATTCATTTTGTCTCCATTAATTTAGATTTTTTGCCAGAAGTTCCGAGGGTTAGTGTCTGTATCTAGCTGGTGATAAAAGGCAGTCCACTGTTTCTGTTGTGGAGGGTGAGTTGGTATCTGATATGATTCTGTAACCGATTAACTTCTGTTTTCAGGTTTGGTGCTCTTGTTCTAATAAAATCTCTCCAGACCTTTCTCTTCTGCTTGATGAGACTAAGGATATGTGGTGGGAGTTGTCGTTGTGGTGGTCTGATGGTGGTAAGTGAAATAGTCTCTTCCCGGGCCTGGATGAGGACACTCCCGATTCTCTCAGCCACCTGGTCCAAATCCTTGGGGTTCTGTATTGTTACTGCAATATTTGTTATCTTAACTGTAATGCATTTTCAGTTTTTTTCACAGTTTGCTTTCTTGTAGTTGTACCTTTTTTTTGTTTTGCCGGTTGAAGTTGGAGAGAAAAGGAGGCAAGGACAGGAAGGTGGTCACTTCCCACGTCATGACTGACGAGAAGCTAAGGGGGTTAGCAGACAAGTCCGGGAACAGAGGACAAGATCAATAATGTCTGCCGTGGAGGTGGAAGAATGGATGTGTGTTGGCTCATCGGTGTTGAGGATGGCCAGGTTTGTTGTCAAGAATATCCCTTAATACCCTTCCCGAGTGATTTGTAGTATTGCAGTTAAAATCAATGTGTTTGGCATTCAAATCTTCCATTATGATGGTATCGCCTTTGTGGTCTGCAAGGGCAGTAATCAATTTTTCAGAGGGTGTTGTTGTGGGTGGACTGTATAAAGTGGCTATCAGAAGAGCTGTATGTGCATTTAAGGGTATTTTTACTGCAGTGTACTCGTTGTTGTTAAGTTCTTCTTTGGTGAGGTTAAAAACAGCTTCAGAGTACTCAATTCCTTCCTTTAAAAGAAGTGCCACACTACCTCTGCATCCCTCTGGTCGATCCTTTCTGAGAATGTTATAGCCAGGAATGCGGAATCTTGTATTAGTACTTAGAAAGGTTTTGTTGATAGAGGCAATGCTAATTTGCTTTTCTAAAAGAAGTTGCATCAGCTCCTATTTGTTTCACCTTATACTTCTGACGTTGACATGTAAAAAATGTATTAGAGTAGCCATTTGATTTGGATTGTAGTTAAGGCTAAAAAAGGCGTTTCAGAGTTAAGAGGTAAGTCTATCTCTGTTTCTTTATGCTGTCCATAACACTCTCCAGGCTGACACTTGTTTCAGGTTCTCTTTCCACGGGATAAGGTAAGTCCATTACGGTTTCTGTGTGTCTCTCTGGGTGTGTTGTTTCATGTGTTTTTAACAGGTGTCTCTGGTTCCTTCTGTAGATTCTCTCGTTTGGTGTTCGTACTATGTATGAAATTGTTTTCCAAGTACAATTGTTTTCCAAGTACAATTGTTTTCCAAGTACAATTGTTTTCCAAGTACACTTGCTGGTTGCCATTTGTTGTCTTGTCTGATCCTTACTCGTTCTCCTTCCTTCATGATCGAAAGTTTAGTCAAAGTAGTGTTTGTCTCTGTTGTCTGCTTGTGAGACGGCTCCTGAAATGCTGATCTCTTTGATCTTGGAATCTTTCTCTTCAGCTGGTAGCACACTCTGACATTTATTGACTCACCAACTCTTCCATTATTGGAGCACAAAACGTCAGGCACTCCATGCCTTGCGAAGATTGACTTTAGTGCTATAATGATATGTTTACTTGTTGTTCCACTGAGCTTGGAGATTTCTGGGTATTTTGAGTAGATATTCTGTGTCATTGTAATGGAAGAGGTCCACTTGAACTTTGGCCCAAGCTCTCTCTGGGACTGGATGAGACATGGATGAGGCTCTTTGGTATTGTTTTTGTGTGTGTTGCAGACTGCACATTTTGTTACAACATCTTCAAATCTGTTTAGCCATGCCTGGCCAGAACAGAACATCCCTTGCTTGTTTCTTACATTTTACAATTCCCCTGTATGCTTCATGGACTTTTTCCAGAATTTATTCTAATTTTCTGATGGACGACAACTTTTGAACAGCAGTCCATCAAGTCCTCTCTGAAGGTCCAATAGTGCTGTATTTTCTTTGCAATTTTTCCTCTTATGTCTCGTCATCCTTTTTTTAACTGTTTCTGTGACCGTTCTTAACTCATCGTCTTCTGCTGTTTTGAATTGCTGCAGTATTTCTTCTGAAACAGGAAGTTGATGAGCGATGTACTTTACATCTAGCAATTTCTCTCTGTTCCTTCAGGTACGCTCGTCTCAGCGCATCAGTGATGTGCATCTCCTTTCCTGGTTTATGTCACATGTAGACTGTCTCTCTATAGTCTCATCAGCATTCTCTGTAGTCTGGCTGGTGATCCACCTGGATCTGTTCGCCATACAGGTATTGATGAAACTTCTCTCAGCCATACACTATCGCCAGTAGCTCTTTTTCAGTTTGAGCGTATCTCTTGACAGTCTGAGGGATCTTGGCCCATATGCGATTGGCTGACCACCATGCAGGATCACAGCTCCCAAGATTTCTGAGCTTGCATCCTGAGATAGTGTCACAGATTTTTTTTTTCACACTGGCACATTGCTGATGAGGGATTTCAAGCTTTTGAAGCTCTGTTACTGTGAAGACTCCCAGTGCCACTGAACGTCTCCTTCCAGCAGTTGTATCAGTGGTGTGCTGATATCTGAGAGATTTAAGATTAACTTTGCGAGATACCGCAACATTCCCATGAACCTCTGAACCTCATCCTAACGATGTTAGGATGAAACAGTCAGAGGTCACCAAGCGCAATATAGCTTCAGCGTGTAAATCAGCTAGAAAGATGTGTCGGCATCGAGTAATTGTCTCTGGCCCCCTCCCAGTTAGGGGGAGTGATGAGCTCTACAGCAGAGTCTCACAACTCAATCGCTGGATGAAAACTGTTTTCTGCCCCTCCCAAAAGATAGAATTTGTAGATAACTGGCCCTCTTTCTGGGATTCACCCACAAACAGGACCAAGCCTGGCCTGCTGAGGAGTGACGGACTCCATCCTAGCTGGAGGGGTGCTCTCATCTTATCTACGAACATAGACAGGGCTCTAACTCCTCTAGCTCCACAATGAAATAGGGTGCAGGCCAGGCAACAGGCTGTTAGCCAGCCTGCCAGCTTAGTGGAGTCTGCCACTAGCACAGTTAGCGTAGTCAGCTCAGCTTTCCCCATTGAGACCGTGTCTGTGCCTCGATCTTGGTTGGGCAAAATTAAAAATGGCGGTGTTCGCTTCAGTAATCTTACTAGTATAAAGACCTCCTCCATTCCTGCCATTATTGAAAGAGATTGTGATACTTCACATCTCAAAATTGGGTTACTTAATGTTAGATCCCTCACTTCCAAGGCAGTTATAGTCAATGAACTAATCACTGATCATAATCTTGATGTGATTGGCCTGACTGAAACATGGCTTAAGCCTGATGAATTTACTGTGTTAAATGAGGCCTCACCCCCTGGTTACACTAGTGACCAAACCCCCCGTGCATCCGGCAAAGGCGGAGGTGTTGCTAACATTTACGATAGCAAATTTCAATTTACAAAAAAAAACAATGACGTTTTCGTCTTTTGAGCTTCTAGTCATGAAATCTATGCAGCCTACTCAATCACTTTTTATAGCTACTGTTTACAGGCCTCCTGGGCCATATGCAGTGTTCCTTACTGAGTTCCCTGAATTCCTATCGGATCTTGTAGTCATAGCAGATAATATTCTAATTTTTGGTGACTTTAACATTCACATGGAAAAGTCCACAGACCCACTCCAAAAGGCTTTCGGAGCCATCATCGACTCAGTGGGTTTTGTCCAACATGTTTCTGGACCTACTCACTGCCACAGTCATACTCTGGACCTAGTTTTGTCCCATGGAATAAATGTTGTGGATCTTAATGTTTTTCCTCATAATCCTGGATTATCGGACCACCATTTTATTGCGTTTACAATTGCAACAAATAATCTGCTCAGACCCCAACCAAGGAAGATTAAAAGTCGTGCTATAAATTCTCAGACAACCCAAAGATTCCTTGATGCCCTTCCAGACTCCCTCTGCCTACCCAAGGACGTCAGAGGACAAGAATCAGTTAACCACCTAACCGAGGAACTCAATTCAACCTTGCGCAATACCCTAGATGCAGTTGCACCCCTAAAAATTAAAAACATCTGTCATAAGAAACTAGCTCCCTGGTATACAGGGAGCTTGAATATTCTATGTATTAAGCCCATTTGCAGACAAGCTGATCTTCCAAGTGTTGCTGGTGCGTCTTGTTCTATCACTTAACTCCAGTTCAAACACTTTACCTTTGTATTGACATTTGAATGTTTTCTTGCCTTTTGGCTCCAGCTGGTGGTCAGAATACGTCACTAGCTTGCAGTTGGATTTTTGCATGGAATTGCCACTTTCTTTTACTTTCATGGTTGTCAAGTCTCTCATGGACAACACATTACACTCAGCTCATGTATCTGTGGTTTTATTTGCATATTACATCCTGATTATATGCTAATCATGGCCTGTGGGAATGTAGAGGTTCATGAGGAAAGCATTTCTCTCTCGTGACTTGTAATGTGAAGCAACATCACGTTAGCAATAAATATGCCTTCATAAAGATTCACCGTTAGTAGTTATTTTACTCACGTACAGACAAGTTTGATTGCACATCATGGTGTCAGAAGTGGGACGTGTAGAAGTGTATTTACTAACAGAGTTTAAATTACAGTACTGGGTTGAAAAGTTTTGGGTAAAACATTGAGGCTAATCAGCATGGATGACGAGCACACAGCCATGCATTCTCCATAGACAAACATTGTCAGTAGAATGAAAGTCACTGAGCTCTTCAGTAAGGCCAAAGTGGCACTGTCATAGGATGCCACCTTCCCCGGTAAACTGTTATTGTGAAGTGGAACTGCCTAGGAGCAACAACGGCTCAGCTACGAAGTGGTAGGCCACACAAGCTCACAGATCGGGACCGCCGAGTGCTGAAGCATGGAGCTTGAAAAATAGTCTGTCAGGTTGTAACACTCACAACCGAGTTCCAAACTGCCTCTGGAAGCAACGTCAGCACACGAACTGTTCTTTAGGAGCTTCATGAAAAATGGGTGAGCAGCCGCACTCAAGTCTAAGATTACCATGCGAAATGCCAAGCGTTGGCTGAAGTGGTGTAAAGCTCGTCGCCATTGGACTCTGGAGGAGTGGAAACGCATTCTCTGGAGTGATGAATCACACTTCACCATCTGGCAGTCCAACAGACAAATCTGGGTTTGGAGGATGCCAGGAGAATGCTACCTGCCCCAATGCAAAGTGCCAACTGTAAAGTTAGGTGAAGGAATAATGGTCTGGGGCTGTTTTTCATGGTTAAGACCAGGTTCCTTAGTTCCAGTGAAGGGAAATCTTAACGCTACAGCATACAATGATATTCTAGACGATTGTGTGCTTCCATCTTTGTGGTAACAGTTTGGGGAAGGCCCTTTCCTGTTTCAGCATGACAATGCCCCTGTGCTCAAAGCGAGGTCCATACAGAAATAGTTTGTCAAGATCGGTGTGGAAGAACTTGACAAGCCTGCACAGAGCCCTGACCTCAACCCCATTGATCAGCTTTGGGATAAATTGGCACGCCGACTGCAAGCCAGGCCTAATCGCCCAACATCAGTGCCCAACTTCACTAAAGCTTGTGGCTGAATGGAAGCAAGTCCCTGCAGCAATGTTCCAACATCTAGTGGAAAGCCTTGCCAGAAGAGTGGAGGCTGTTATAGCAACTCCATATTAGTGGTCACGATTTTGCTTGATATGTATTTCTGGAGGATTATATGGCCTAGTGGCTTACAGCCTCGTGTCTTATTCTAGTACACCATAGTGCCCTCAAAGCTCATCAATAAGCTAAGGACCCTGGGAGTAAACACCTTCCTCTGCAACTTGATCCTGGACTTCCTGACGGGCCGCCCCCAGGTGGTAAGGGTAAGCAACAACACATCTGCCACGCAGATCCTCCACATGGGGGTCCGTCAGGGGTGCTTGCTTTGTCCCCTCCTGTACTCCCTGTTCACCCATGACTGAGTGGCCAAGCACGACTCCAACACCATCATTAAGTTTGCCCACGACCGAACAGTGGTAGGCCTGATCTCCGACAACGATGAGACAGCCTATAGGGAGGATGTCAGAGACCTGGCAGTGTAGTGCAAGGACAGCAACCTCTCTCAACATGATCAAGTCAAAAGGAGATGATCGTGGACTACAGGAAAAGGAGGACCGAGCACCTCCTGGTATGGCAAATGCTCAGCCGCCGACCGCAAATCGTTACAGAGGGTAGTGCGTACAGCCTACTACATCACTGTGGCTTCCTGCCATCCAGGACCTCTATACCAGGCGGTGTCCGAGAAAGGCCCTAAAAATTGCCAAAGACTCCAGCCACCCAAGTCATAGACTGTTCCTTCTGCTACCGCACAAAAAGCGGTACCGGAGCGCCAAGTCTAGGTCCAAAAGGCTTCTTAACAGCTTCTACCCCCAAGCCATAAGACTGCTGAACAGTTAATCAAATGGCTACCCAGACTATTTGCATTGCCCCCCCCCCCCTATTTTTACACTGCTGCTACTCACTGTTTATTATCTATGCATAGTAATTTTACCTCGACCTACATATTAACTAAATTACCGACTAACCTGTACCCCCGCACATTGACTTAGCCACGTTATTGCTATTTTATTGTTGCCCTTTTATTTTTTTACTTTAGTTTATTTAGTAATTATTTTTATTAACTTTTTAGGTTGAGGGCTTGTAAGCATTTCACAGTAAGGTCTACACCTGTTGTATTCGGCGCATGTGACAAATACAATTTTATTTGATTTAGTAGCACCCTCTAGTGGCTTAAAGCCTCATGTCTTATCCTAGTTCTGTGAAACCATAACGCCATGTGGTGCCCAGCAGTTGTCTTATTATTGTTTGCTAATAAATACAAATTATTTGGTAATTCCAAGTTTGTGAATATTTACCCATGCCACAGAACATAGCCGCCAATGCAATTCACTGTATATGGAATACATGGAATACATATTGGACTGTAGAGGGAAACATTGACTACCTGTCTCTGCTAAAGTAGGGTTTCTAGTGACCAAATATGTTTAGTTTTGGAGGGGGACTGTGTCGTTCGGACTGTTGCTGGCTTTTTACTCCACCCTTCCATAGCCCCCAAAGTGGACATTTATTTTATTTATTTATTCATTCATTCATCACAGTTGTTATGATGTATATAGTGCTATTTCTATTGTTGTTTCTTTAGTACCATTTTCGTTATTTTATTTCACTTAGTCCTGCAAGATTTTGACTTTACCCTGCAATCACACCTGCAACCCTGTACATATGACTATTAAACATTGAATCTGAAGGACTCAGTAGGGTGAGTTTGAACAAAAAGCTAAGTCATAGGAAGTGTTGGACTTTTACTGTGGTCAAACAGCTTAAAATGGGGTGCTGGGACAGTTCCAACATAGCGCTGTGTCATAGGACACATATTTTCATACTAAAATACCTTATAAAATGTTAAGACTTATCTTCCTTCTGGCGGACACTTTGGAAAACAATCCAACATACAATATGTTTAATCAAAAAGAGATGCAAGTAAATTTGGTCCAAAAAGCATACTTGATTTCTTCATAAAAATCAAAAAATCAAAATCACAATTAAGTTTATTAATCAAATTGATCAACAGTTACACAGAAGTTTCCAATTAGTTTCAAGTTTTATTGTCATGCACAAGTACCATGACATGCTTACTTGCTAGCTCTTTCCCAACAATGCAGTACCCAATAACAATGCAGTACCCAATATTTTGTTTTCTTTTTAAAACACAAGTAAGCTATACAGAAAGCATTCAGACCCCTTGAAATTTTTGCAAATGTATACATTTTGTTTTCCTGAAATCACATTTCCATAAGTATTCAGACCCTTTACTCAGTACTTTGTTGAAGCACCTTTGGCAGCGATTACAGCCTTGAGTCTTCTTGGGTATGACGCTACAAGCTTGGCACACCTATATTTGAGGAGTTTCTCCCATTCTTCTCTGCAGATCCTCTCTAGCTCTGTCAGGTTGGATGGGGAATATCGCAACACAGCTATTTTCAGGTCTCTGCAGAGATAATCGATTGGGTTCAAGTCCGGGCTCTGGCTGGGCAACTCAAGGATATTCAGATACTTGTCCCTCTATCCTGACTAGTCTCCCAGTCCCTGCCACTGAAAAACATCCCTACAGCATGTTGCTGCCACCATCATGCTTCACTGCAAGGATGGTGCCAGGTTTCCTCCAGACGTGACGCTTGACATTCAGGCCAAAGAGTTCAATCTTGATTTCATCAGACCAGAAAATCTTGTTTCTCATGGACGGAGTCCTTTAGGTGACTTTTGGCAAATTCCAAGCGGGCTGTCATGTGCCCTTACTGAGGAGTGGCTTCCGTCTGGCCACTCTACCATAAAGGTCTGATTGGTGGAGTGCTGCAGAGATGGTTGTCCTTCTGGAAGGTTTTCCCATCTTCACAGAGGACCTCTGGAGCTCTGTCATAGTAATCATCAGGTTCTTGGTCACCTCCCTGGTGGTTGGTGGTTCAAAACACCAGTGTCAACAGTGAAGAGGCGACTCCGGGATGCTGGCCTTCTAGGCAGAGTTCCTCTGTCCAGTGTCTGTTCTTTTGCCCATCTTAATCTTTTATTTTTATTGGCCGGTATGAGATATGGCTTTTTCTTTGCAACTCTGCCTAGAAGGCCAGCATCCCGGAGTCGCCTCTTCACTGTTGACGTTGAGACTGGTGTTTTGCGGGTACTATTTAATGAAGCTGCCAGTTGAGGACTTGTGAGGCGTCTGTTTCTCAAACTAGACACTAATGTACTTGTCCTCTTGCTCAGTGGTGCACCGGGGCCTCCCACTCCTCTTTCTATTCTAGTTAGTCAGTTTGCGCTGTTCTGTGAAGGGAGTAGTACACAGCGTTGTACGAGATCTTCAGTTTCTTGGCAATTTCTCACATGGAATAGCTTTAATTTCTCAGAACAAGAATAGACTGACGAGTTTCAGAAGAAACTGCTTTGTTTCTGGCCATTTTGAGCCTGTAATCGAACCCACAAATGCTGATGCTCTAGATACTCAACTAGTCTAAAGAAGGCCAGTTTCATTGCTTCTTTAATCAGGACGACAGTTTTTAGCTGTGCTAACATTGTAAAATGGTTTTCTAATGATCAATTAGCCTTTTAAAATTATAAACTTGGATTAGCTAACACAATGTGCCATTGGAACACAGGAGTGATGGTTGCTGATAATGAGCCTCTGTACGCCTGTGTAGATATTCCATAAAAGAAGTCTGCCGTTTCCAGCTACAATAATCATTTACAACATTAACACAGTATTTCTGATCAATTTGTTATTTTAATGGACAAAAAATGCACTTTTCTTTCAAAAACATGGACATTCCTAAGTAACCCCAAACTTTTGAACGGCACTGTATATATTAAATAAAAAATTTAATAAAATAAAGTCTGTGTGCATCCTTTGCTCATGTGTCCAGGAGTCAGACAACTGAAGCAGACTCCCTTGGTCTTTAAAAAGTCCAACTTCTCTTGGTGTGGCTTCTTGTTCAGTTCTGTGCATGTGCCTAGACTGTGTTCTCTTTGACAGAACAGACACTGCCGGACTACCACACCAGAGGAATTGCCGCCCCAGCTCTTCACTGTTTTCACAGCTGGTGTGATGCTGCTGGCAAAACCATAACCACTTTTCCTCTCAGAACACTTAGCCTACTCACAAGTGCTAAATCTCACCTCACTGCTGAGGTGGGGGTTTCCCATCAGTTTTCCAAACACAGGATGTGATGCTATCCCGGTTTGGTGATCAACAAAGGTAACCAGATCAGCAAACCTGGCTCTTATTCCATTTCTCTCCTGTAGGTCATAAGCCGATCCTCTCCATCTTTCTTTCAACTTATACAATTTTGATACTATAGCGCTCATATTTGTTGGGCTGTCCATTTCCTTCATATATTGAACATTATCCAGAGTTGAGGCATCCAGTGAAAAAAAAAAACCCCAGCAAAGGCTTGTATTGATTTTAATCCTCAACCCATCCAAATCATCTTGGCTCCTGGACTCTTAAGGCTGCGTTCCGCTACCCAAGAATATTAAAGCCCCCTTTCCTCGCTGAAATAGCCGACCAATCAGCCTATTATTAACAACCCTTTAGTAAACTTCTGGGAAAAAATGCGTTTGACCAGATACAATGTTATTTCACAGTAAACAAATTGACAACAGACTTTCAGCACGCATATAGGGAAGGACACTCAACAAGCACAGCACTTACACAAATGACTGCTGATTGGCTGAGAGAAATTTATAATAAAATGATTGTGAGGGCGGTGTTAGACTTCAATGCAGCTTTTGACATTATCGATCATTGTCTGCTGCTGGAAAAACTTGTTATGGCTTTACACCCCCTGCTATAATGTGGATAAAAAGTTACTTGTCTGACAGAACACAGAGGGTGTTCTTTAATGGAAGCCTCTCAAACATAATCCAGGTAGAATCAGGAATTCCCCAGGGTAGCAATTTAGGCCCCTTGTTTCTTTCCATTTTTACTAACGACATGCCACTGACTTTGAATAAAGCCAGAGTGTCTATGTATGCGAATGACTCAACACTATATACACGTCAGCTACTACAGCGACTGAAATGACTGTAACGCTTAACAAAGAGTTGCAGTTAGCTCCAGAGTGGGTGGCAAGGAATAAGTTAGCCCTAAATATTTCTAAAACTAAAAGCATTGTTTTTGGGACAAAACATTCATTAAACCCTAACCTCAACTAAATGTTGTAATAAATAATGTGGAAATTGAGCAAGTTGAGATGACTAAACTGCTTGGAGTAACCCTGGATTGTAAACTGTCATGGTCAAAACATATTGATACAATAGTTGCTAAGATGGGGAGAAGTATGTCCATAAAAAAAGCGCTGCTCTGCCTTCTTAACAACACTATCAACAAGGCAGGTCCTACAGGCCCTAGTTTTGTCGTACCTTGACCACTGTTCAGTCATGTGGTCAGATGCCACAAAAAAGGACTTAGGAAAATTGCGATTGGCTCAGAATAGGGCAGCATGGCTGGCCCTTGGATGTACACGGAGAGCTATTATTAATAATATGCATGTCAATCTCTCCTGGCTCAAAGTGGAGGAGAGATTGACTTCATCACTACTTGTATTTATGAGAGGTATTGGCATGTTGAACGCACCGAGCTGTCTGTCTAAACTACTGGTACACAGCTCAGACACCCATGCATAACCCACAAGAGGTCTCTTCACAGTCCGCAAGTCCAAAACAGACTATGGGAGGCGTACAATACTACATAGAGCCATGACGACATGGATCTCTATTCCACATCAAGTAACTGATACAAGCAGTGAAAATAGATTTAAAAAACACATTTATTTATTTTTATTTTATTTCACCTTTATTTAACCAGGTAGGCAAGTTGAGAACAAGTTCTCATTTACAATTGCGACCTGGCCAAGATAAAGCAAAGCAGTTCGACAACATACAAAAACAGTTACACATGGAGTAAAACAACATACAATCAATGATGCAGTAGAAAAAAATAAGACTATATACAATGTGAGCAAATGATGTGAGATAATGGAGGTAAAGGCAAAAAAATGCCATGGTGGCAGAGTAAATAAAGTATGGCAAGAAAAACACTGGAATGGTAGATTTGTAGTTTGAAGAAAGTTCAAAGTTAAAATATAAATAATATGGTGCAAAGGAGCTAAATAAATAAATACAGTAGGGGAAGGGGTAGTAGTTTGGGCTAAATTATAGATGGGCTATGTACAGGTGCAGTGATCTGGGAGCTGCTCTGATAGCTGGTGCTTAAAGCTAGTGAGGGAGATAAGTGTTTCCATTTTCCGAGATTTTTGTAGTTTGTTCCAGTCATTGGCAGCAGAGAACTGGAAAGAGAGACAACCAAAGGAGGAGTTGGCTTTAGGGGTGACCAGAGAGATATACCTGCTGGAGCGCGTGCTACAGGTGGGTGCTGCTATGGTGACCAGTGAGCGGAGATAAGGGGGGACTTTACCTAGCAGGGTCTTGTAGATGACCTGGAGCCAATGTGTTTGGCGACAATTATGAAGCGAAGGCCAGCCAACGAGAGGGTACAGGTTGCAGTGGTGGGTAGTATATGGGGCTTTGGTGACAAAACGGATGGCACTGTGATAGACTGCATCCAGCTTGTTGAGTAGGGTATTGGAGGCTATTTTGTAAATGACATCGCCGAAGTCGAGGATTGGTAGGATGGTCAGTTTTACGAGGGTATGTTTGGCAGCATGAGTGAAGGATGCTTTGTTGCGAAATAGGAAGCCAATTCTAGATTTAACTTTGGATTGGAGATGATTGATGTGAGTCTGGAAGGAGAGTTTACAGTCTAACCAGACACCTAGGTATTTGTAGTTGTCCACAAATTCTAAGTTAGAACCGTCCAGAGAAGTGATGCTGGACAAGCGGGCAGGTGCATGCAGCGATCGGTTGAAGAGCATGCATTTAGTTTTACTTGTGTTTAGGAGCAGTTGGAGACCACGGAAGGAGAGTTGAATGGCATTGAAGCTCGTCTGGAGGGTTGTTAACACAGTGTCCAAAGAAGGGCCAGAAGTATACAGAATGGTGTCGTCTGCGTAGAGGTGGATCAGAGATTCACCAGCAGCAAGAGCGACATCATTGATGTATACAGAGAAAAGAGTTGGCCCAAGAATTGAACCCTGTGGTAGAGACTGCCAGAGGTCCGGACAGCAGGCCCTCCGATTTGACACACTGAACTCTATCAGAGAAGTAGTTGGTGAACCAGGCGACGCAATCGTTTGAGAAACCAAGGCTACTGAGTCTGTCGATGAGGATGTGGTGATTAACAGAGTCAAAAGCTTTGGCCAGGTCAATGAATACGGCAGCACAGTATTGTTTCTTATCGATGGCGGTTGCGATGTCGTTTAGGACCTTGAGTGTGGCTGAGGTGCACCCATGACCAGCTCTGAAACCAGATTGCATAGCGGAGAGGGTGCGGTTGGATTCGAAATGGTCGGTAATCTGTTTGTTGACTTGGCTTTCGAAGACCTTAGAAAGGCAGGGTAGGATGGATATAGGTCTGTAGCAATTTGGGTCAAGAGTGTCACCTCCTTTGAAGAGGGGGATGACAGCAGCTGCTTTCCAATCTATGGGAATCTCAGACAACACGAAAGAGAGATTGAACAGGCTAGTAATAGGGGTTGCAATAATTTCGGCAGATAATTTTAGAAAGAAATGGTCCAGATTGTCAAGCCCAGCTGCTTTGTAGGGGTCCAGATTTTGCAGCTCTTTCATAACATCTGCTGAATGGATTTGGGAGAAGGAGAAATGGGGGAGGCTTGGGCGAGTAGCTGTGGGGGGTGCAGTGCTGTTGAATGCAGTAGGGGTAGTTAGGTGGAAAGCATGGCCAGCCGTAGAAAAATGCTTATTGAAATGATCAATTATAGTGGGCTTATCGGTGGAGTTTCCTATCCTCAGTGCAGTGGGCAGTTGGGAGGAGGTGTTCTTATTCTCCATGGACTTTACAATGTCCCAGAACTTTTTAGAGTTCGAGTTGCAGGAAGCAAATTTCTGTTTGAAAAAGCTAGCCTTGGCGTTTCTAACTGCCTGTGTGTATTGGTTTCTAACTTCCCTGAAAAGTTGCATATCGCGGGGGCAGTTCGATGCTAATGCAGAACGCCACAGGATATTTTTGTGTTGGTTAAGGGCAGTCAGGTCTGGGGAGAACCAAGGGCTATATATGTTCCTGGTTCTACATTTCTTGAAAGGGGCATGCTTATTTAAGATGGTGAGGAAGGCATTTTTTTTAAATAACCAGGCATCGTCTACTGACGGGATGAGGTCAATATCCTTCCAGGATACCAGGGCCAGGTCGATTAGAAAGGCTTGCTCGTTGAAATGTTTCAGGGAGCGTTTGACTGTGATGAGTGGAGGTCGTTTGACCGCTGACCCATTACGGGTGCAGGCAATGAGGCAGTGATCGCTGAGATCTTGTTTGAAAACAGCAGAGGTGTATGGAACAGCGAGGACTGTGAAGCAACACAAACATAGGCACAGACACATGCATACACACTATAGACATAAAACACACACACACAGACAGATTTAGTACTGTAGATATGTGGTAGTGGTGGAGTAGGGGCCTGAGGGCACACAGTGTGTTGTGAATGTATTGTAATGTTTTAAAATTGTATAAACTGCCATAAACTGGACCCCAGGAAGAGTAGCTAATGTGGATCCATAATAAATACAAACCCTGATAGGCGGCCAGCTTAAAGCCTTCTCAATGTAAGCTGTGGCGATTCTATACTTCCAAGATGGCGTAGCAGTTCAGACGTCTTTGTCTTGTGTCCCGTGTATATATATATATTTTTTCTTTTGTATATATTTTTTTTACATTTTTAACCTGAATTTCAACATACTCTCCTGCAACCCGCCTCACCCAATGTGGTATGGATCTGCTATTATCTGTACTTTAGAACCGGAACCCCCAACAGAAGTCAGCCAGCTAACTAGCTAGTAGTCAGTTAGCCACTGCTAGCGGTCATCAGCTAACCTTAGCCTGGTCAACTCCTGCCAGTCTGCACAGCGCGATTCAACCCAGAGCATACCGGACTGGTTTTTCTCGACCAAATCTACACATCTCCAGATTCCTACCGCAAGCTCTGAACCTTTTCACCTGGATCATCGAAGCTAGCTAGCTGCTTTCCAAGTGGCTACTCCTGGCTAACGTCTCTGTCCCGAGGCAAGCACCAGTTAGCCTGGAACTAGCCTCGTGCTAGGCCCATCTCCCAGCTAGCTGAAGAGGTCCATCAGCCACTCCTTGGGCTACAATACCTATTTTGCCAATTGGCCTGGACCCCTTTTACTGCCGACACGGAGCCCTGCCGATCCATCATGACTGGTCTGCCGACATAACTGTCCGAGGGGGCTACAACAGACTCTTCCATCGCGACGTCCCCCTAAGGCCCTTCTGCTAGCCCCGGCCCGCTAGCTGTCAGAATCGCCGTGTCTCCAGCTCGCCTAGCTACTCACTGGTCCCTATGATCACTCGGCTACGCATGTCTCTCCCTAATGGCAATATGCCTTGTCCATTGCTGTTTTGGTTAGTGATTGTCTTATTTCACTGTAGAGCCTCCAGGCCTGATCAATATGCCTTAGCTAGACCTTTTTGTTCCACCTCCCACACATGCGGTGACCTCATCTGGTTTAAATGGTGTCTCTAGAGACAAAACCTCTCTCATCGTCACTCAATGCCTAGGTTTACCTCCACTGTATTCACATCCTACCATACCCTTGTCTGTACATTATGCCTTGAATCTATTCTTTGCTCTCTGTTCCAAACTCACTAGACGACCAGTTCTTATAGCCTTTAGCCGTATCCTTATCCTACTGGTCCTCTGGTGATGTAGAGATGAATCCAGGCCCTGCATCGCCTAGCTCCACTCCCATTCCCCTGGCGCTCTCATTTGTTGAATTCTGTAACCGTAAAAGCATTGGTTTCATGCATGTTAACATTAGAAGCTCCTCCCTAAGTTTGTTTTATTCACTGCTTTAGCACACTCGGATGTCCTAGCCATATCTGAATCCTGGCTTAGGAAGACCACAAAGTCCTGAAATTTCCATCCCTAACTATAACATTTTCCGACAAGATAGAACTGCCGAAGGGGATGGTGTTGCAATCTACTGCAGAGATGTTCTGTATTACTATCCAAGTCTGTACCCAAACAATTCGAGCTTCTTATTTTAAAAATCCACCTTTCCAGAAACAATTCTCTCACCGTTGCCCCTGTGTTATAGACCACCTTCAGCCCCCAGCTGTGCCCTGGACACCATATGTGAATTGATTGGCCCCCCCATCTATCTTCAGAGCTTGTACTGTTAGGTGACCTAAACTGGGACATGCTTAACACCCCGGCCATCCTACAATCTAACCTAGATGCCCTCAGTCTCACACAAATTATCAATGGACCTACCAAGTACAACCCCAAATCTGTAAACACGGACACCCTCATAGATATCATACTGACCAACCTGCCCTCTAAATACACCTCTGCTGTCTTCAACCAGGATCTCAGCAATCACTGCCTCACTGCCTGCGTCCGTAATGGGTCTGCGGTCAAAACGGCCACCCCTCATCACTGTCAAACACTTCCTAAAACACTTCAGCGAGCATGCCTTTCTAATTGACCTGGCCCAGGAATCCTGGAAGAATATTGACCTCATTCCGTCAATAGAGGATGCCTGGTTATTCTTTAAAAGTGCCTTCCTCACCATCTTTAATAAGCATGCCCCATTCAAAAAATGTAGAACCAAGAGCAGATATAGCCCTTGGTTCACTCCAGACCTGACTGCCCTTGACCAGCACAAAAACATCCTGTGGCGTACTACATTAGCATCGAATAGCCCCCGCGATATGCAGCTTTTCAGGGAAGTTAGGAACCAATATCCACAGGCAATTAGGAAAGCTAAGGCTAGCTTTTTCAAACAGAAATTTGCATCCTGTAGCACAAACTCAAAAAAGTTCTGGGACACTAAAGTCCATGGAGAATAAGAGCACTTCCTCCCACCGATAAATCCATGATGTTTGAGAATTTCAATAAGCATTTTTCTACGGCTGGCCAGGCTTTCCACCTGGCTACCCCTACCCCGGTCAACAGCCCTGCACTCCCCATAGCAACTTGCCCAAGCCTCCCCCATTTCTCCTTCCCCCAAATCCAGATAGCTGATGTTCTGAAAGAGTTGCAAAATCTGGACCCCTACAGATCAGCTGGGCTAGACGATCTGGACCCTCTTTTCTAAAATTATCTGCCTCAATTGTTGCAACCCCTATTACTAGCCTGTTCAACCTCTCTTTTGTATCGTCTGAGATCCCCAAAGATTGGAAAGCTGCCGCGGTCACCTCCCTCTTCAAAAGAGGGAGACACTCTAGACCCAAACTGTCATAGACCTATATTCATCCTGCCCTGCCTTTCTAAGGTCTTCGAAAGCCAAGTTAACAAACAAATTACCGACCATTTCGAATCCCACCGTACCTTCTTCGCTATGCAATCTGGTTTCCAAGCTGGTCATGGGTGCACCTCAGCCACGCTCAAGGTCCTAAATGATATCATAACCGCCATCGATAAGAGACATTACTGTGCAGCCGTATTCATCGACCTGGCCAAGGCTTTCGACTCTGTCAATCCCCACATTCTTATCGGCAGACTCAACAGCCATGGTTTCTCAAATGACTGCTTGGCCTGGTTCACCAACTACTTCTCAGACAGAGTTCAGTGTGTTAAATCGGAGGGCCTGTTGTCCGGACCTCTGGCAGTCTATGGGGGTGCCACAGGGTTCTATTCTCAGGCTGACTCTTTTCTCTGTATACATCAATGTCGCTCTTGCTGCTGGTGATTCTCTGATCCACCTCTACTCAAACAACACCATTCTATATACTTCTGGCCCTTCTTTGGACACTGTGTTAACTAACCTCCAGATGAGCTTCAATGCCATACAACTCTCCTTCCGTTGCCTCCAACTGCTCAACCTCTTATGGACAGACGTTCCGCTAGCGGAACGCCTCACCAATATCCAATGGTAGTGCCAGGCGCGAAATACGAAAAACCTTAAAAATGCTATAATTTCAATTTCTCAAACATATGACTATTTTACACCCTTTGAAAGATAAGACTCTCGTTAATCCAACCACATCGTCCGATTTCAAAAAGGCTTTACAACGAAAGCAAAACATTAGATTATGTCAGGAGAGTACCCAGCCAGAAATAATCACACAGCCATTTTTCAAGCTAGCATATATGTCACAAAAACCAAAACCACAGCTAAATGCAGCACTAACTTTTGATGATCTTCATCAGATGACACTCTTAGGACATTATGTTATACAATACATGCATGTTTTGTTCAATCAAGTTCATATTTATATAAAAAAAACAGCTTTTTACATTTGCATGTTTTGTTTAGAACTAGCATACTTCTGGTGAATTTACTAAATTACTCACGATTAACGTTCACAAAATACATTACAATTATTTTAAGAATTATAGATAGAGAACTCCTTTATGCAATCGCGGTGTCCGATTTTAAAATAGCTTTTCGGTGAAAGCACATTTTGCAATATTCTGAGTAGATATCACGGCTAGCTAATTTGACACCCACCAAGTTTGGCACTCACCAAACTCAGATTTACTATAAGAAAAATTGGATTACCTTTGCTGTTCTTCGTCAGAATGCACTCCCAGGACTTCTACTTCAACAACAAATGTTGGTTTGGTTCAAAATAATCCATAGTTATATCCAACTAGCTCCGTTTTGTTCATGCGTTCAAAGTCACTATCCGAAGGGTGACGCGCCGGCGCATTTCGTGACAAAAAAATTCAAAATATTCCATTACCGTACTTGGGCACTTCCTGTATAGAATCTTCTCAGGTTTTGGCCTGCCATATGAGTTCTGTTATACTCAGACACCATTCAAACAGTTGTAGAAACTTTAGAGTGTTTTCTATCCAAATCTACTAATTATATGCATATTCTAGTTTCTGGGCAGGAGTAGTAACCAGATTAAATCGGGTACGTTTTTTTTATCCGGCCGTGAAAATACTGCCCCCTATCCCAAACAGGTTAAATGCAAGTAAAACTAAATGCATGCTCTTCAACCGATCGCTGCCCGCACCTGCCCACCCAAATATGTGGACAACTACAAATACCTAGGTGTCTGGTTAGACTGTAAACTCTCCTTCCAGACTCACATTAAGCATCTCCAATCCAAAATTACATATAGAATTGGCTTCCTATTTCGCAAGAAAGCATCCTTCACTCATGCTGCCAAACATACCCTCGAAAAACTGACTATCCTACCGATCCTCGACTTCGGCGATGTCATTTACAAAATAGCCTCCAACACTCTACTCAGCAAATTGGATGCAGTCTATCACAGTGCCATCCGCTTTGTCACCAAAGCTCTCGTTGGCTGGCCCTCGCTTCATACTTCATACACCCTGCTCCAGGTCATCTATAAGTCTCTGCTAGGTAAAGCCCCACCTTAGCTCAGCTCACTGGTCATCGTAGCAGCACCCACCCATAGCATGCGCTCCAGCAGGTATATTTCACTAGTCACCCCCAAAGCCAATTTCTCTTTGGCCGCCTTTCCTTCCAGTTCTCTGCTGCCAATGACTGGAACAAATTGCAAAAAATCACTGAAGCTGGAGAATCATATCTGCTGTCAGAGCAGCTCACAGATCATTGCACCTGTACATAGCCCATCTGTAAATAGCCCATCCAACTACCTCATCCCCATATTGTTAGTTCTTTTTTTTGTTGCTCCTTTGCACCCCAGTATCTCTACTTGCACATTCATCTTCTGCACATCTATCACTCCAGTGTTTATTTGCTAAATTGTCATTATTTCCCCACTACGGCCTATTTATTGCCTTTCCTCCCTAATCTCCCTATCGATTTTTTTTTTTTCTATTGTGTTATTGACTGTATGTTTGTTTATTCCATGGGTAACTCTGTTGTTGTTTGTGTCGAACTGCTTTGCTTTATCTTGGCCAGGTCGCAGTTGTAAATGAGAACTTGTTCTCAACTGGCCTACCTGGTTAAATAAATGTGAAATAAAAAAAAATCTCAAGTGTTTTATCAGAAGCCTTTTGGCCTCTGCAGAACCTCTGTCAGCCACCAAATGTTGGCAATTGCGGACTAGATCTCTGGGTTGCCCCAGGGGGAATTGCTCCAAAAGGTGCAGCCTCTCTTTGCTGTTCTCGGTACTGTCTTCAATAGCATGCTCAAAAGTCTTTGTTACAACATACTACTTTGACCCTGGCCCTGTGCAGTAAGCACAGACGTGGTGAACAATAGGGATGCCAGGTCAGCCATGGTGTTCGGTTGTGTGCTATGGGGACTTGTGACAACCTGAGGGGTGTTGGGCACCTCTTTTCTTTGAGCAACCTTTCCCGAGGTATCCTCAGACCATACCATTGCATTTAGGTAATCATTCATTCCATCATGTGATTTGTTTCTCATTCCCTGAGTGGCTTCATACTCATGGAATACATTCATCTTAGCACTGTCGTGTCTCTGACTTCTTTAACGCGATGACAAGCTATTTTATCAAATCGATTACCTAACATTTAATTGATTACATGATTGAATTAAACCATGCAACAATTAAACCATTAATGACCTGGGGCACCACGGAAGCATTAGTTTATATAGAGCGGCTATCTCCCGAATCCACTCTAAAAGATCTGAAGATCTTTTATATCAATAGCAGTCAGTCATTAATTATTCTTTACCTAATATCAGTCTCATCTGAACGTTAAAAAATTATTGGTTATATGCACGAACCCAGCCTTTACTTATGAAATCATCCATACTTAAATTGCCTCAATTGTTTATTTACTAACTAATTAAACAATGACTGAATATACAATACATAATAACATTATACAGCAAATACCATCCCTAGTGGACTAAACAAAACCAGCTTGGTTATAACACGATAGATTCAGAGAGAAGAGAAGTGGGTTTTGGATGGAAGGAACATGGGTCTCTATCGGACCTGGGAAGCTATTCTCACATAAATACATATGCCACTAACGATCGCTCATTCGGAAAAGCAATGCATTGTATTTACATGAAGCTGGCTTCGATAGTTGAGCTGGTGATGTGAGGCTCTGGTTTGCCCAGTCGATGTCGCCCTCGTCCTTTGTGGAATCTTCCAGGTCATCGTGTAAGAGGTTCACGTCGTCTGAGAGGTTCATCTCACTCTGGAGATGCTTCCTCGTCGGTCACATATGTTCAGCTGCAGTCTGATGTATGCTAGCTTAGTATGCACTTCTTCTTTAGGTGATCAATAGTTCAGAGTTCATACCATTTCACATGTGGAGCAAGCTCTCGCATTTCCTGGCCTGTAGAGTTGAAATTAGAATTAGCTCACAGTATTTGGAACTGAGGCTTTTATTCAAGAGTGGAAAAGGGGTTGGTTCATCATTTCCAACCAATGTCTATTCACTTGGGTGTGGCTACTGACTTAGTTAAACTTTACATGGAAGGCCAATTCTCTAATTTTATTGGTTAACATCACATCATTTCGCAAATAGTTTCATCTTTACTCATTCATTTTATACAAGAATTAGATGCAAGCCTCATAACTGAGGAACCTGTATAAACAGAGTTAGGGGGGTGTTCATATCTCTGCTAGCCAATTCACTGAAAGGGACTGTTCACATGACAGCACTGTTAGCCAATATTTCAGCTTCAAGCTCCAATTCTTCCTTTTGTGCTTTGAACTGAGCCTCTTGTTTCTCCAATACTTCAACTTTAACCAGTAAGGCTGCCTTTTCAGCCTCCAAATGGAGCCTGATAGAAGATGTGGTGGATTGTACAGAGTGCCTGCTGTGTTGTGATCCATTTCCATGTTTTGAGGAGACATTTTAGATACTGTCCCTTGGCTGTATCTCCTCATCAGTTTTGTTAGCCGCTGAGCATTGGTGGGCTTCTTCCAGCCATGTGTCCACTGTGGTTGCAAAATAATCCAGTGTTGATGCATTTGGGCCATACCATTCTTCCGGATCCTTTCCTGCCTCCTCGGTAGGTAACAAAGCTTTTATGGACTCATGGAGATCATGCAACTCCTTCAACAACTTTGAGAAATCAGTGCACATCTTTGTGTCAACCAAGTCAACATTTCCCCCATAAACTGTGATTTCATTTCTCTTTTTAGTAAGTAGCACTCCTAGATCCTTTCAATTTCTGCCGTTTCCATTGTAAAGGCACCTAACACTGAACATAAATCCCATTCAATTCCATGGATTTGCAACCATCAGCACAGTATGAACGCATTTTAGCACGGCACAGCTTAAATGAATGAGCCAAACACGTTATCAAAACAGCCACAATACCCAATCAGCAAAGCGTCCGATTTTCTCTCTGCTCCACAGCCAGTTCTCAACGTAGAGCGCGACTCCAAACATCATAAGACACACACAATTTAAACTCACAATTCTCAAAAGTAACCCGAATTCGAGCAGATTGGGCAATAGAAAGAGCAACCGCACTTCATTCCCCTCGCTCCACAGTGAGTAGCGCAATTCAAACAGTCAGAGAGTTACAATAGCTTCCTTCACTTCTTAATTTATACAGTAGAGAATCAGCGCTTTTTCACCTTGTTCAAATTAAATCTTTACCTCCAATCCGATGTTTGATCATGCTGATAACACATTCGTCAGCGTTCCATCCATTGATAGTTTTTTGGCAATTTGTAATCCAATTCCACAGGTATGTGATGCCGTAGTCAGATGTACATCCAAAGCATGCACAGAACAGGGAATCCAAAAGTCCAATAGTGTAAAAATAAACATTTATTATCCAAGCAAACCGTAATTTCATAGGCTATATTCCATCGATTAACAAAGTCAAAGCAATCGGATGTAAAGTGTATAGACTACTACCAGCTTGCTTAGTGTAGCGGAGGGAACTGAGGTAGACCCATACTGCTAAATAGTTAAAGGGAACATGGGAAAAAAAGGGATGTGCCCAGGAAAGGCTCCATAATGGTTTTAAATACCCATGATAACCATAGAAAACCAAAAAAACATGAGTTAATTAATCATACTCCATAATGCAATATTTATACTTATATTCAAATAATGTTTTTCTAAATGGAGCAAAACAATAAATATAGCACAAATAAAGAAAAATGGGAATTTGGCTCCAACACTATGTGTATGGCGTCGTGTGGCCGAGCGGTTTGCTGTCAACGTTGTGAACAGAATACCCCATGGTGGCACTTTAAATGCAAAGAAATACTGTGACGAGATCCTTAGGCCCATTGTAAGGCCCATTCTTTTAAGGTATTGTATCTGTGACCAACATGCATATCTGTGTTCCCAGTCATCTGAAATCCATAGATTAGGGCCTAATTTATTTATTTCAATTGACGGAGTTCCTCATATGAACTGTAACTAAGTAAAATCTTTGAAATTGTTGCATGTTCAGTATAATTATGGTGAGCTCTAAAGAGTTCAGACATATAACAATGCTAGTGGTCATGAAAAGGAAGGCATCATCAGTATTCCTTTTAGCTATGGGTAACCTTGTGTTCCTATATTGTGTCATATCTGGAGGGTTGAATGGACCACTGGACTATAGAGAAACAAGGGCCTATACAAAACCAACTACAGAAATTAGACCAAATCTATCCGTGAAAGCACTACGCAAAATCCACTGGTCCATGCTCACCCGGAGGCTCTCCTTCTCTACTTACAACACCAGATCTGAAACATGTAACCTTGCTGTTATTCTACCAAAATAATAATCATGGAAGTGCATGATTCTTATTAAGCTTTATAAGGGATTGACATGGCCTAGCCTACCTGCTATTTACGCAAGGCATTTATTATCATTTTCACAGATACTGGCCAGGCACGATTCCAACACCATCATTAAGTTTTCCGATGACACAACAGTGGTAGGCCTGATCACCGACAACGATGAGACAGCCTACAAGACTCCTGAACAGCTAATCAAATGGCTACCCAGACTATTTCCAACCCCCCCCCTTTACGCTGCAGCTACTGTTTATTATCTATGCATAGTCACTCTAACTATACCTACATTTCACTGTAAGGTGAATACCTGTGAATACCTGTTGTATTTAGCGCATGTGACAAATTGGATTTGATTTTAAATTAATATCCAACAAGTCAGTGACAACTGTGTGGAGTTTGTGACAGCAACTACGTGAGCTTATTACAGAAGGAATGTCCACCAGAGCTGTTGCCAGAGAATTGAATGTGAATTTTTCTAGTATAAGTCATGAAACTGAGGGGTATTTCTGTCTGTAATAAAGCCCTTTTGTGGGGAAACTCATTCTGATTGGCTGGGCCTTGCTCCCCAGTGGGTGAGTCAGTCTCCCAAGTGGGTGGGCCTTTGTGAAATCCATAGATTAGGGCCTAATAATTATTTTTTCAATTGACTGATTTCCTTACATGAACTGTACCTTAGTAAAATCGTTGAAATTGTTGCATGTTGCATTTATAGTTTTGTTCAGTATAGATCAAATCAAATCTTATTTGTCACATGCGCCGAATACAACAGGTGTAGACCTTACAGTGATGCTTTCTTAGAAGCCCTTAACCAACAATGCAGTTTTAAGAAAATACCTAAAATAAAAAATAAAAGTAAGAGATAAGAATAACAAATAAATAAAGAGCTGCAGTAAATAACAATAGCTGGGCAGGGGCACCGGTGTCGAGGTAATATGTACATGTAGGTATAGTTATTCCAGTGATAATAACATAGAGTAGCAGCCGGGGGGAATGCAAATAGTCTGGGTAGCCATTTGATTAGCTATTCAGGAGTCTTATGGCTTGTGGGTAGAAGCTGTTTAGAAGACCCTACTGAGTATTTCCAACCCAACTTTTACATTGACACATAAAAATATTTCTGTCTCTTTAAGCCAACATAATTTATAGGCCTAATCCATTGGGGCATTTATTTAACTTTGGAAAATGTTTTAAAACCCACAAATAATGCAAATGTCACAAATATGAATCATTGTTAATGTTTGGACTGTTTTTTTGTTTATACACACACACATATATTATATATATATATAATAATTATATATACACATAATAATTATAAATATATACTGAATAATTACTATTGCGAGCGGAACTTTTATTTTGAAAACTTTTGAAATTCCGTGACCCGGACGTAGTTTTTTTAATGTTGTTGACGAAACGCTGGTGTAAGGAACTGCACATCAAATTGGATAATGATTTAGCTGCAATGATGCTATTTCAAATGTTAACAGTAAGTTCTACTATGCATATATTTTGTTGAAGTATTGTTGTAGTAACACTAGTCGTTAGTTTGGTTGACATTAAACTCTGGTTGATTAATATTTTGCCGTTAGAGCCGCTACAGTTAATAGTTAGCTAGCTACTATAGCTTGAAATGTTGGGATATTTGACGAATGACTACCTGTTAGGGCTAGGCGGATGCTTGCTAGTCTTGGTAACTAGCTGCTGTACTAGTTACACACTATCGTCGCCAGCAGGTAGCTAACTAGCTAGCTAAGCGAGTTTGCAGGAGATAAGTTAAAGTTAACCAACTGCCCTCGTAGAGCCAGTGGTTAAGGAACTTGTGAACGTACGTAGCTGGGTAACTAACTAGGCCTGGCTTGTTAGCAAACTAACGTTAGATAGTTTGTGTTAGCTTTCTAGTGTAAGTTAGTCGAAGTGTGTAGTCACGACCTTGTTCACTACAACGAACTAACTAGTTGGTGGTAGCTACTAATGCAGAATTTATGGTAGGTCAGTTAACGACTTACTTTGTATCCAATAAATATTGACCAATAAATAGCCTATAGCCAGCCTATCGTCACGTTCAGGATCACAGGGAGACCGATCACACCACAGCAGGACTTTTTGACCACTCAGTTGTCATGACTGTTTGAATGTACAAGACAAGTACGCATAATTGCGTTTTTTAAAATTTTGTATTATTATATATTTTTAAAACCAGGCAGGTTAGTTAAAAACAAATTCTTATTTACAATGATGGCTTGGCAAGGGGCAAGTGTATGCCTACGGAGCTGTGAGGGGAACGGCACCTCCGTACCTTCAGGCTCTGATCAGGCCCTACACCCAAACAAGGGCACTGCGTTCATCCACCTCTGGCCTGCTCGCCTCCCTACCTCTGAGGAAGCACAGTTCCCGCTCAGCCCAGTCAAAACTGTTCGCTGCTCTGGCACCCCAATGGTGGAACAAGCTCCCTCACGACGCCAGGACAGCGGAGTCAATCACCACCTTCCGGAGACACCTGAAACCCCACCTCTTTAAGGAATACCTGGGATAGGATAAAGTAATCCTTCTAACCCCCCCCCCCCCCCCCCCCCCTAAAAGATTTAGATGCACTATTGTAAAGTGGTTGTTCCACTGGATATCATAAGGTGAATGCACCAATTTGTAAGTCGCTCTGGATAAGAGCGTCTGCTAAATGACTTAAATGTTATGTTAAATGTGTATCTTTACTTTTACTTGAGTAAAATTAAAGATACCTTTTAATAGAAAATGACTTTAGTAAAAGGGAAAGTCACCCAATAAAATACTACTTGAGTAAAAGTCTAAAAGTATTTTTTTTATATACTTAAGTACTAAAAGTAATTGTAATTGCTAAAATATACGAAAGTATCAAAAGTAAATAATTTCCAATTCCTTACATAAAGCAAACCAGATGCCATTATTTTTATTTACGTATAGCCAGGGGCATGCTCCAACACTCAGACATCATTTATAAATAAGCATGTGTTTAGTGAGTCTGCCAAATCAGAGGCAGTAGGGATGACCAGGGATGTTCTCTTGATAAGTGTGTGAATTAGACAATTGTCCTGTTCTGATAAGCATTCAAAATGTACCGAGTACTTCTGGGTGTCAGGGAAAATGGAGTAAAAAGTACATTATTTTCTTTAGGAATGTAGTTTAGTCAAAAATATAAATAGTAAAGTACATATACCCCAAAAAAGACTTAAGTAGAACTTTCAAGTATTTTTACTTAAGTACTTTACACCACTGAGTAAAAATACTTTAAATTACTACTTAAGTTAGAGTTCATATGAGGAAATCAGGCAATTGAAATAAGTAAATTAGCCCCTAATCTGTGTATTTCACATGACTGGTCACAGATGTGTAAAAGAAAAGAAATGGGCCTCAGGATCTCGTAACGTTTTTTTTGTGCATTGAAATTGCCAATTGATAAAATGCAATTGTGTTCGTTGTTCCTAGCTTTTGCCGGCCATACCATAACCCCACCGCCACCATGGGGCACTCTGTTCACAACGTTGACATCAGAAAACCGCTAGCCCACACGACGCTATAAACATGGTCTGCGGTTGTTAGGCTGTTTGGATGTACTGCCAAATTCTCTTACACCGTATCCCTGGCGCCGACAGAGATGGTCGCCTCGCTTCGCGTTCTTAGGAAACTATTCAGTATATATATTTTTTTTTAATGTATTATTTGTTACACTGTTACCCCAGGAAATCTTAAGTCTTATCACATACAGCCGGGAAGTACTATTGGATATAAGAGCAACGGCAACTTACCAACATTACGAGCAGGAATACGACTTTCCCGAAGCGGATCCTCTGTTTGGACCACAGAACAATGGATTGGATCCCAGTAGGCAACCCAAAACAATAGCGCGGCAGAAGGGGCAGACGGAGCGGTTTTCTGGTCAGGCTCCATAGACGGGCACATCGCTCACCGCTCCCGAGTATACTACTCGCCAATGTCCAGTCTCTTGACAACAAGGTAGACGAATTTCGAGCAAGGGTTGCCTTCCAGAGAGACATCAGAGATTGTAACATTCTCTGTTTAACGGAAACATTGCTCTCTCGGGATACGTTATCGGTACAGCCACCTGGTTTCTTCACGCATCGCTCCAACAGAAACAAACATCTCTCTGGTAAGAAGAAGGGTGGGTGTGTATGCCTTATGATTAACGAGTCGTGGTGTGATCATAACAACATACAGGAACTCACATCCTTTTGTTCACCTGACCTAGAATCCCTTACAATCAAATGCCGACCGCATTATCTACCAAGAGAATTCTCTTCGATTATAATCACAGTCGTGTATATTAGAGGTCGACCGATTATGATTTTTCAACGCCGATACCGATTTATTGGAGGACCGAAAAAGCCGATACCGATTAATCGGCCTATATATATATATATATATAAAATATATTTTTATTTGTAATAATGACAATTACAACAATACTGAATGAACACTTATTTTAACTTAATATAATACATCAATAAAATCAATTTAGCCTCAAATAAATAATGAAACATGTTCAATTTGGTTTAAATAATGCAAAAACACAGTGTTGGAGAAGAAAGTAAAAGTGCAATATGTGCCATGTAAGAAAGCTAACGTTTTAGTTCCTTGCTCAGAACATGAGAACATATGAAAGCTGGTGGTTCCTTTTAACATGAGTCTTCAATATTCCCAGGTAAGAAGTTTTAGGTTGTAGTTATTATAGTAATTATAGGACTATTTCTCTATACGATTTGTATTTCATATACCTTTGACTATTGGATGTTCTTATAGGCACTTATTATTGCCAGTGTAACAGTATAGCTTCCGTCCCTTTCCTCGCTCCTACCTGGGCTCGAACCAGCAACACATCGACAACAGCCACCCTTGAAGCAGCGTTACCCATGCAGAGCAACTACTCCAAGTCTCAGAGTGAGTGACGTTTGAAACGTTATTAGCGCGCACCCGGCTAACTAGCTAGCCATTTCACATCGGTTACACCAGCCTAATCTTGGGAGTTGATAGGCTTGTGTAAGTCATAAACAGCGCAATGGTTGAAGCATTGCGAAGAGCTGCTGGCAAACGCAGGAAAGTGCTGTTTGAATGAATGCTTACGAGCCTGCTGGTGCCTACAACCACTGTCAGACTGCTCTATCAAATCATAGACTTAATTATAATATAATAAACACACAGAAATACGAGCCTTAGGTCATTAATATGGTCCAATCCGGAAACTATCATCTCGAAAACAAAACGTTTTTTTCTTTCAGTGAAATACGGAACCGTTCCGTATTTTATCTAATGGGTGGCATCCCTAAGTCTAAATATTCCTGTTACATTGCACAACCTTCAATGTTATGTCATAATTATGTAAAATTCTGGCAAATTAGTTTGCAACGAGCCAGGCGGCCCAAACTGTTGCATATACCCTGACTGCGTGCAATGAACGCAAGAGAAGTGACACAATTTCAGCTGGTTAATATTGCCTGCTAACCTGGATTTCTTTTAACTAAATATGCAGGTTTAAAAATATATACTTGTATATTGATTTTAAGAAAGACATTGATGTTTATGTTTAGGTACACGTTGGAGCAATGACAGTCCTTTTTCGCGAATGCGCACCGCATCGATTATATGCAACGCAGGACAGGCTAGATAAACTAGTAATATCATCAACCATGTGTAGTTAACTAGTGATTATGATTGATTGATTGATTGTTTTTTATAAGATAAGTTTAATGCTAGCTAGCAACTTACCTTGGCTTCTTACTGCATTCACGTAACAGGCAGGCTCCTCGTGGAGTGCAATGTAAAGCAGGTGGTTAGAGCGTTGGACTAGTTATCCGTAAGGTTGCAAGATTGAATCCCCAAGCTGACAAGGTAAAAATCTGTCGTTCTGCCCCTGAACAAGGCAGTTAACCCACCGTTTCTAGGCCGTCATTGAAAATAAGAATCTGTTCTTAACTGACTTGCCTAGTTAAATAAAGGTGTAATTTTTTTTAAATCGGCAAATCGGTGTCCAAAAATACCGATCATCGATTGTTTGAAAACTTGAAATCGGCCCCAATTAATCGGCCATTCCGATTTAATCAGTCGACCTCTAGTGTATATCCCCTCAAGCAGACACCTCGATGGCCCTGAAAGAACTTCAGTGGACTCTGTAAACTGGAAACCACATATCCTGAGGCTGCATTTATTGTAGCTGGGGATTTTAACAAGGCTAATCTGAAAACAAGGCTCCCTAAATTGTATTAGCATATCGAATGCGCGACCCGGGCTGGCAAAATTCTGGATCATTGTTACTCTAACTTCTGCGACGCATACAAAACAGGAAACGCCCGTGCTCAGGTCTGTTCAATGCTGGTCTGACCAATCAGATTCCACGCTTCAAGATTGCTTCGATGACGTGGACTGGGATATGTTACGGATTGCCTCAGACAACATTGATGTGTACGCTGATTCGGTGAGCGAGTTTATTAGCAAGTGCATCGGTGATGCTGTACCTACGGTGACTATTAAAACCTTCCCCAACCAGAAACCGTAGATTGATGGCAGCATTCGCGCAAAACTGAAAGCGCGAACCACTGCTTTTAACAGTGGCAAGGTGACCGGAAACATGACCGAATACAAACAGTGTAGCTATTCCCTCCGCAAGGCAATCAAACAAGCTAAGCGTCAGTATAGAGACAAAGTAGAGTTGCAATTCAATGGCTCAGACAAGAGAGGTATGTGGCAGGGTCTACAGTAAATCATGGATTACAAAAAGAGAACCAGCCCTGTCGCGGACCACGATGTCTTGCTCCCAGACAAACTAAACACCTTCTTTGCTCGCTTTGAGGACAATACGGTGCCACTGACATGGCCCGCAACCAAAATCTGCGGCACAGACAGCATCCCAAGCCGCGTCCTCAGAGCATGTGCAGACCAGCTGGCTGGTGTGTTAACGGACATATTCAATCAATCCCTATCCCAGTCTGCTGTTCCCACATGCTTCAAGAGGGCCACCATTGTTCCTGTTCCCAAGAAAGCGAAGGTAACTGAGCTAAACAACTATCGCACCGTAGCACTCACTTCCGTCATCATGAAGTGCTTTGAGAGACTAGTCAAGGAACATATCACCTCCACCCTACCTGACACCCTAGACCCACTCCAATTTGCTTACCACCCCAATAGGTCCACAGACGACGCAATCACAATCACACTGCCCTAACCCATCTGGACAAGAGGAATACCTACAGTTGAAGTCAGAAGTTTACATACACTTAGGTTGGAGTCATTAAAACTCGTTTTTCAACCACTCCACAAATTTCTTGTTAACAAACTATAGTTTTAGCAAGTCGGTTAGGACATCTACTTTGTGCAGGACACAAGTAATTTTTCCAACAATTGTTTACAGATGGATTATTTCACTTATAATTCACTACCACAATTCCAGTTTACATAAACTAAGTTGACTGTGCCTTTAAACAGCTTGGAATTCCAGAAAAGGATGTCATGGCTTTAGAAGCTTCTGATAGGCTAATTGACATAATTTGAGTCAATTGGAGGTGTACCTGTGGATGTATTTCAAGGCCAACCTTCAAACTCAGTGCCTCTTTGCTTGACATCGTGGGAAAATCAAAAGAAATCAGCCAAGACCTCAGAAAATAAATTGTAGACCAAGTCTGGTTCATCCTTGGGAGCAATTTCCAAAAGCCTGAAGGTACCACGTTCATCTGTACAAACAATAGTACGCCAGTATAAACACCATGGGACCACGCAGCTGTCATACCTCTCAGGAAGGAGGCGCATTCTGTCTCCTAGAGATTAACGTACTTTGGTGCAAAAAGTGCAAATCAATCCCAGAACAACAGCAAAGGACCTTGTACAAAAGTATCTATATCCACAGTAAAACGAGTCCTATATCGACATAACCTGAAAGGCTGCTCCGCAAGGAAGAAGGCACTGCTCCAAAACCGCCATAAAAAGCCAGACTACGGTTTGCAACTGCACATGGGGACAAAGATCATACTTTTTGGAGAAATGTCCTCTAGTTTAATGAATAGAACTGTTTGGCCATAAAGACCATCATTCTTTTTGGAGGAAAAAAGGGGGATGCTTGCAAGCCGAAGAACACCATCCCAACCGTGAAGCACGGGGGTGGCAGCATCATGTTGTGGGGGTGCTTTGCTGCAGGAGGGACTGGTGCACTTCACAAAATAGATGGCATCATGAGGCAGGACAATTATGTGGATATATTGAAGCAACATCTCAAGACATCAGTCAGGAAGTTAAAGCTTGGTCGCAAATGGGTCTTCCAAATGGACAATGACCCCAAGCATACTTCCAAAGTTGTGGCAAAATGGCTTAAGGACAACAAAGTCAAGGTATTGCAGTGGCCATCACAAAGCTCTGACCTCAATCCTATAGACAATTTGTGGGCAGTTCTGAAAAAGCGTGTGCGAGCAAGGAGGCCTACAAACCTGACTCAGTTACACCAGCTCTGTCAGGAGGAATGGGCCAAAATTCACCCAAATTATTGTGGGATGCTTATGGAAGGCTACCCAAATTGTTTAACTTGGGTCAAACGTTTTAAAGGCAATGCTACCAAATACTAATTGAGTGTATGTAAACTTCTGACACACTGGGAATGTGATGAAAGAAATAAAAGCTGAAATAAATCATTCTCTCTCTTTTTCTGACATTTCACATTCTTAAAATAAAGTGGTGATCCTAACTGCCCTAAGCCTCAAATTTTTTGAAAAATTGGGGAGAATCTAAAATTCATAATGTCGTGGCATGTGGCCACACTTTTGTTAAAATGTTTGAGTCGCTCAGCATAAGAACACGGGATAAGCCATGTCACAATGAAAAAGAATTGCAAGACATTAGCTTCAAAGCTGAAATGTTTTATCTCAGCCCCAAGACAAAAAGTGTATCATTGCTTTAAAAAGCAAAATATTGTCTCTGTGGCCAAGAGGGCCTTTAAAAATGTTGGCCACTACCATGCCCCCCACAATCATTGCAGCTCAAGAACTCAATTCAACTTCCTCTTGCAAGTAACGCCCATGAGCAGTATGCAGTCAGACCAATCTATCTTAGATGCTCCTATTTTTAGGATGTCATGGAGAAATGTGCTGAGTAGTGCAATTTCTGTTTTGAAACATGGTTTTTATTTATGATTTTAACAATCCATAATTGAGTAGACTTTGTGCTGTAAGAACTGAACACTTGAATGTTGCCTACATGAATGTCATATTTGACCAAGCTCTGGCTAGGCAAACCATTATAGTATGTGTTAGACTGAGCCCCAACTAAATCCTTTTCCTCCCTCCCCCTTTGTTCCAGGTGCCTAGTCAAACCTTGCCTTAGTGTGGGACCCCCGGCCCGGGTATGGCTCTAATCGAGGGGGTGGGGGACGAGGTCACCCTGCTCTTTGGGGCGGTCCTCCTGCTGCTGGTACTGGTGATTGCCTGGGCCTCCACGCACACGGCCGAGCCCCCCGAAAACCTCTTCACTACACCCCCTACCTCCGCCTCCTCTTCAGTCTCTGCCTCCCTCCCGCTCCGGACCGCCACCTCTGATCAGCACCCGGCTCCCAATAACATCACCACCAATGACAGCGACAGTTCGGAGTTGCCACCTACCACAACCACTCTGGTCAGCCTGACCCCACCTTTGGGGGAGGAAGGTAAGGCAGAGGCAGGAGGACAGATTCCTGAGGGGGGTGGAGAAAGGGGAGTGGAGGGGGCAGGTGGAGAGAGCAGCCTTCTGGAAGAAGAGGGGTCGGGCTTCAGGAGGGATGGTGTGAGACACCGAGAGGGCGTCGGAGGTGGCCAGGCTAGAGCCAGCCCCTCTCCTTTCCCTTCTTTCCCCACCCCGAGTCCACTAGACAGTGCCTCAAGTGACAGCCACTTCCCTGATGTGGATACTGCTGCCGCTGCCGAGAGGAACATGGTCTTGCGTCTTAAGTTCCTCAACGACACAGAGAGGATGGCCCAGGTCAAGCCTGAGGACACCATTGGTTACATCAAAAGGTACCTATTCTTTTGAGGTTTGTATCTATCTATTGCATTTGGCCTATTTATTCATATGAACACTGAGACATGCATTCAATTTGGTTGGCCTCCTAGTTAAGAGGGCGGCTTACCCACCATACAAGTAGACCTACACTTCCTCCTATTTTTTCAGGGACTATCTACAAGTTTAAACATGTATTTTTTTAAATGTAATTGAACCTTTATGCAGAGACTTGCAGGGATTAACCAAGTGCAAGGCTAACTCATTCTCAACAGAGCCTTCTCACAACATTCTCTCTCCTTATAGACCTTGGGGATGGTGACACACATGGCAAGGTGTTTCAGGATGCTTTTTAGGCTGACTAATAGCATCAAGGGAATCGACTTAATAGTCTTCCAAATACTTAGGCAGAAAGTAGGGATTTGTGGGTTCTAGTAAGATTGTTTGAATATAATCCCTATGGTTAAGATTTGGGTAGTGTGTTTACATAGATTCAAACTGGTGCCGACCACTATTGAGGCTGGCAGAGGTGAAGGGGTGGGTGTGTATCAATCAGACCTGCGTTCATAGAAATATATTTCAATTACTTTCAAATACATTTGACAAAAAGCATTTAGATGAGGTTATTTGAAAATACACCTATGTTTAATTGAGTATTGAAATGCATTTACAACTACGTCTATTTGTAGAAGACTAGTTGTTTTGGGTTGTGTATTTGAAAATTCCTAAAACACGAAAGTATATTTCCAAATAGAAATACTGCTGCTTGTGGCAACATACTGCTGAGTCTCATTTGAAGATAGTTAAGGGCACCACATTATAAATTGTACACTATGTAGCTTATTTCAAAGTGGGAAACCATTGTTTATGTTTTAGGATTAAGATTTACTAAGGGACGTTCTATATGAATTCAATCACTCTTTTACCTCAACCCCTTTGATTTGAACAAAACCTTCCATACATGTTTGCCCATGGTAGAAGTGGTCAGAAAGTCTCAAAGTTTACCCATCTGCAAATGTAATGACCCCCCCCCCCCCCCCCCCCCAAAATGACATTTACATAAGTATTCAGACCCTTTGCTATGAGAATCAGAATTGAGCTCAGGTGCATCCTGTTTCCATTGATCATCCTTGAGATGTTTCTACAACTTGATTGGAGTGCACCTGTGGTAAATTCAATTGATTGGACATGATTTGGAAAGGCACACACCTGTTTGGAACCACCAAGACTCATCCTAGAGCTGGCCGCCCGGCCAAACTGCGCATCGGGGGAGAAGGACCTTGGTTAGGGAGGTGACCAAGACACAATGGTCACTGACAGAGGTCCAGAGTTCTTCTGTGGAGATGGGAGAACCTTCCAGAAGGACAACCATCTCTACAGCACTCCACCAATCAGGCCTTTATGATAGAGTGGGAGACGAAAGTCACTCCTCAGTAAAATGCACGACAGACCGCTTGGAGTTTGCCAAAAGGCACCTAAAGGACTCTCAGACCATGAGAAACCAGATTCTCTGTTCTGATGAAACCAAGATTGAACTTTTTGGCCTGAATGCCAAGCATCATGTCTGGAGGAACCCTGGCACCATCCCGACTGTGAAGCGTGGTGGTAGCATCATGGTGTGGGGATGTTTTTCAGTGGCAGGGACTGGGAGACTAGTCAGGATTGAGGGTAAGATGAATAGAGCAAAGTACAGAGAGATCCTTGATGAAAACCTGCTCCAGAGCCCTTTAAGACCTCAGACTGGGGCGAAAGTTCACCTTCCAACAGGACAACCACCCTAAGCACACAGCCAAGACAACGCAGGAGTGGCTTCGGGACAAGTCTCTGAATGTCCTTGAGTGGCCTAGCCAGTGTCCGGACTTGAACCCGATCGAACATCTCTGGAGAGACCTGAAAATAGCTGTGCTGCGACGCTCCCCATCCAACCTGACAGAACTTGAGTGGATTTGCAGAGAAGAATGGGACAAACCCCCCAAATACAGGTGTGTCAAGCTTGTAGCATCATCCCCAAGAAGACTCAATGCTGTAATCGCTGCCAAATGTGCTTCAATAAAGTACTGAGTAAAGGGTCTGAATACTTATGTAAATGTATTATTTCAGTTTTTGTTTTAAATACATTTGCAAAAATATCTAAAAAACAGTTTTTGCTTTGTTATGGGATATTGTGTGTCGATTGGGGGGGACTATTTAATCCATTTTAGAATAAGTCTGTAACGTAACAAAATGTGCAACAGGCCAAGGGGTCTGAATACTTTCCGAATGCGTTGTAAATTATCCAAAAACTGTCATAGCTCAGAGCCTATTTTACTATAGAAAGTTACTGAGGAATAATTATCCCATGAAAAATTTTTGGGGGGGCATGATCTTTGCATCTGCAACTGTGTGTCTGAGTTTCATTATTCTAAACGATTCATTCATGATCATCCATAATTATGGTAGCATCCACATTAATCTAGAAGTGCTCAAACATATTCTATTCTTATTTACAATAAAAGTAACTCCAAAATGACACTAGATTACTTAACAATTCATTTCTATTGGGCACAACATAATTCCAAACACGACCAAAACAAACTGCAAATGCATCCGACAAGTTTGTAGTCACAAGCTTGATGTAGTCATTGCGTGCTAGGAATATGGAATCAAATAAACTTTTGACAAAATTGAATACACTAAGTGAATTTGTCCAAACACTTATATCCCCTTCAAATGTGGGGACTAGATACATAAAGTGATTTAATTTCTAAACAGTAAATCAGATAGGTATGAAAATACCCTGAAATAAAAGGTGACATGTACTGTCACGTCATATAAAACATTGTATATCAAATAGAAAATGCTGGAGTATAGAGCCAAATTTAAAGTTTTAGCTTCACTGTCCAAATAAGTAGGGGAGGTTAGCCATTGGTTCTTCAGGAATATAACTTATGTCTCATGAACTTATACTGAACAATTATATAAACGCAACATGTAAAGTATTCATGAGCTGAAATAAAAGATCCCAGAAGTTTTCCATGCACACAAAGTTAAAACTGTTTATGTCCATTACTGAGCATTTCTCCTTTGCCAAGATAATCCATCCACCTGACAGGTGTGGCATATCAAGAAGCTTGTGCTGGAGACAATAAAAGGCCACTTTTAATGATGTTTTCTCACACAATGCCAAGTTGTGAGGAGTGTGTAATTGGCATGCTGACTGCATGAATGCCAACCAGAGCTGTTGCCAGAGTACCAGGCAGATTGCAGACAGCATGTGTGGTATGGTGTGGGCAAGCGGTGGGTTTATGGTATGGGCAGGCATAAGCTACGGTCAACGAACACAATTGCATTTTATCGATTGAAATTTGAATGCGCAGAGATACCGTGATGAGATGCTGAGGCCCATTGTCGTGCCATTCTTCCATCACCTCATGTTTCAGCATGATAATGCACGGCCCCATGTTGCAAGGATCTGTACACAATTCCTGGAAGCTGAAAATGTCCCAGTTCTTCCATTGCCTGCATACTCACCAGATATGTCACCCATTGAGCATGTTTGGGATGCTCTGGATTGACGTGTACGACAGTGTGTCCAGTTACTGCCAATATCCAGCAACTTCGCACAGCCATTGAAGAGGAGTGGGACATCAAGCCACAATCATCAGCTTGATCAACTCTATGCGAAGGAGATGTTGTGCTGCGTGAGGCAAATGGTCACACCAGATACTGACTGGTTTTCTGATCCACGCCCCTTCTTTTTTTTATTTAAAGGTATCTGACCAACAGATGCATATCTATACTCCCAATCATGTGAAATCCATAGATTTGGGCCAAATGAACTATCCTACCCCAGCAGAACCTAAAATACAAGGGCAATTCTAGCATTATGGATGTGACACCCCTACGCAATATCACAACTTTAATGTCTTAGAGAATGGACAAACAGAACATACATTAAACGTTTGGTGTGTGTTTCTATGTCCCCCTTGGTGAGGGAGTATACCCCAAAAAGCAGACGTTATGGATGTGAATGGCCAAGCTTTTTGGGGAGATTGAACATATTAGCAAAAGTCTGAGTTCGTAAGGCTTGGGTAAAAACATGGATAACCATTTCGAAGGAAAGCTCTGCTGAACACAAAAATCATACATTTGAAAATATTGTTATTTCCAATATTACCTTTGAGAGAAGAAACAACCGTTATGGAAGTTACACTCTTTCTTATGGATGGGACTGAGTCTGAAATAGACATTTGTTGTCGCCTGGAACATTTTTATAATATTATTATTATAATTTCAGCAGAAGGTAAAGTACTTTAGGGTAGTCTGAATAATACACTGCATAGGCTAAGGCCAGGCACCACACCCTAATAGGGTAATTTGTACTCTTTACATACACTGAGTGTACAAAACATTAAGAACACCTTCCTAATATTGACTTGCACCCCATTTTCCCCCCTCAAAACAGCCTTAATTCATTGGGGCATGGACTCTACAAGGTGCTGAAAGCATTCCACAGGGATGTTGGTCCGTGTTGTGTCCAATGCTTCCCACATTTGTGTCAAGTTGGCTGGATGTCCTTTGGGTGGTGGACCATTCTCAAAATGTTGAGCGCAAACCCAGCAGTGTTGCAGTTCTTGACACAAACTGGTGCGCCTGGCACCTACTACTATACCCTGTTCAAAGGCACTTAAATCTTGTCTTGACCATTCGCCCTCTGAATGGCACACATACACAATCCATGTCTCAATTATTGTCTCAATTATTGTCTCAAGGCTTAAAAATCCTTCTACACGGATTGAAGTGGATTTAACAAGCGCCATCAATAAGGGATCATAGCTTTCACCTGGTCAGTCTTTCATGGAAAGAGCAGGTCTTCGTAATGTTTTGTACAGTCAGTGTATATCACAATTAACCTTAACCAGTTGAATGTAGACACAAATTTGAGATTTGTAATAAAATATACATGTGCCTATACCACCAATTCAATTGGAGACCAAATAAAACCTTGATGGAAGTTAGCTTTACAGAGTTTCAAGATGATCTGATGTAAGGTGCATGTTTTACAAAAACATGGATGATGTTACATTGCAGTTGCAATTGTCCCTCTATCTTGTTACATGACTTTAGAACTCACAAATAAATCCCAGGACACTTCAGTGTGGTCTGTATTACTTAACTGAGATGTTAACTTCATAACATACACTGGGGACAGCTGTGAGTACCAACATAATAGCCAACATTCATGCAATTTCTTACTTAAACTCTTAATATAAAGCACACATTCCAACATGTAGTTCATGACATCTGCTAGATCATCTGGTCTGAGACCGCTCTTGGCAGATGTTGTCCACATGTTGCATGTGGTCTTCCCGGAGGTTAACCACAATATGAGAGTGATGGCGTCCAGCAGAAAACTACCTAACTCTGATGTAACCCTTGTCCTTTCTCCCCAACCCCACTTCAGGACCTACTTCGCTGGTCAAGAGCACCAGGTGCGCCTCATCTACCAGGGCCAGCTGCTGCAGGACGATGGCCAGACCCTGGCCTCGCTAAACCTGGCTGACAACTGCGTCTTGCACTGCCACATCTCCCAGCATGCCACCAGGGCAGCACCAGCAGGGGCCCGGGCTGCCGACCAGGTCCACGTGGCCCTCAACGTGGGCAGCCTCATGGTGCCCCTGTTCGTGCTCATGCTGTCTGTGCTCTGGTACTTCCAGATCCAGTACCGTCAATTCTTCACCGCGCCCGCCACCGCGTCACTGGTGGGCATCACCATTTTCTTTAGCTTTGTGGCGTTTGCGGTCTATCGCCGCTGAGGTGAGTTTCCCTTTGGTACGAGCCACATCCCGGATGTTCTTAATGAGCTTTAGTTAATTTGCAGTAGTAAAAGTGGCTCCGGATTGTCTCGTTCTATTTATCTGCGCTGGTGTGGAACAGCAAGACCGACAGCTAATTGCCTCAGTAGGTGTCCTCTAGTCTACCATATTGTGTTTTCACATGAGTGCAGATGGGGAGGCCATTTTAGACTATCGAGATGTACCCTTACTTAGCGCCCCTCCCTTCGTGGCCACAATTCTCTGTGAAACAAGCTTTCTTTCACACTTTCCTTCCCCAAATGCTCCATTCAAGTAAAGAAAAATGTCACCAGATGGATGTGCTATGATGATTTACTTTCCCTGTGTTTTTTCTGTATAGCGATTCTCATTGTGCCTATCCTAATATTACAGTTTTTTTCTGATGTATTCTGGTATGCTACCGCCTCCAGTTTAGTTGGTGCTTGCCTATAGATGAGTCTATTTTTGGGGCTTACCCCATTTTGACTCGAGGCAAGACTTGGACTAGGCCAGAGGACAATTTGTCTGTTTGGCTGTCTGCAGTCTTTCTCACTGCAGTGATGGAGGTTCAACTGCTGTTGTGCTGTATGTATGTATGTATGTATGTTGGGACTTAAAGCCTAATTTTTGTTTAAAATATGGCTTTTGAAAGGAAAAGATTAAAATTCTATTAAATCATTCTTTTATTTACTCCTGGCTTTTTTGTGTGCATCTTTTGAAGAGGTTTTCAATATTTCAACATCGGGTTTGCATCAGTCATTGTTTTTGGGCTTGAAGCTCTATAATTCATTTTCAATATTAACTATTAAATTATTAAAGCTACAGACTGGGATTTGGGAAGTTGTTCGAAGGTCATTTTAATTTGTGATATTTACCCATCGATTTTTGAATAATGCATTATCTGCACCCCAATAAATCAATGGATTTGATTAATTAGATTCAATGCAATTTCATCTTTGTGGACTGCGCAGATGCCGAAGCTTCTGCGCATGTACGGGATACTCTGCTCTACTCATTCGGCTTCCCAGAGAACAAGCTACTCTGGTGAATTTCAGTGATGAATGGCGCTCGTTTAATGAAGTTAGATCAAAGCTGAATCAATGTCTGCAAGATCACATAATGATAGTATTCTACATAATAGAACCAAATATAATAACACAGTATAACATTATTTTAAGACAAAAAATGCCACCTTATGATTGGTTGCATTTTTCTCTCGTAGCCAAAACTCAATGTGCGCCACGGCAAAATATTGGTGGAGTGCTGCAGAGATGGTTGTCCTTCTGGAAGGTTCTCACATCTCCACAGAGGATCTCTGGAGCTCTGTCAGAGTGACCATCGGCTTCTTGGTCACCTCCCTGACCAGGGCCCTTCTCCTCCAATTGCTCAGTTTGGCCAGGCGGCAAGCTCTAGGAAGAGTCTTGGTAGTTCCAAACTTCTTCCATTTAAGAATTATGGAGGCCACTGTGTTCTTGGGGACCTTCAATGCTGCAGAAATGTTTTGGTACTGTTCCCCAGATCTGTGCCTCGACACAATCCTGTCTCGGAGCTCCTTTGACCTCATGGTTTGGTTTTTGCTCTGACATGCACTGTCAACTGTGGGACCTAGTATAGACAGGTGTGCATGCCTTTCCAAAACATGTCCAATCAGTTGAATTTACCACAGGTGGACTCCAATGAAGCTGTAGAAACATCTCAAGGATGGTCAATGGAAGCAGGATGCACCGGAGCTCAATTTTGAGTCTCATAGCAAAAGGTCCGAAAGGTATCGGTTTTGACATTGTCATTATGGTGTATTGTGTGTAGATTTTCCTCAATGTTTATTTAATACATTTTAGAATAAGGCTGTAATGTAACAAATTGTGGAACAAGTCAAGGAGTCTGAATACTTTCCCGAAGACCCTGTATATGCTTCATGATCAACACCTATTTCTTCATGCAACAAACCTGGATAGTTAGTGTCTTAAAATTAACCTCAAAGTAAAGCAATCTAACAGCTTACAGATGGTAGGCAATTAAGGTCACAGTTATGAAAACTTAGGACACTAAAGAGGCCTTTCTACTGACTCGAAAAACACCAAAAGAAAGATGCCCAGGGTCCCTGCTCATCTGCGTGAACGTGCCTTAGTCATGCTGCAAAGAGGCATAAGGACTGCAGATGTGGCCAGGGCAATAAATTGCAATGTCCGTACTGTGAGATGCCTAAGACAGCGCTTTAGGGAGACAGGACGGACAGCTGATCGTCCTCGCAGTGGCAGACCACGTGTAACAACACCTGCACAGGATCGGTACATCCAAACATCACACCTGTGGGACAGGTACAGGATGGCAACAACAACTGCACGAGTTACACCAGGAAAGCACAATCCCTCCATCAGTGCTCAGACTGTCCGCAATAGGCTGAGAGAGGCTGGACTGAGGGCTTGTAGGCCTGTTGTAAGGCAGGTCCTCACCAGACATCACCGGCAACAACGTCGCCTATGGGCACAAACCCACTGTCACTGGACCAGACTGGACTGGCAAAAAGTGCTCTTCACTGATGAGTCGCGGTTTTGTCTTACCAGGGGTGATGGCCGGATTCGCGTTTATCGTCGAAGGAATGAGCGTTACACCGAGGCTTGTACTCTGGAGCGGGATATATTTGGAGGTGGAAGGTCCGTCATGGTCTGGGGCGGTGTGTCACAGCATCATTGGACTGAGCAAGTTGTTACTGCAGGCAATCTCTACGCTGTGTGTAACAGGGAAGACATCCTCCTCCCTCATGTGGTACCCTTCCTGCAGGCTCATCCTGGCATGACCCTCCAGCATGACAATGCCACCAGCCATACTGCTCGTTCTGTGCGTGATTTCCTGCAAGACAGGAATGTCAGTGTTCTGCCATGGCGAGCCCGGATCCCCACAGAAATGTCCGGGAACTTGCAGGTGCCTTGGTGGAAGAGTGGGGTAACATCTCACAGCAAGAACTGGCAAATCTGGTACAGTCCATGAGGAGGAGATGCACTGCAGTACTTAATGCAGCTGGTGGCCACACCACATGCTGACTGTTACTTTTGATTATGACCCCCCTTTGTTCAGGGACACATTATTCCATTTCTGTTAGTCAAATGTCTGTGGAACTTGTTCAGTTTATGTCTGTTGAATCTTATGTTCATAAAAATATTTACACATGTTAAGTTTGCTGAAAATAAACGCAGTTGACAGTGAGAGGACGTTTCTTTTTTTATGAGTTTTTGGTCCTGGGAAATGTTTTTGTTACTTACAACCTCATGCTAATCACATTAGCCTACGTTAGCTCAACTATCCCGCGGATGGGACACCGATCCCGTACAGGTTATTAACGACCATTCCACAGGTGCATGTTCATGGTTCATTGAACAAGCATAGGAAACAGTGTTTAAACCCTTTACAATTAAGATCTGTTAAGTTATTTGGATTTTTATGAATTATCTTTGAAAGACAGGGTCCTGAAAAAGGGATTTTTTTTTTTGCTGAGTTTACATATATTGGCAGAAAGTTTAAATTCTTGTTAATCTAACTGCACTGTCCAACTTACAGTAGCTATTACAGTGAAAGGATATCATGCTATTGTTTGAGGGGAGTGCACAATTGTTAACTTAAATGTATTAATAAACCAATTTGGCACATTTTGGCAGTCTTGATACATTTTGAACAGATATGCAATGGTTCATTCTAAAACGTTGCACGTACACTGCTGCCATCTAGTGGCCAAAATCTAAACTGCGCCTGGGCTGAAAAAATACATTATGGCCTTTCTCTTGCATTTAAAAAATGTGACAAAAAAAAAGATCTGTGTTATATTCCCCTACATTCATTTCAAATTTCCACAAACTTCAAAGTTTCCTTTCGAATGGTAGCAATAATATGCATATCCTTGCTTCATGTCCTGAGCTACAGGCAGTTAGATTTGGGTATGTCATTTTAGGTGACAATTGAAAAAAGGGGTCGGATCCTTGAGGTTTTTAATGAAAGGAATGGCATACAACAAACCTATCCACCGCAATTAGAATAAAATGTACACAAAATAGAAAAATATATACAGCAATGATATACTGCATGACCAAAAGTATGTGGACATCTCATTCCAAAATCATGATCATTAATATGGAGTTGGTCCCCCCTTTCCTGCTATAACAGCCTCCACTCTTCTGGGAAGGCTTTCCGCTAGATGTTGGATCATTGCTGCGGGAACTTGCTTCCGTTCAGCCACGAGTATTAGTGAGGTCAGTCACTGGTGGCGTGTGATTAGGCCTGGCTCGCAGTTGGCGGTCCAATTCATCCCAAAGGTGTTTGATGGGGTTGAAGTCAGGGCTCTGTGCAGCCCAGTCAAGTTCTTCCACACCGATCTAGACAAACCATTTCTGTATGGACTTCGCTTTGTGTGTATATCATATCAGATTCATCCAATAATATCAGCTGTGAGCAGTCAGCCGCATCCCCTAACCAGCCATTAGCCCACTCAGCTGCTTCTCTCCAGAACCAGTGCCAGGTTTAAGTGTCTAAGGGGGCAGTATAAATTGGTGAGCGGGCAATATTTTGGGGGTTCTTGCATTGGAATTATATTGAATTCTGCTTATGTCACGCTAAACCACAATAAACAATGTTCAAATGTCGAGACTCCGAGACCACTGATTGAGTGCTTTTGAAGTGATAGGCTACAGATTTCGCGCCAACCTGTCTCCAATGCGCTTTATCAGCAGAATGGACAGTGCCCCCTATACCGGGTGCTGTCCATTCCAGATCGATTACCAGGACGTGTACTCAGAGCATGCGCGGACCAACTGGCAAGTGTCTTAACTGATTTTCAACCTCTCCCTGACCGAGTCTGTAATACCTACATGTTTCAAGTAGACCACCATAGTCCCTGTGCCCAAGAAAGCGAAGGTAACCTCCATAAATGACTACTGCCCCGTAGCACTCACGTCTGTAGCCATGAAGTGCTTTGAAAGGCTGGTCATGGTTCACAACAGCATTATCCCAGAAACCCTAGGCCCACTCCAGTTTGCAAACTGCACCAACAGATCCACAGATGATGCAATCTCTATTGCACTCCACACTGCCCTTTCCCACCTGGACAAAAGGAACGCCTATGTGAGAATGTTCATTGAATACAGCTCAGCGTTCAACACCTTAGTGCCCACAAAGCTCATCACTAAGCTAAGAACCCTGGGATTAAACACCTCCCTCTAACTGGATCATGGACTTCCTGATGGGCTGCCCCCAGGTGGTAAGGGTAGGTAACAACATATTTGCCTCCATGATCCTCAACACGGGGGGCCCTCGAGTGCGTGCTCAGTCCCCTCCTGTACTTCCTGTTCACCCACGACTGCATGGCCAAGCACGACTCCAACACCATTAAGTTTGCTGACGACACAACAGTGGTAGGCCTGATCACCGACAACGATGAGACAGCCTTTAGGGAGGAGGTCAGAGAACTGGAAGTGTGGTGCCAGGACAACAACCTCTCCCTCAACGTGAGCAAGACAAAGGAGCTGATCATGGACTACAGGAAAAGGAGGCCTGAACACGCACCATTTCAGATCAGATGGGGCTGTCATGGAGCGGGTTGAGAGTTTCAAGTTCCTTGGTGTCCACATCACCAACGTACTATCATGGTCGAAACACACAAAGACAGACGTGAAGAGGGCACGACAACACATTTTCCCCCTCAGGAGACTGAAAAGATTTGGCATGGGTCCCCAGATCCTCAAAAAGTTCTACAGCTGCACCATCGAGAGCATCCTGACTGGTTGCATTACCACCTGGTATGGCAACTGCTCGGCCTCTCGTCCCTAAGGCGCTACAGAGGGTAGTGCGTACGGCCCAGTACATCACTGGGGCCAAGTTTCCTGCCATCCAGGACCTATATACTAGGCGGTGTCAGAGGAAAGTACATAAAATTGTCAAAGACTCCAGTCACCCAAGTCATAGACTGTTCTCTCTGCTACCGCACGACAAGTGGTACCGGAGCGCCAAGTCTAGGTCCAAAAGACTCCTTAACAGCTTCTACCCCCAAGCCAAAAGACTGCTCAACAATTAATCAAATGGCCACCCAGACTTTTTACATATACATCCCCCCTTTGTTTTTACACTGCTGCTACTGGCTGTTTATTATCTATCCATAGTCACTTTACCCCTACCTACATGTACAAATGACCTCGATTAATCAAATCAAATGTATTTATATATCCCTTCGTATATCAGCTGAAATCTCAAAGTGTTGTACAGAAACCCAGCCTAAAACCCCAAACAGCAAGCAATGCATGTGAAGAAGCACGGTGGCTAGGAAAAACTCCCTAGAAAGGCCAAAAACCTAGAGAGGAACCAGGCTATGAGGGGTGGCCAGTCCTCTTCTGGCTGTGCCGGGTGGATATTATAACAGAACATGGTCAAGATGTTAAAATGTTCATAAATGACCAGTATGGTCAAATAATAATAATCATAGTAGTTGTCGAGGGTGCAACAAGCACGTCCGGTGAACAGGTCAGGGTTCCGTAGCCGCAGGCAGAACAGTTGAAACTGGAGCAGCAGCATGGCCAGGTGGACTGGGGACAGCAAGGAGTCATCATGCCAGGTAGTCCCGAGGCATGGTCCTAGGGCTCAGGTCCTCTGAGAGAAAGAAAGAAAGAGAGAATTAGAGAGAGCATATTTAAATTCACACAGGACACCGGACAAGAGAATACTCCAGATGTAACAGACTGACCCTAGCCCCCCGATTAACCTTTACCCCTGCACATTGACTCGGTACCGGTACCCCCTGTATATAGCCTCGTTATTTTATTGTGTTCGTTTTTATTTTATTTAGTAAATATTTTCTTAACTCTATTTCCTGAGCTGCATTGTTGGTTAAGGGCTTGTATAAGCATTTCACGTTAAGGTCTACACCTGTTGTATTCGGCAGATGTGACAAATAAGATGTGATTTGATATACACTAAAGCAAGGCTTGTTTTGGTAATGAATATAGGCTACAAGATAGATAGGCTGTTTGTAATAGGTGAATTACCCTTTGTGAAAGAAGCGGTACACACCGCTGTCTTACCAAAATAATGCAAACTAATGCTTGAAAGTAGTAGCCTAGTTATTCATGCATGCAAACAAAAATACTGAATAGCAGTTTGGCTTAGAATATCAACATAACTGGGAATGTGATCGAATGAATGCAAACAGAACAAAACGGCAGTATCAAGTAGGCCTAGTAAACTAAGTAAAGTTATGACAATGTATATTTAGGCTAGTTACAGTACATTAACAGTAAACACACTACATAAAAGGCGAATGGAGATCCAAATAACCAAAACACAGCCTACTACAGCGAGATTGTCACGTCCTGACCATAGTAAGATGTGATTTTCTATGGTAGAGTAGGTCAGGGCGTGACGGGGTGTTTTGTGTTTTTCTATTTCTATGTTCTTAGATTCTAGTTTTTGTATTTCTATGTTGGCTTGTTTGAGATGATCTCCAATTGGAGGCAGCTGGTCCTTGTCTCTAATTGGAGATCATATTTAAGTAGGGGTTTTTCTTCCTGCGTTTTGTGGGTGATTATATTTTGAGTAGTGTTTGTTTCTCTCTGCGTCACGCTTTGCTGTTTTGTCAAGTCAGTTATTTATGTATTGCAAAGTTTCACGGATTTAATAAAATGTGGAACTACAACCACGCTGCACTTTGGTCCGCTCCTTTCGACAGCCGTGACAGAGATGCAGACATGCACAGCTGTCTTGCCAAATAAATAGGCCTATAGGCCCACTTCAGACATGGAAAATTGTGCTGCTCATTAGTACAGCAACACTTTATAGTATGGAACAATACACTTCTGTGGATTAAATTCCACCCACCCACGTAATCAATTAAGCACTGCTGGCCTACCATAAACATGTTTCCAGAGTATTAAGATTGTTCAAATATGTACTGTATATTCTACTGATTATTTTCGGAAAATGTGCAAACTATATGCACATTTTGTGTCACCTTTTTGGGCCTTAACCAGTTTGTATCCCTGCTTCCTCACTGCCTCCCTCTGCTTAAGGCCGCAGCATGCTTCAGTTCCCGACAGCTGAAGTTGGCTAGACGAACCAAACGAGTTTGTTCGAGTACTCCCTTAAGACATTCGCTTGAAAATACTAGAAAAAAATTGTCAATATTACTGTTTGTCCATTTTGAGATGCTGTAGCCAGTATACACTTCCTCAAAATAGTCAGAATTAATCTAAGATAACTCAAGAAATGTCATTTATCTTTACTTTTTTTTTTATAACTAAGATGTTTGGTTCAGTATTTCTTAATGAAAAAATGTGCATGAAAACGAGTCGTCTCTCATTGAATGACAAAGACTTTACTGACGAATCAATACTGTTTACCAATTACCGACGAAGGGGCGTAGACTTTGGCTACGGACTTAGGCTTGTGTCAAGAAAAATTGCCTAACAACCAAAAAACCTTAATCGAAGTCCAAAACTAAGAAAAACATCACAAAAACGTAGTCATAATATATGCACATACTCTTCCGAACTGTTTTGACTGGGAAGCATGCGGACGCCTCAGAGGCCTCCAGCTCCCCTTGAAAGAAGGCAGTGGCAGTGAGGCCTTCTGCTTTGTAAGTCTGACTATTTTAGAGCAGGTAAAGTACTTCACCTCTCTGGTCTGATAAAATAAATGAATGGAGGAGCCATCACTGAGGTAGCGGGACTTTGGCTGGCCACATGCTAGACAGGTGGTAATCATTACATTTTTTCACCATCCTCTCGACTGCTAGGGAGGACCCCCTGCGGGTGGGTTTACTGGAGCAGGTGGCGTGGCAGGGGATGTGACTGGGACACTGACCGTTTCACACTGCAGTAACATAATGCCACAGCTGTCAAGAATCCAGAAGCTTCTCTGGGCTGGTGTTAAGAGCAGATCCACCCGCTCCTGGATGTCTTTCCCTATGGTGCTTGGCCAGTACCCCATCATTGGCAGCTCTCATGGGCTCTGTCCATCGACTGTGGTGCAATACGACCGTTGCTTGATGGGGCCAGAGCAGGCAGCACAGGGAGAAGCTGTCAGGAACAATGTTGTGGCTGGCAGCGGCAAAGGTGTGCTTGGCAGATCTAAAAGAAAGGCACAATATTCTTTGAACGACAAAGCCTTGACTATACACTAACCTAAATAGTGTGTGTGTGAGACAGAATGAGTTACAATGACTTCAGAGAGTATTCGCACTCCTTGACTTTTTCCAAGTGTCGTTGTTTTACAACCTTACTCAGTTGCCGGAGAGAAAGGAAACCGCTCAGGGAATTCACCATGAGGCCAATGGTGACTTTCAAACAGTTACAGAGTTTAATGGCAGTGATAGGAGAAAACTGAAGATGGATCAACAACATTGTAGTTACTCCACAATACTAACAGAGTGAAATGAAGGAAGCTTGTACAGAATACAAATATTCCAAAAAATGTTTGCAATAAGGCACTAAAGTAATACTGCCTGCATCATGTTATGAGTATGCTTGTCATCGTCAAGGACTAGGGAGGTTCTTTTATGATAAAAAGAAACGGAATAGAGCTAAATACAGGCAAAATCCTAGAGGAAAACCTGGTTCAGTCTGCTTTTCAACAGACACTGGGAGAATATTGCACCTTTCACCAGGACAATAACCTAAAACACAAAGCCAAATATACATTGGAGTTGCTTACCTAGATGACATTGAATGTTCCTGAGTAGCCTAAATACAGTTTTGACTTAAATCGGCTTAAATCTATGGCAAGACATGAAAATGGCTGGCTAGCAATGATCAACAACCAACTTGACAGAGCTTGAAGAATTTGTTTTATAATAATGTGCAAATATTGTGCAATCTAGGTGTGTAAAGCTCTTAGAGAACCAGAAAGACTCAGCTGTAATCGCTGCAAAAGGTGATTCTAACATGGGGGATTGATTACTTTTTAACTAATCAAGATATATTCTTGTTTTATTTGTAGTATTATGTCAGGATTATTCTTCCACTTTGACAGAGTATTTTGTGTAGATTGTTGACAAAAAAAGACAATTAAATACATTTTATTCCCACTTTGTAACAACAAATGTGGACAAAGTAAAGGGGTGTGAATACCTTCTGAAGGCACTGTAGATATGTGTGTGATATCATTTGAATTACCTGTATCCAGCAGGAACTCTTCAGCGCACTCTTCTTTTGTTGCGGCAAGAGCTGGTGCCAAAGGTAAGCAGAACAGGACGGCCTGTAGGGAGGACTCCCAGCTAACAATTCTAAGGAGAGAGATTGTTTTTGTGATGTTACCCGTAATGTTCCCCTAATGTTTGTATCCAGTTTTCCGTTAGTTAGGGGAACATTCTATGTTAACTTTCTGATAACATTTTAGTATGTTGTAGTGTTAAAGTTAGGAGAACCTTCCCTTAATGTCAAGATTAATTTATCCAAAATGTGGTTACATTTTCAAAATATATAACAATGTTGTAGATGCTTTTTATGGGACGTAGCAAGAACAATGATGTGTCCAGTTTCCTGAGGTTTACGAGAATATTCCATCAAACTACTCTGCAGCTGCCACCACAACATCTATTTTCTCAGATTTTACATTCCATTTCTGCAGTACAGTTGATAACCATTGCTATTAACGCTAACCTTACTGAAGCATACAGTGCATTGGAAAAGTATTCAGACACCTTGACTTTTTCCAAAATTTGTTACGTTACAGCCTTATTCTAAAATTGATTAAATACATTTTTTCGTTATCAATCTGCATACCCCATAATGACAAAGCAAAAACAGGTATATAAAATGCAAATGTATATAAAAAAAACATACCTTATTTACATTAGTATTCAGACCCTTTACTATGAGACTCGAAATTGAGCTCAGGTGCATGCTGTTTCCATTGATGATCCTTGAGATGTTTCTACAACTGGAGTCCACCAGTGGTAAATTCAATTGATTGGACATTATTTGGAAAGGCACACTCCTGTCTATATAATGTGCCACAGTTGACAGTGCATGTCAGAGCAAAAACCAAGCCATGACGTCAAATTAATTGTCTGTAGAGCTCCGAGACAGGATTGTGTCGAGGGTACAAAAAAACATGTATCCAGCATTGAAGGTCCCCAAGAACACAGTGGCCTCCATCGTTCTTATATGGAAGAAGTTTGGAACCACCAAGACTCTTCCTAGAGCTGGCCACCCGGCCAAACGGAGCAATCGGGGGAGAAGGGCCTTGGTCAGGGAGGTGACCAAGAACCTGATGGTCTCTCTGACAGAGCTCCAGAGTTCGTCTGTGCAGATGGGAGAACCTTCCAGAAGGAAAACCCTCTCTGCAGCACTCCACCAATCAGGCCTTTATGGTAGAGTGGCCAGACGGAAGCCACTCATTAAAAGGCACATGACAGCCCACTTGGAGTTTGCCAAAAGGCACTGAAAGGAGTCTTAGACCATGAAAAACAAAATTCTCTGGTCTGATGAAACCAAGATTGAACTCATTGGCCTGAATGCCAAGCGTAATTTACATTTACATTTAAGTCATTTAGCAGACGCTCTTATCCAGAGCGACTTACAAATTGGTGCATTCACCTTATGATATCCAGTGGAACAACCACTTTACAATAGTGCATCTAAATCTTTTAAGGGGGGGGGTTAGAAGGATTACTTTATCCTATCCTGGAGGAAAACCAGAATCATGCTGTGGGGATGTTTTTCAGCAGCAGGGACTGGGGAACTGGGAGACAGGTTTGAGAAAAAGATGAACAGAGCAAAGTACAGAGAGATCCTTGATGAAAACCTGATCAGGACTTCAGACGGATGAAGGTTCACCTTCCAACAGGACAATGACCCGAAGTACACAGCCAAGACAACGCAGGAGTGGCTTCGGGACAAGTCTCTGAATGTCCTTGAGTGGCCCAGCCAGGGCCCAGACTTGAACCCGATCGAACATCTCTGGAGAGACCTGAAAATAGCTGCAGCGACGCTCCCCATCCAACCTGACAGAGCTGGAGAGGATCTGCAGAGAAGAATGGGAGAAACTCCCCAAATACAGGTGTGCCAAGCTTGTAATTTCTAAAAACCTGTCTTTGCTTTGTCATTATGGGGTATTGTGTGTAGATTGATTTTAGAATAAGGCCGTAATGTAACAAAATGTGGAAAAAGTCAAGGGGTCAGAATACTATCCGAATGCACTGTATATCAGTCGTTGGACTATCACTCTGTGCTGGCACATATCTACTACTAACAGGGATCCTCTCAGGATCCCTCACCCTTGACCCATCCTCCTCTGCTTTCTTCACCGCCTCAGCATACAAAACCTTCTGCACTACTCTAGCCATTTCAACCTGCCTCAGGTACCTGACACTTCCGGCCCCCAGCAACATGGCCACCCCTACAGTTGACACAACAACTTTATCCATCGAAGCTACACAAACTGTGTTAACTAACCTCCAGACGAGCTTCAATGCCATACAACTCTCCTTCCGTTGCCTCCAACTATTCTTAAATGCAAGTAAAACTAAATGCATGCTCTTCAACTGATCGCGTCCCGCACCTGCCCACCCGTCCAGCATCACTACTCTGGACAGTTCTGACTTAGAATATGTGGACAACTACAAATACCTAGGTGTATGGTTAGACTGTAAACTCTCCTTCCAGACTCACATTAAGCATCTCCAATCCAAAATTAAATCTAGAATTGGCTTCCTATTTCGCAACAAAGCATCCTTCACTCATGCTGCCAAACATACCCTCGTAAAACTGACCATCCTACCAATCCTCGTCTTTGGCGATGTCATTTACAAAATAGCCTCCAATACCCTACTCAACAAGCTGGATGCAGTCTATCACAGTGCCATCCGTTTTGTCACCAAAGCCCCATATTCTACCCGCCATTGAGACCTGTACGCTCTCGTTGGCTGGCCCTCGCTTCATACTCGTCGCCAAACCAACTGGCTCCAGGTCATCTACAAGTCTCTGCTAGGTAAAGCCCCACCTTATCTCAGCTCACTGTTCACCATAGCAGCACCTACCCGTAGCACACGCTCCAGCAGGTATATCTCACTAGTCACCCCTAAAGCCAATTCCTTCTTTGGCCACCTTTCCTTCCAGTTCTCTGCTGCCAATGACTGGAACGAACTGCAAAAAAAATTTAAAAAAATAAATAAAAAATCACTGAAGCTGGAGACTCATATCTCCTTCACTAACTTTAAGCACCAGCTGTCAGAGCAGATCACAGATCACTGCACCTGTGCATAGCCCATCTGTAATATAGCCCATCCAACTACCCCATCCCCATACTGTATTTATTTATTTATCTTGCTCCTTTGCACCCCAATATCTCTACTTGCACATTCATCTTCTGCACATCAATCCCTCCAGTGTTTAATTGGTATTTTGTAATTACTTCGCCAACATGGAATATTTATTGCCTTACCTCCCTTATCTTACCTCATCTGCACACACTGTATATAGATTTTTTCTACTGTATTATTGACTGTTTGTTTATTACATGTGTAACTCTGTTGTATGTGTCGAACTGCTTTGCTTTATTCTTGGCCAGGTCGCAGTTGTAAATGAGAACGTGTTCTCAACTAGCCTACCTGGTTAAATAAAGGTGAAATCATTAAAAAAAAAATTAAATCCTCTATCCCATGCCCTCCTGCACATTTCCCACATTTTGGAATCTCACTTCTACACTGCTGCTACATGACCATAAACGTGGCACCTGAAACACTGCATTGGATTGGGCACAAAAACTCTAACAGTATACCTGATATATCCTAACATGACTTTGTCGGGTAAAGACTCTGACTCAAAAGGACTCTCAGTGACTGTTTCACCACACTCCCAACTGGCTGACAAACACCAGGAATCTTCAACTTCAATTGCTCCACCTCCACACTTAATGCTACCCCAGAAATCATTCCTTTCAATGTTGCCCTGTTCCTAAGAAGAAAGCAAGAAACAGATCTGGACCCAAGTTGTGATCCCTCTGGTCAGAAGAAACACGAACAAATGTCAGTCCACTCCAGCTTACCTTCACTGATTCAACTGCACTCTACTCCTTTCCTATCCACCCTGAAACCACAAATGGATCATCCAAAAGGCAAGGATCCACTTTCTCCAAAAGTGTCACTCCTACTGGACCAGATTCTTCTTTATCATGTCCATTGATGCCAGGCTTGGGTTCCGAACTCTTTATCACATCTTCCACCTCACTTAACTTGCCCTCATTCACTTCCATTTCATTTCCAGAACCCAGTCTGGTGCACAGCTCTGTTTGCACTTGACACCCTTCTTCAACACCCCATCTCCATTTCTATCGCCAACTTCCTCAAATACAAATCCAACCTCTGCTTTCCTCATGCTCTCCTCAGAATTCCAACTTTCTGTGCCCCTGTCCCAATATTCCACTTCTTTGCTTGCGGCCCGGTGGCATCCCGACGTAACGCCCTCTCATAATCGTCCTTCTCACCTCGGAAACGTGTCTTCTCTGGGCGCCGACATTTTGAGAGCATGAGCCACACACAGAAAAATTACCTCAGCCAGTTCTCTCATTCATCTCTCTCTGACATGCACTGTCAACTGTGGGACAGGTGTCCAAACAAATTAATTGGCCACAGGTGGACCCCAATCAAGTTGTAGCAATATCTTGAGGATGATCAAAGGAAATTGGATGCACCTGAGCTCAATTTGGAGTGTCTGGCAAAGGGGTTTAAATACTTATGTTAATGAGATATTTCTGTGTTTAATTTTCAATAAAAACATTTAAAAACATGGTTTTGCTTTGTTATTATGGGGTATTGTGTGTATATGGGTGAGAATTTTTTTTTAATCCATTTTAAATTCAGGCTGTAACAACAAAATGTGGAATAAATCAAGGGGTATGATAAAAGCTCCAGACGTGTTTCGTTGGACATTGCAAGAACATTCATGTGTCCAGGTTAGGAGAATTTTCCATCAATTTCCCACCAAACATTCACAGAACATGGTTGCCATGTTCTCAGAAATAGGGTATTAATGTCCCCAAAAATGGCATTACACATCATATCTTGTTACTGTGCCAATCAAGGCCCTGATTGGTGAACCACTGATCCATTCATAGCTCTTTATCTGTTGGCAAGGTTAGGGATACTATCACACAGTGCTTTAATGTATAGTGTTTTAAATGTAGATATTTACACTTCAGCATAGATGATTACATTGTGCATGTTCATTTATACAGTAATTATTATTCTACACGTCTTCACCTGGGATTTGAAATCACAACCTCTTGTTCACAGTACTGTGATCTTCCTGCTACGCCACCATGTCCGTGTAAGGTATCAGTTAATCTGACTATTAAATTCTTATCATTGATTTTATTTGTGTATTTCAGCAATTTAAGGCTTTCTTTAGAGTTGTCTAATGTTGGTGGAGACTGTTTCAATGATACTCCTGAATCTCGAATGATTGTGTGTTTCTCACATGACTGGCCTATCTGGGTGATGTTTTTTCTCACCTGAATGATTTGAATCTAGGATTACAGGAACTCTCCACAACTAAATTCAATGTGCAGGACAAAATTGAAGCTATGATTACGAAGTTGGAGCTCTTCTCTGTCTACATTAACAAGGACAACACACGTCTTTCCATCATTGTATGATTTTTTGTGTGCAAATGAACTCAAGCTTACGGACAATGTCAAATGTGATATAGTGAAGCACCTGAGTGTGCAATTACGCAGGTACTTTCCCAAAACGGATGACACAAACAACTGGATTCATTACTATTTTCATTCCCTGCCTCCAGTCCACTTACTGATATCTGAACAAGAGAGCCTCATTGAAATTGCAAGAAGCGGTGCTGTGAAAATTTAATTTCAGATTTCTGGATTGGGCTGCTCAAAGTATCCTGCCTTGGCAAATCGCGCTGTTAAGACACTCATGCCCTTTGCAACCACGTACCTATGTGAGAGTGGATTCTCGGCCCTCACTAGCGTGACAACTAAATACATGCACAGACTGTGTGTGGAAAATTATTTAAGACAGACTCTCTCCAATACAACCCAACATTGCAGAGTTATGTGCATCCTTTCAAGCACACCCTTCTCATTAACCTGTGGTGAGTCACACTTTGATGAACAAATACGGTTTTATATGTAAGATAGTTAAATAAAGAGCAAAATTATTGATTATTATTCTATTATTATTTGTGCCCTGGTAAAGGAGAAGAGCTCATTATCACTCCCCACGAGCTGGGTTGTGACAAAAATGCACACATTTTTATGTTTAATAGATGTATCATATAGTGTGTGTGGCAGGCTTACAAAGATGGCAAAAAACAACATTTGAGAGTGCGTTGACCCTGGTAATACAGGGGGTACGCAGCTGGAGGTTTAATGTTTGAAGGGGTACGGGACTATAAAAAGTTTGGGAACCACTGTCGTAGACAAACAGGTAGACTGCCATGAAGAGACCGGTCAGGAAGCAGTGAATGTCGTAGACAAACAGGTAGACTGTCATGAAGAGACCGGTCAGGAAGCAGTGAATGTCGTAGACAAACAGGTAGACTGTCATGAAGAGAATGGTCAGGAAGGAATGAATGTCGTGGAGAAGGAATGTTCATGGATCTGCTGAGTGATCCATGAATGATGTTTTTTTTTTTAAATGTCAAAGCTCTGTATTTTCCATGGGTAACATTCGAATTGGATTTTCAACAGGTAAGGGCAGTTCAAGTTTTAATACTTAATGTGACTTTACAATTGGGTAAGGTACAGTATTGCAGGAAACAGAAATAATGATTTTGCAATGCGGTGCTCATTGAATTCAACTGGGAATACAATCAACCAACAAATGTACTTGTCGATAGGCTTGCCAAGAATTGTAGGCAAGGGAACTAAGCAAATGTACTCTCTATCAGGGCCACAACATCATGATCATGTAGTCATGCAGACCAGCGAGGAGGAGAAAAGCCTGCTTTGGGTGAGCTAGCTAGAACATCAGCTAGCTATAATATCAGGTAGACATTTTCAGGAGAAGCATGGATAGATCTAGCTATCTGTAGTAATATTATTAATTTAAACCTTGCACATTATGTGTATGTGTTACATTCCATATTATAATCCATTTGTACTCTATTGCCATCTGTCTCATGTCCGTAGAGCTCTGAGACAGGATTGTGTCTCATGACAGACTGACCGCTTCTTCTCTAAACCATCTTAACTGATATATTTTCAATTTCCAAAATATTGTATTTTTAGCTGCTTGAAAAACCTAAAGTAAAAGACTCAAAAACAAAACTTAAGAATGGGAAGCATAGAAATCGAGCATATAGAACAGATCAACCGCTTGTTAGACTTGCTTTCAATGAGAATGACAGATCTATAACTAACTTTTCTATCAATTGGTCGGGTCGCCCAAAATGTTACATATTGCAGCTTTAACGAACATTGCGCTAGAACAACAATTACCTAGCTATAACAGGAAGACATTTGAAGGAAAAGCAGCTAACCCAGTAATCCAATAAAAAGTATATTATTGCATTGGTTTGACATTGACATCTAGCTAGCTAGCTAATCAAGATAAAAAGGTGAGCTCTCAGATTCTCTCTCTGTAGCAGTTAGCTCTAATCTCATCGGAGCAACTGCACATAATCTTCCCCATCCCCTCTTGCCCTGATTCTACAGGGAGCTAGCCTCTCTCCTCAAAACATTATTAGCAAGCTAGATAATGTTAGCCAACTTGAGCAGAGATCTCAGCTAACTTAAAAAGCCAACCAACTACACACCAAAATACACAAATGTTAGTCTCAACCAAATGACAAGTATGCTGAACAAAAATATAAACGCATGTAAAGTGAGCTGAAATAAAATATCCCAGAAACGCTCCATACACACAAAAAGCTCCAAGACCTCCACATCAGGCTTATTCACCTGTGTGTGTGGGGGGGATGGTGTCACCCCTTTGTATGTCCTCAGAGTGTGCAAAGCTGTCATCAAGACGAAGGGTGGCTACTTTGAAGAATCTGAAATATCTTTTGATTTGTTTAACACTTTTTTGGTTACTACATGATTCCATATGTGTTATTTCATAGTTATGATGTCTTCACTATTATTGTGCAATGTAGACAATAGAACAAAAATTAAGAAAAACACTTGAATGAGTAGGTGTCCAAACTTTTGACTGGTACTGCATATATATCAATTGATTCTTGAAGAATATAACTCATGAGCTTAGTTCAACTGTCACACTCCATGAGAACCCAAATTATAAGCTTGATTTTCTCCAATGTTTGTAAATGTAAACAAACACTGTATAGCCTCATAACATGGTTAAAACAATAATTTTGATATCATGGATGGTCAGTCCTTGCATCCATAGCTGTCTATTAATCCGAGAGTGGTTACATTTCTCCAGGCCCATCCCTCATCGTTTTACCAAAACAGAGGTGGGGCGACCGTTTTGTTTCTGTTTCATCTGTGGATTTGCCCTTTGAACAGCAAGGTAAAGTGTCACCAACAAAAATGTAAACAATAGGCCTATAGCAAATTTTGCATAAGGCATTCATTTTTCACATGTAAATAGCACCTTTCAGTAGTGCTTAAAGCTTGCCATTCCATGAGCACAGCATTTATTTTTCAACTAGAATCATTAGGCCCAAACAGTCATTAATGACAACAAAATCATAAAACAACAGAGTAGGGCTGGCTAATAAGTATTTCGTTTTGGGGTTATGCTCAGGTAAAAAACAATTTGGCTAATCTATACTTCCATATTTCCAAGTCCTATTCTTGAAGATCAATGGGTATAATTGTATCATTATATGTAGTAGAAAGCGATGGGTTAGAAGAAGCCTACTTAACCAACCCATAAAGTTAAATTTAAAATCCATATGGCCAGCTATGTAAACTTTAACATTGATTTATCCTGCAATAGATGTCGTTCAATTGGTAACGCCTTGTAATGCCTCTTAATGGGAAAGTATTCTAAAAGTAACTGAATGTAATCAGATTACGTTACTGAGTTTGGGTAATCCAAAAGTTACATTACTGATTACAATTTTGGACATGTAGTTACTGTAACAGATTACATTTAGAAAGTAACCTATCCAACCCTGCATTTACAGCATAAGCCCAGGTCAGCTTGTCATCAAACACCCTTGTCCCTGGAAGGAGTTTAACATGTAAACAGAGTTTTAAAAAAATGAATAATTTCCATCAAATACAATATACAAATATAATACACATTGATGAATGTCCCTTTAAAGCCCATTCCCTGATCTGAATCAGTCACAGGAACAGGAGAGAAGGGGGGGGGGCAGACGCAGGACCAGAGAGGGCAGAGCTGGGTTGTGCAGGGGAAGACGCAGGACCGGAGAGGGCAGAGCTGGGTTGTGCAGGGGAAGACGCAGGACCGGAGAGGGCAGAGCTGGGTTGTGCAGGGGAAGACGCAGGACCGGAGAGGGCAGAGCTGGGTTGTGCAGGGGAAGATGCAGGACCGGAGAGGGCAGAGCTGGGTTGTGCAGGGGAAGACGCAGGACCGGAGAGGGCAGAGCTGGGTTGTGCAGGGGAAGACGCAGGACCGGAGAGGGCAGAGCTGGGTTGTGCAGGGGAAGACGCAGGACCGGAGAGGGCAGAGCTGGGTTGTGCAGGGGAAGACGCAGGACCGGAGAGGGCAGAGCTGGGTTGTGCAGGGAAGACGCAGGACTGGAGACGGCAGAGCTGGGTTGTGCAGGGGAAGACGCAGGACTGGAGAGGGCAGAGTTGGGTTGTGCAGGGGAAGACTAGGACTGGAGAGGGCAGAGCTGGGTTGTGCAGAGCCACACTCAGGGCTGTGGCTCTGCACAAAAATATACACACAACATGCAACAATTTCAAAGAGTTTAGAGTTACCGTTTGTTGTTGTTGAATGCCGAAACCTGAACTAAGACCTTGGTTTAAAAGCTGACTGTTTTTACATACTTTTATTTTGGATCCTGCGGCTCTGTTGGGCTAAATTGCTGTGAGCGCTGCTGTGTGTCCTGGGATCCTGCTAGATTCCGCATAGGGGGAGGGACACGAAAGCCCAGATGGTCATTTGAATGCACAAATATACCATGATGAGTTCCTGTTGCCCATTGTGGGGCCTATTTTTTTAAGATATGCATCTGTTGCTCACAGATATCTGTATTCACAGTCATGTGAAATCCATAGAATAATGCCTAATGAATTTATTTCAATTGACTGATTTCCTCATATGAACTGTAACTCAGTAAAATATTTTACTGTTGCGTTTTTTTATTTTGGTTCAGTATAGATGCATTTCAATGTTGTTTAACACAAAGTAAACAAAAACCTGATCCAATTTGCATATTCATACTGAGTTTGCAGCAAACAGAATGTTCGCCACAAGTTTCCCAGAATTGTTTGCCAGAAGTTCACAAGTTGCCACAAATTTACTGCAACAGTTTGCCACAAAACTAATTTGCATGTGAAAATATCAGTTTGTGGCAAATTGGCCAAAGGTTTGCCACAACTGTATGCCAGAAGCCTGTTTTTTCAGTAAAGGAAGTACCAAAACCCCTTGATATAGGGGAGGCACATCCAAGCAGATGAGGAAATTGGCTAGGATGGAAGAAATTATATAGTAAAACCTGCCAAAGAGCAAATGCAAACCTGGGAAAAAAACTCACTGCCCTCCCCTGTGCCCAATAAATAAAAACATATAACCCTCCCCAAATAAAAAAAGAAAAGTTTGACAAACCTTCCCTATTTTGGACCACCCCTCCCCAGTAAACTGCAATCTGTTCCTAACTAGTTGATCAATAAATCATGCGATTTATGTCAGTTGCTAGGTCTTTTCTAATGATAATGCTGGCTAGCTAGCTATGACTCCATACAGAGTCAAGCTAATGTTAGCTAACTAGCTAGCTTAAAAAATAGATTGGAAAATAACTTTACATAATCGATTTTGGTAGCTAGTATCAGACTACAAAGTCAGAGTTAAACTCTTAAAGCTGCAATATGTAACTTTTTGGGCAATCCAAATTCAAAAAGAACTGTGCATTATAGATCTGTCATTCTAATTGAAAGCAAGTCTAACATGCTGTAGATATGTTCTATGTGTGCTATTTCTATGCTTCCCATTCTTAAGTTTTTGGGTCTTTTACTTTCAGTTTGGTACACCAGCTTCAAACAGCTGAAATACTGTCACGTCCTGACCAGTATAGAGTATATTTGGTTATTGTAGTTTGGTCAGGACGTGGCAGAGGGTAGTTGATGTATGTATTATGGGGTTTGTCACTGGTCTAGGTCTGTGTTTCTATGAATAGTTAATTTGGGTTGGACTCTCAATTGAAGGCAGGTGTGTTGAGTTGCCTTTGATTGGGAGTCCTATATAGTAGGGTGTGTTTGTTTTTCGTGGGTAGTTGTTTGAGAGCACTGCTTTTTGTTGAGCCTGCTTTCACTGTTTCATGTCGCTAGTTTGTTTTCTTCCGTGGTGTTCGCATTATTTTATAAATAAATATGTTGAGCACGAAACCCGCTGCGCATTGGTCCCTTTCTACGACGACAAACACAACATTTTTGGTTATTGAAAAGATATTTCACAGCGGTTTAGAAGGTACAAGGATCGTCACATTGTACCATCTAAACTATTTGAATTTTATCAACCAGGAAATGGAAGAAGGATTTCTGCATATTGCAACTTTAATAACAATGACTTGGATAATAGCTTCCAAAAACATATTATAAAGAAGAAAAACACTTGCTACCTAGCCATAAAATAAAGATATTTAAACTTACCCGCCATGACTGCTAACAGCTGGGATTCATTGGTAGACATTGCATGATCAGTCTCAGTGGTAAACTCATAATGCATGTCATGATTGACCAAACTGGTCTCAGAGCATTTTGTATTATTCTGTACATAAATCTGAGAGCCTTCATTTACTATGTCATGTTACGTTTCGCATTAGTATTACATTTAATTTCTTTAAAACATTTTTTTTATTTTAACCTTTATTTAACTAGGCAAGTCAGTTAACAAATTCTTAATTGCATTATTTGCAATTTCATATGATATGTTATGAATTACAATTCCTATTATATGTTAGACATCTTACGAATGTAATGTAAGACATCTTACGAATTCTAGCTAGGTGGCTAAAGTTATCTAGCGGGCTAACGTTAGCTAGGCTAGGGGCTAGGGTTAAGTTTAGGAGTTAGGTTAAAGGGTTAAGATTAGGGTTAGGGGAAGGTTGAGCTAAGATGGTTAAGGGTAGGGTTAGGTTAAGGGTTAGCTAACATGCTAAGTAGTTGTAAAGTAGCTAAAAAGTAGAAAGTGGTTTAAAAGTTTCTAATTAGCTAAAATGCTAAAGTTGTCCGTGATGAGATTCGAACTCGCAACCTTTGGGTTGCTAGACGTTATCGTTATACGGCCACCCAACCACCCCTTTAATAGGTAACCCTCTGTCTTATGTAACCATAACAAACGTAACATATCATACTAATTAAAGTATCCTGGATTTACATTTACTATGCTTTGTCTACTCTATGAGACCAGGCTGGATTGACAGGTGGTTGAACCAGACAACACCACCCATGTGAGCTGTCACCAACCAACCAGTGTAGAGTATGCTGATCTATGAAAAATAATCAAATTGGTTAGAAGAAACAGGTGGTGGAAGGCTGGAGCAGGGAATGGCGTCCCTTGAGAAAGCAAGAAAGAGATGCATGTCAGGAGAAGTGCAGTAAGGAGACCTATACTTGAAGTTTAATGACTCCAACCTAAGTGTTTCAACCACTCCACAAAATTGTTAACTATAGTTTTAGCAAGTCGGTTAGGACATCTACTTTGTGCATGACACAAGTAATTTTTCCAACAATTGTTTACAGACAGATTATTTCACTTAAAATTCACTGTATCACAATTCCAGTGGGTCAGAAGTTTACATACACTAAGTTGACTGTGCCTTTTTAACAGCTTGGAAAATTCAAGAAAATTATGTCACGGCTTTAGAAGCTTCTGTTAGGCTAATTGACATAATTTGAGTCAATTGGAGGTGTACCTGTGGATGTATTTCAAGGCCTACAATCAAACTCAGTGCCTCTTTGCTTGACATCATGGGAAAATCAGAAGAAATCAGCCAAGACCTCAGAAAATAAATTGTAGACCTCCACAAGTCTGGTTCATCCTTGGCAGCAATTTCCAAACGCCTGAAGGTACCACGTTCATCTGTACAAACAATAGTACGCAAGTATAAACACCATGGGTGTAACGGACGTCGTCACAAGAAAACCAAGATGCAGCGGAGGTTGTGTGTTAATCTTGACATTTAATAAAAATGAACCACTACAAACAAAACACTTGATAGCAACGACATCAAACAGTCCTGTCTGGTCCCAACTGAAGAAAACAAAGAACGACAGTTTCACAGGCTACAATAATAACAGCAGTGCAAAATACAACTACCCACCATTAACAACCCCAAACACATACCTATATATAGGACTCTCAATCAGAGGAAAATAGAAACACCTGCCTCCAATTGAGAGTCCACACCCAAACCTAAACATAGAAATACTAAACTAGACAGAACGTAGAAAATACAACCTAGAACATACCCAACACCCAGAACTAACAAATCACACACCCTAAACACAACCAACCACCCCGAACCAACCAAAACAAATACCCTCTGCCACGTCCTGACCAAACTACAATACAAATAATACCTAAACTGGTCAGGACGTGACAATGGGACCACGCAGCCGTCATAACAATCAGGAAGGAGACGCGTTCTGTCTCCTAGAGATGAACGTACTTTGGTGTGAAAAGTGCAAATCAATCCCAGAACAACAGCAAAGGACCTTGTGAAGATGCTGGAGGAAACAGGTACAAAAGTATCTATATTCACAGTAAAACGAGTCCTATATGGAAATAACCTGAAAGGCCGCTCAGCAAGGAAGAAGCCACTGCTCCAAAACCGCCATAAAAAAGCCAGACTACGGTTTGCAACTGCACATGGGGACAAAGATCACACTTTTTGGAGAAATGTCCACTGGTCTGATGAAACTGTTTGGCCATAATGACCATCATCATGTTTGAAGGAAAAAGGGGCAGGCTTGCAAGCCGAAGATCACCATCCCAACCGTGAAGCACGGGGGGGGGCAGCATCATGTTGTGGGGGTGCTTTGCTGCAGGAGGGACTGGTGCACTTCACAAAATAGATGGCATAATGAGGTAGGAAAATTATGTGGATATAATGAAGCAACATCTCAAGACATCAGTCAGGAAATTAAAGCTTGGTCGCGAATGGGTCTTCCAAATGGACAATGACCCCAAGCATACTTCCAAATTTGTGGTAAAATGGCTTAAGGACAACAAAGTCAAGGTATTGGAGTGGCCATCACAAAGCCCTGACCTCAATCCTATAGAAAATGTGTGGGCAGAACTGAAAAAGCGTGTTCGAGCAAGGAGGCCTACAAACCTGACTCAGTTACACCAGCTCTGTCAGGAGGAATGGGCCAAAATTCACCCAACTTATTGTGGGAAGCTTGTGGAAGGCTACCCGAAAAGGCAATGCTACCAAATACTAATTGAGTGTACGTAAACTTCTGTCCCACTGGGAATGTGATTAAAGAAATAAAAGCTGAAGTAAATCATTTTCTTTACTATTATTCTGACATTTCACATTCTTAAAATAAAGTGGTGATCCTAACTGACCTAAAAGAGGGACTTTTTACTAGGATTGAATGTCAGGAATTGTGAAAAACTTAGTTTAAATGCATTTGGCTAAAGTGTACAGTGGGGGAAAAAAGTATTTGATCCCCTGTTGATTTTGTACGTTTGCCCACTGATAAAGAAAGGATCAGTCTATAATTTTAATGGTAGATTTATTTGAACAGTGAGAGACAGAATAACAACAAAAATATCCAGAAAAACGCATGTCAAAAATGTTATAAATTGATTTGCATTTTAATGAGGGAAATAAGTATTTGACCCCCTCTCAATCAGAAAGATTTCTGCCTCCCAGGTGACTTTTATACAGGTAACGAGCTGAGATTAGGAGCACACTCTTAAAGGGAGTGCTCCTAACCGCAGCTTGTTACCTGTAAAAAAGACACCTGTCCACAGAAGCAAGCAAGCAATCAATCAATCAGATTCCAAACTCTCCACCATGGCCAAGAGCCAAAGAGCTCTCTAAGGATGTCAGGGACTAGATTGTAGACCTACAAAAGGCTGGAATGGGCTACAAGACCATCGCCAAGCAGCTTGGTGAGAAGGTGACAACATTTGGTGCGATTATTCGCAAATGGAAGAAACACAAAAGAACTGTCAATATCCCTCGGCCTGGGGCTCCATGCAAGATCTCACCTCGTGGGGTTGCAATGATCATGAGAACGGTGAGGAATCAGCCCAGAACTACACGGGAGGATCTTGTCAATGGTCTCAAGGCAGCTGGGACCATAGTCACCAAGAAAACAATTGGTAACACACTACGCCGTGAAGGACTGAAATCCTGCAGTGGCCGCAAGGTCCCCCTGCTCAAGAACACATATACATGCCGTCTGAAGTTTGCCAATGAACATCTGAATGATTCAGAGGACAACTGGTGAAAGTGTTGTGGTCAGATGAGACCAAAATGGCACTCTTTGGCATCAAGTCAACTCGACGTGTTTGGAGGAGAAGGAATGCTGCCTATGACCCCAAGAACACCATCTCCACTGTCAAACATGGAGGTGGAAACATTATGCTTTGGGGGTGTTTTTCTGCTAAGGAGACAGGACAACTTCACCGCTTCAAAGGGACGATGGACGGGGCCATGTACCGTCAAATCTTGGGTGAGAACATCCTTCCCTCAGCCAGGGCATTGAAAATGGGTCGTGGATGGGTATTCCAGCATGACAATGACCCAAAACACACGGCCAAGGCAACAAAGGAGTGGCTCAAGAAGAAGCACATTAAGGTCCTGGAGTGGCCTAGCCAGTCTCCAGACCTTAATCCCATAGAAAATCTGTGGAGGGAGCTGAAGGTTTGAGTTGCCAAACGGCAGCCTCGAAACCTTAATGACTTGGAGAAGATCTGCAAAGAGGAGTGGGACAAAATCCCTCCTGAGATGTGTGCAAACCTGGTGGCCAACTACAAGAAACGTCTGACCTCTGTGATTACCAACAAGGGTTTTGCCACCAAGTATTAAGTCATGTTTTGCAGAGGGGTCAAATACTTATTTCCCTCATTAAAATGCAAATCATTTTATAACATTTTTGACATGCGTTTTTCTGGATTTTTTGTTGTTGTTATTCTGTCTCTCACTGTTCAAATAAACCTACCATTAAAATTATAGACTTATCATTTCTTTGTAAGTGGGCAAACGTACAAAATCAGCAGGGGATCAAATCCTTTTTTCCCCCACTGTATGTAAACTTCCGACTTCAACTGTATACTTGAATTACGGAAGAGAAATGGAGGGAAAAAGAGAGGCAGAGGAGGTCGAACAGAGAGAAGAAGGAAGAGGGTGAAGTTGAATTGGTTAAAAACTGAGGAAAAAAGGGAGATGGTTAGTTGAATTAATGGTAGAAAGTGTAAGCAGAGTGAGCTATATACTGGAACGAAGAGAGGAGGAGAAATGGAAGTGAATGAGGGCGAAGTATTGGAGGTGGTAGGTGTGGTGAAGTTCTTGGAGCCCGAGGCTTGCACCGAGGGTCAGGATTAAGATGAGTCTGTAGAAATTTTGGGTAAAAGTGGACCCTTGCCTTTTGGCTGATCCATTTGTGGTTTCAGGGTGGGTGAAAAGGGAGTTAGGCGATGTGGAATCGGTGTTTACGTGCTGCTGTGCGTATTGTTGCGAACTTTTTGTTGCTAACCTTACTTTGCTACCTATATCTCTTGACACATTGATGAAAATAATCATGGCCTCTAAACCTTCAAGCTGCATACTGGACCCTGTTCCAATTAAACTACTGAAAGAGCTGCTTCCTGTGCTTGGCCCTCCTATGTTGAACATAATAAACGGCTCTCTATCCACCGGATGTGTACCAAACTCACTAAAAGTGGCAGTAATAAAGCCTCTCTTGAAAAAGCCAAACCTTGACCCAGAAAATATAAAAAACTATTGGCCTATATCGAATCTCCCATTCCTCTCAAAAATTCTAGAAAAAGCTGTTAACGAAGCTACTCACTACCTTCCTGAAGACAAACAATGTATACAAAATGCTTCAGTCTGGTTTTAGACCCCATCATAGCACTGAGACTGCACTTGTGAAGGTGGTAAATTAGCTTTTAATGGCGTCAGACCGAGGCTCTGCATCTGTTCTCGTGCTCCTAGACCTCAGTGCTGCTTTTGATACCATCGATCACCACATTCTTTTGGAGAGATTGGAAATCCAAATTGATCTACACGGACAAGTTCTGGCCTGGTTTAGATCATATCTGTCGGAAAGATATCAGTTTGTCTCTGTGAATGGTTTGTCCTCTGACAAATCAACTGTAAATTTCAGTGTTCCTCAAGGTTCCGTTTTAGGACCACTATTGTTTTCACTATATATTTTACCTCTTGAGGATGTCATTCGAAAACATAATGTTAACTTTCACTGCTATGCGGATGACACACTGCTGTACATTTCGATGAAACACGGTGAAGCCCCAAAATTGCCCTCGCTGGAAGCCTGTGTGTCAGACATAAAGAAGTGGATGGCTGCAAATGTTCCATTTTTAAACTTGTACAAAACAGAGATGCTTGTCCCAAGAAACAAAGAGATCTTCTGTTGAATCTGACAATTAATATTGATGGTCGTACAGTCGTCTCAAATAAAACTGTGAAGGACCTTGACTTTACTCTGGACCCTGATCTCTCTTTTGACGAACATATCAAGACTGTTTCAAGGACAGCTTTTTTCCATCTATGTAACATTGCAAAAATCAGAAATGTTCTGTCCAAAAATTATGATGAAAAATGTATCCATGCTTTTGTCACTTCTAGGTTAGACTACTGCAATGCTCTACTTTCCGGCTACCCGGATAAAGCACTAAATAAACTTCAGTTAGTGCCAAATACGGCTGCTAGAATCTTGACTAGAACCCAAAAATTTGATCATATTACTCCAGTGCTAGCCTCTCTACACTGGCTTCCTGTTAAGGTTAGGGCTGATTTCAAGGTTTAACTGCTAACCTACGAAGCATTACATGGGCTTGCTCCTACCTATCTTTCCGATTTGGTCCTCCCGTACATACCAACACGTACGCTACGGTCACATGACGCAGGCCTCCTAATTGTCCCTAGAATTTCTAAGCAAACAGCTGGAGGCAGGGCTTTCTCCTATAGAGCTCAATTTTTATGGAATGGTCTGCCTACCCATGTGAGAGACGCAGACTCGGTCTCAACGTTTAAGTCTTTATTGAAGACTCATCTCTTCAGTAGGTCCTATGATTGAGTGTAGTCTGGCCCAGGAGTGTGAAGGTGAACGGAATGGCACTGGAGCAATGAACCGCCCTTGCTGTCTCTGCCTGGCCGGTTCCCCTCTCTCCACTGGGATTCTCTGCCTCTAACCCTATTACAGGGGCTGAGTCACTGGCTTAGTAGGTAGGTGGGTTTTAAAGGAGTCTATGGGTTATTGTAGAGTATTTGTGGATTTGTTTTAAGCAAAGTATAATGGAGTTATACTCCAGTCTAGTTGGTGGCAGTAATGCAACATTTATTTGATGCCACAGTCACTAAACCTCATAGAAGAAGAAACAGGTCCCACCTCCCAGAGCTCATGCTCTCTCTCGCCTTACTTGCAAATGGCTGTTTGCACATCTACCAATATTTTTGTCATTGTAGGGCGCAAAAGTACAGCTAAAAGTCTGAGCGCGTGAAATTGACATGTGAGGCAATTGTTGCGCAAATTCATTTTTTTCATGTTCACAACTCATCAGTTACACGTTTGAGTATATGTGTTTACAACTACAGAGTATTATTTCATGTTCACAATTCATCAGTGACACACTTACAAATGTATTCTACACGCTGAAATCATTATGTGAATGATTTCCCTCACACTTCTGTTTCTCTTCACAGGGCCGAGGCATGCGCAAAGCTCTCCTTGTTTATTTTCGTCACTAACGCGGGGAGGGACATGGCGTGCGTCCGCTAATGACAGACAGCAGATACGGTCGGTTAGGGCGAGAGAAAAAAACAAGGGGAAAAGATAAGCGGCTGCCAGAGCCTCTACAATAATTGCATTAACTGAATTGTCTCTCGGTGCCCAAAAGCTTGTTCTTGAAAAATCCTATCACCACATTTGGGTATGAGGACATCTGTCGCCCGTGCATACCATTTGTTTTGGAGGATTCGGGGACACAACTGAATCGGGGTTTTACAGCTGAAAGGGTGTAATTAAAGCTTGGATAGAGGGAAAGGTTGGAAATAGTGTGGAGAGGACTATAGGGCAGGACATTTCACCATATCCAACGGAGAAGGTTTTTAAAATTGTTATCTCATCGTGTGTTATTAAACAAAGGTTGATTCCGTAGCCTACAATTCCTATTTCAATCTCTAATTCGTGGTGTTGGTTTTTTGATCTTCCACTCATCTTTTTCCGTGGTAAAGGATGCCAGACCAGATATCGGTATCCGAGTTCCTCTCGGAGACCACCGAGGACTACAATTCCCCCACGACTTCCAGTTTCACCACCCGGTTGCAGAGCTGTAAGAACACCGTCAATGTTCTGGAGGAGGTAAGGCCGTCCATAAAAACCATAATTGGCAATGAGTTACGTGAATGTCATGCAATTGCCCATTTATCCATGGTCGGCTCTTGAAAGTGAATGAAATCGGCCCCAAATCTCTCTCGAACTGCTTCAACACAGCATTCATTATGCTCTACCTGTAGGGCAGGCTATGCTAGGCTACAATGCGTTCACGTTGTGCAATAGGGGCCATGCATTTCCCGCAGGGATGAGTGTTGGCATGCAGAAGAATGAATGGTCAGATAAGTCCATTGTTCTGGTAGGTCTATTTTAATATAGGATGGTAGTAGTAATTCCATACGAAACCAGGACAGAAAAAAAAACATGATTGGGGGGATTTTCACGAAATTAAATAAAACAACGTGGAGGAAGACTGTTGACATACATTTGACATCTGTATCTTAAAGCATAATTAAGAAATAATTGATCGAAGTTACCATATTTATTACATTTTGGGCATACCCGGCCTCCTTTTACAGGCGGCAGGTAGTTAAGAGGGTTGGCCAGAAACCGAAAGGTTGCTGGTTTGAATCCCCAACCCGACTAGGTAGAAAATCTGCCGATGTGCCCCTGAGCAATGCACTTATCTCTAATTGCTCCTGTAAGTCACTCTGGATAAGAGTGTATGCTAAATGACTTAAAATCTAAAATAGTTCACCCAAATTACAAAATTACATTTTGGTTTCCTTACCCTGTAAGCAGTCCATGTTCAAGGTGTGACAGCAATCCATGCTTTGGTTTAGTTTCCCTGGCACTGTTTCCACATGCTAATATTGGTCCCATGACTTGAATAGTATTTGTGCCACATGCTAAAATGTTAGCATCTGGAAACAGTGTCAGGGAAACTAAACCATAGTATGGGTTGCTGTCATGCCTTGTCCATAGACTGCTTACGGGGTAAGGAAACCAAAATGTCATTTTGTAATTTGGGTGAACTATCCCTTTAAGACTCCATAATGTTTAATCTGTAGGTGCTACAAAGCAACACTTGGTGTCATATGAAGCTTTAATATGAGTAGTATATTGATATCAATAAAAAAAAAAAATACATATAAAGATGTTGAAAACACAATTTGTGGCACATTTTTCTTTTATATTGTTGAACATAATATACTGTATGGGCATGTCAAAGTTCTAGAGTGGGATCTCTGCTACTTTAGACATATTATCCAATTTGCATTACCAACAGAATTAATGAGAATTGATAAAAAATGTTTGCCCTCTGCTAGTGATTTGCAGTATGTGCAATGATACAAGTAAAAGGTGGGCTGTGATTGGTAATATTGCCTACTATTCCAATTTCTCTGAATAAAATGGGCCATATCTTTAAAACTAGCAGAGATCCCACTCTGGAACTTTGATATGCCCGTAGAGCAGGGTTCCCACGCTGGCGGCCCTATTCGTTTTATCCCCCACCCCCATAAGTTTTTTGTTTTGTTTTTTAGAACAGTTAGGCTGTTTATGGCCATGGCAGTTCACATGTGCAGCAAAGCATAGGCTATGCAATGATTGTAAAATTATTTGACTCAAATATGCCACTGTACAGCGCAGCAAAGCTGTGTGATATTGCAATGCCATATACTGATAGGGTACACTTAACCCAGCCTAGTCGCCAGTGCTGTTTCCTAGGCTACATTGTATCAATCGATAATGTAGGCCTACAATTCCGCCTTGTCTGTTTTGTAAGAATTTAGGAATGTCATTCCCACACTGCTCGCTACACTACTTGTAACCATATAGCTTTGGATTGGCAGAGCAAACTGCCCACACCTCCTCTAAGTAAAAATGAGGGAGTTCGATTAGGCTAAACTGGGGTGCACTGGGTTATGGCCCGTGACGTGACTGGGCAAACCTGTGATGGAGCCCTTCTCTAATCGAACAGTAATCTGCACCGGTCATATTGTCACTAAGGCAGCATGTTGCATCGTTAAGGAACATATATTTTCCATAAAATAAATGTTTGAATTTTCAAACTAGTTTTCATTGTGAAGGCAGATAAAGCACATGGGGATTTTATTAAGCGCAAACCCTTATTCATGCAACAACTCTGAAACTCTCATTACTCTACTTTTGTGGCGGCAGGTAGCCTAGTTGTTAGAGCGTTGGGCCAGTAACCGAAAGGTTGCTAGATCGAATCCCCGAGCTGTCGTTCCTTGGCCGTCATTGTAAATAAGAATTTGTTCGTAACTGACTTGCCTAGTGAAATAAAAAATAATACTCCAAGTGCTTGACATCAGCTTTGAACGGGGTGTAACTAATGTGAAATGGCTAGCTAGTTAGCAGTGTTAAGTATAAATGACGTCACTCGCTTTGTAGTTGTGGCGGCATTTGCAGAGCGGTATGTAACGGTGCTTCTTGTAGGAAGTTGTTGATGTGATCAGAGGGTCCTTGGTTCAAGCCCAGGTTGGAGAGCAAGGAGAGGGACGGAAGCATTACTGTTACAGGGGCACTCATGCCTGGGAGGTAGCCCAGTTACAAAACGGATGCAATCACTTTTCACCCAGTGAAAACTCCTCCTACTCGGTGAACTGGGCCATGTTACTGAGGCTGTGCATGTGCTAGTTTATTAACGTCTCTGCCTCATTTCTAAATGGCTTAATATAAAAACTCTGAAAATGAACATTTTAAAATAGATATTTTTTTATTGGAGGCTAATTTAGGATGTAGGGTACAACCTAAGGACATTGCAGTAACACAAACATAATCATGACGCAGTCTACACATTGCAATGGGGCAAAACAACTGTTATTTCGCTTCTTAATGATCATGCAACACCCCGCGATTTGATAGACTGCACATGATTGAAATTTGTCAGAGTAGCCTGTTCTGCGTTTTTAACCACAAATAACATACATACACATGTTATTTTGCTTCTCAATAATCATGCAGCACAGCACAATTTGATTGCTACGCCAGAGTAGCCTGTTCTAAGTCTGGTGAACCGAACGATCTGCGCGTGTTGACCAGAGTTTGACAATGGGCTTGTTTGTTAAGTAGAGAATCCCACACATGGACAGAGGGTTCAGATGATCGGGAAGAGGTGACCAGACAATTTGGCCACGCAGCCATTCCGAAAATAATTTGTCCTCAGAAAAGGCATAGACAGAATGGGAGAAGCCAATAGGGAAGTTAGGAAGGACATAGAGTAGCCAACATGTTTTTACTGGGGAATTTGTGTATAAGCATTCTGTGTAGTGAAGTGAACCAGTGATGTGAAACAGCACAATGCAAATTCTTTAAATTATGATATATTAGAAGCTACAATGATGCTACAGTAATTTTAACACATGCATGTTAGCCCTGGTAGGCCGAACTGTGACCAATGTTCACCATGGAAAGAAGTAGAGCGTGCTCAACCAACGTGAGTAGAGGTGCAACCTAAAAATATGTAAACATCATTGGACAGGAAAAGGCATAACGTTCACTCACCATTAAAAATGTGTAGTTTTATTAAGCAAGTTTAAAAGATTGTTTTGGCCTTCATGGTCTTCTTTAGAATCTCTTGCTTAATAAAACAAAGAATATTTAATGGTGAGCCAGTGTTGCATCCTTTCCTGTCCACCAATGCTCACTATGCTCTGTAACCTATGCCTTTGTCCAATGAAATCCTAAAAAAAAGGGCTTGCAATGAGATCTACATCAGCTAATTGGTAACCTGTGGCAAATGCATTGGAATGTGAAGGAAGCTCACAGGTTGCTATGACGCAGTTGTCTGCCTATTATAGGCTATTTCTTTTCACTTTGAATCATTTTAATGCCTCTGTTCTGAGCCAACTGCAATTTTCCCAAGTCCCTCTTTGTTGCACCTGACCACATGACTGAACAGTAGTCCAAGTGCGACAAACGAGGGCCTGTAGGACCTGCCTTGTTGATAGCGTTGTTAAGAAGGCAGAGCAGCGCTATATTATGGACAGATTCTCGACATCGTAGCTACTGTTGTATCAATTAGAGGTCGACCGATTTTTGATTTTTCAACGGCGATAGCGATTATTGGAGGACCAAAAAAGCCGCTACCGATTAATCGGCCGATATTTAGATATTTGTAATAATGACAATTACAACAAAACTGAATGAACAATGTAAAAGTGCAATATGTGCCATGTAAAAAAGCTATCGTTTAAGTTCCTTGCTCAGAACATGAGAACATATGGAAGCTGGTGGTTCCTTTTAACATGAGTCTTCAATATTCCCAGGTAAGATGTTTTAGGTTGTAGTTATAGTAATTATAGGACTATTTCTCTCTCTACCATTTGTATTTCATATACCTTTGACTACTGGATGTTCTTATAGGCACTATAGTATTGCCAGCCTAATCTCGGGAGTTGATAGGCTTGAAGTGAAGTCATAAACAGCACAATGCTTAAAGCGTTGCGAAGAGCTGCTGGTAAACGCAATAAAGTGCCGTTTGAATAAATGCTTACGAGCCTGCTGCTGCCTACCACCGCTCAGTCAGACTGCTCTATCAAATATCAAATCATAGACTTAATTATAGTGTAATAAACACACAAATACGAGCCTTAGGTCATTAATGTGGTCAAATCCGGAAACTATAATTTCGAAAACAAAACGTTTATTCTTTCAGTGAAATACGGAACCGTTCCATATTTTATCGAACGGGTGGCATCCATAAGTCTAAATATTGCTGTTACATTGCACAGCCTTCAATGTTATGTCATAATTTTGTACAATTCTGGAAAATTAGTTCGCCATGAGCCATGCGGCCCAAACTGCTGCATACACCCTGACTCTGCATGCAATGAACGCAAGAGAAGTGATACAATTTCCCTAGTTTAATATTGCTTGCTAACCTGAATTTCTTTTAACTAAATATGCAGGTTTAAAAATATATACTTCTGTGTATTGACTTTAAGAAAGGCATTGATGTTTATGGTTAGGTACATTCGTGCAACGATTGTGCTTTTTTCGCAAATGTGCTTTTGTTAAATCATCCCCCGTTTGGCAAAGTTGGCTGTCTTTGTTAGGAAGAAATAGTCTTCACAGTTCGCAACGAGCCAGGCGGCCCAAACTGCTGCATATACCCTGACTCTGTTGCACAGAACGCAAGAGAAGTGACACAATTTCCCTTGTTAAGAGATTCATGTTAGCAGGCAATATTAACTAAATATGCAGGTTTAAAAATATATACTTGTGTATTGATTTTAAGGAAGGTATTGATGTTTATGGTTAGGTACACATTGGTGCAACGACAGTGCTTTTTTTCGCGATTGCGCTTGTTAAATCACCCGTTTGGCGAAGTAGGCTATGATTCAATGATAGATAAACAGGCACAGCATCGATTTGTATGCAACGCAGGACAAGCTAGATAAACTAGTAATATCATATCATCATGTGTAGTTAACTAGTGATTATGTTAAGATTGATTGTTTTTTATAAGATACGTTTAATGCTAGCTAGCACCTTACCTTGGCTCCTTGCTGCACTCGCATAACAGGTAATCAGCCTGCCATGCAGTCTCCTCATGGAGTGCAATGTAATTGGCCATTATCAGTGTCCAAAAATGCCGATTTACCAATTGTTATGAAAACTTGAAATCGGCCCTAATTAATCGGCCATTCTGATTAATTGGTCGACCTCTAGTATCAATATGTTTTGACCATGACAGTTTACAATCCAGGGTAACTCCAAGCAGTTTAGGCATCTCAACTTGCTCAATTTCCATATTATTCAATACGAGATGTAGTTGATGTTTAGGGTTTAGTGAATAAATTGTTCCAAATACAATGCTTTTAATTTTGGAAATATTTAAGACTAACTTATTCTTTGCTACCCATTCCGAAACTAACTGCAACTCTTTAAGTGTTGCAGTCATTTCAGTTGACGTAGTAGCTAACGTGTATAGTGTTGCGTCATCCACATACATTGACACACTGGTCTAACTCAAAGCCAATGGCATGTTAGTAAAGATTGAAAAAAGCAAGGGGCCTAAACAGCTACCCTGGGAAATTCCTGCTTCTACCTGAGAGGATTCAATCAAAGAACGCCTCTGTGTTAGACAAGTAACTCTATCCACATTATAGCAGGAGGTGTAAAGCCATAACACATACGTTTTTTCCAGCAGCAGACTATGATCAATAATGTCAAAAGCAGCCCCCACAATCATTTTATCAATTTCTCTCAGCCAATCATCAGTCATTTGTTCCATGCTTGTTGAGTGTCCTTCCCTGTGTGCTGAAAGGCTGTTGTCAATTTGTTTACTCTGAAAAAGCGTTGTATCTGGTCAAACACCATTTTCCCCAGAAGTTTCCTAAGGGTTGATAACAGACTGATTTGGTCGGCTATTTGAGCCTGTAAAGGGGCTTTACTTTTGGGTAGCGGAATGACTTTAGTTTCCCTCCAGGCCTGAGGGCACACGCTCTCTAGTAGGCTTAAATTGAAAATGTGTCAAATACGAGTGTCAATATCGTGTACTATTATCCTCAGTCATTTTCCATCCAGGTGCGTGCTTATTAGTAACTGCAATAAGTAATTTCATTGAGTCAAGTGCAGCATCTGGTTGCTCCTCATTACACACCGCAGATGAAACACCACAGATGTTTGCTGGTAAACCTAGCTTTAGGCGGCTGGTTGTACCGCTAGTAGCTTGCTGTTTGGGACATTTAGTACATAGTAGCCATATCTACGACTTAAAAGAGAAGAGGTTTTACAATCAAGATGCAATAAATTTCCTCTTGTAAAACCCTCTTCTCTCTTTGTCAGATATGGCTACCGGTAGCTGTTTAGCTAGACTAGCTAGCTACGTAGCTTCCTACCCAAGTTAGCAAACAGAAAATAATTTGATTTCCCCATACTGTACACAATGGATTTTAGCCAGCAATACACTATGGGTTTCAGTAGATATACCAAAGTTAGCTAGCTAGGTGGCTTTCATGAAAAATGACTTACTTCGCCCTCTTCATCTGCCCTCTTGGTGCTGGCATCGGCTATATCAGATTTTCTAGCTAAATCCAGCTTTTTGTTGAGAATCCTCTTCCCTATATTCCGATTGAAACATGTATGGTTGAATGTCACCATGTAGCTAATAGAATATCACAAAATGCTCCATGGTCGAATTCGTATTGATGAGAGGAATCACTTGAAGCCATTGTGTCTGGTCAGTTCTTTAGTTTTGCCAACAGGGTTTTGTGTTGTGTCTGCCTCAGTCTTGGGGGAGAGCAGGAAGCACTGCCCAACATGAGTTGTAGTCTTTCAGAGAAAAAATGTGTCACCTTGTATATTTAGCAATAAATTTGCCGATAGGAACATCGCTGAAAGATGTCCGATGGCACTATCAAACAAGGACAGCTATATCTACACACAAAAATGGATAGTTCAATCGGTATAACATAGAGGAGGATACAAAGCAGCACTACATTTATTTTCAGATCTCTCACCCCCATCATAGTGTATATTCGGCGCAAAGCCAAGTCCCGCCCTCTTCGTGGACAATTATGTGTGAAACACATCTCACTGACCTCGAAATCCCTCAAACATTGATCGAAACAACTACGGTCCCCCAGGGTGAAATTCCCCTTTTTAATAGGGACAGCAGGTAGGGGGGCAAGAAATGGGAAGGTTGCCAGTTCAAATCCGAGTGCCGACTGGAACAAATCTGGTAGGGAACGGGCCCTAGCTCATATTACATCCTCTGAAGAGTGGAGATTTGTTGTGTGCTGAATATAGACAGAAGCCGTAGTGCACTTGTGTTACAGGAGAGTGTTTTTCAGAGCTACAGTGCTGGAGGGATACAGAGAGGGTATTAATCTACTTCTACGGGCTAGCGCACAACACTCACCTGGCCTGCTACTGCTAGCCTGCCAGGGAGTCAGGAAGCATTGCATTACTAGAGCAATGGGAGAGGTTGACACTACCACATGGGCATTTCTTTTAGATGTAACATGATTGCAACTTTAATGTAGGTTAAGTGTTGGATGAGGGATGGTGTGAAATACGCATTGTTGAAATGTCGAACAGTCTAAATTCTAATGTTGTGGCATAGTTCTCATGACTGATTACAACCAGACAACCAAAAAACAACACTAATTGGTCTTGTCTATGGGGTAGAATATAATAGTCTTGTCCATGTGGTAGAATATAATAGTCTTGTCCATGTGGTAGAATATAATAGTCTTGTCCATGTGGTAGAATATAATAGTCTTGTCCATGTGGTAGAATATAATAGTCTTGTCCACGTGGTAGATTATAATAGTCTTGTCCACGGGGTAGAATATATATTAGTCTTGTCCACGGGGTAGAATATATATAATAGTTTTGTCCACGGGGTAGAATATATAATAGTTTTGTCCACGGGGTAGAATAAATATAATAGTCTGGTCCACGGGGTAGAATTAATATAATAGTCTGGTCCACGGGGTAGAGAATATATAATAGGCTTGTCCACGGGGTAGAGAATATATATAATAGGCTTGTCCACGGGGTAGAGAATATATATAATAGGCTTGTCCACGGGGTAGAGAATATATATAATAGGCTTGTCCACGGGGTAGAGAATATATATAATAGGCTTGTCCACGGGGTAGAGAATATATATAATAGTCTTGTCCACGGGGTAGAATATAATAGACTATTGGGCATATTATATGATTTAGAATTGGGCATATTATACTGTACAATGTTACATCTTTTCCTCAAGAAAGAGCACTGAACAGATGTATGAAACACCTCCACATACACTAACTCCTAATGGATTGGATTGCATTGACATTTTCAATTTTTTTCAAATCCCGTAACATTGTTTGGGGGTAGGACATAGGCTTTTACCGGTATAACAATGCATTATAAATACATCGTAATGCCTTTTAGGTGTTGTCGACAGAACTTAACTCTTAATGTTGAATATGCACCATGTCAGACACAGAGATTGTTGCAAGTAGGGGAGTAGACCATGGGTGGGGAGTGAACACAACCCTCATTTTGAAAGCAGGCTGGGATTTTACTTAATAATGATGTCCCTGTTCCCCATGGCTGGCTGGGGCTCTGCCCTGATGACTCATCCACAGTGTCTGTCAATTTTTCCAGTGTCTATCAATTCCTCCTCCACTCCTCCACTTATCCCCTTTTCTTTTTCCGGACATTGTGTTGTTAGATCTGATGAGCTTGCTTGAGTCGTTTCCTCTTCGGATTGTAAAAAAGTCCATTAAGTCGTCCTCAATCACATTGCAAGCATTTTGTTGTAAATAGATTTTTGAGCAATTCAAACCAACATCCACTTCAGGATCGTTGGATATGATGTTACAAAATCTATTGATTGGCTACCCATCTACATCGATCCGGCCAAATTCCATGGCCACTAACTTTTCTTCTCCACCATGAGTCTGGATTTGACTTCTCAAATATGAGCACATTCAAACCGTTATGATTAGTCCCAGAAACCGGCCTACACAAATCATAAGTCGCGTAATTTTGACGACTTCTAGGATGTCAGGTTTAGATGGATGTATGGAGTGATCGATGGAGCAATTAAATTCAGGATCAATCAATCAAATGTATTTATAAATCCCTTTTTAAGTCAGCCGATGTCACAAAGTGCTATACAGAAACCCAGCCTAAAACCCCAAACGGCAAGTAATGCATATGTAGAAGCACGGTGGCTAGGAAAAACTCTAGAAAGGCAGGAATCTAGGAAGAAACCTTGAGAGGAACTCGGCCCTGAAGGGTGGCCAGTCCTCTTATGACTGTGCCAGGTGGAGATGTTCAAACATTGATAGATGACCAGCAGGGTTTAATAATAATGATGATGATGATAATAATAATAATAATAATAATAATAATAATAATCATCATCATCATCATCCATCATCATCATCAGTGGTTGTAGAGGGTGCAACAGGTCAGCACCTCAGGAGTAAATGCCAGTTGGCTTTTCATAGCCGATCATTGAGAGTATCTCTACAACTCCTGCTGTGTCTAGAGAGTTGAAAACAGCAGGTCTGGGACAAGGTAGCACGTCCGGTGAACAGGTCAGGGTTCCATAGCCACAGGCAGAAAAGTTGAAACTGGAGCAGCAGCACGACCATGTGGACTGGGGACAGCAAGGAGTCATCATGCCAGGTAGTCCTGAGGCATGGTCCTAGGGCACGGGTCCTCTGAGAGAAGAGAAAGAGAGAGGGAGAAAGAGAGCGAATTAGAGAGAGCATACTTAAATTCACACAAGACACCAGATAAGACAAGAGAAATACTCCAGATATAACAGACTGACCCTAGCTCCCCGACACAAACTATTGCAGCATAATTACTGGAGGATGAGACAGCAGGGGTGGGGGACACTGTGGCCCCATCCGATGATACCTCCGGACAGGGCCAGGATATAACCCCACCCACTTTGCCAAAGCACAGTCCCCACACCACTACCCTGTGACAAGGCCGAGTATAGCCCACGAAGATCTCCCCCACGGCACAAACCCGAGGGGGGCGCCAACCCAGACAGGACCCAGACAGGGTCAACCCACTCAAGTGACGCACTCCTCCTAGGGACAGCATGGAAGAGCGCCAGTAAGCCAGTGACTCAGCCCCCGTAATAGGGTTAGAGGCAGAGAATCCCAGTAGAGAGATCGGAACCGGCCAGGCAGAGACAGCAAGGGTGGTTTGTTGCTCCAGTGCCTTTCCGTTCACCTTCATACCCCTGGGCCAGCTTACACTCAATCATAGGACCTACTGAAGAGATGAGTCTTCAATAAAGACTTAAAGGTTGAGTCCGAGTCTGCGTCTCTCACATGGGTAGGCAGACCATTCCATAAAAATAGAGCTCTATAGGAGAAAGCTCTGCCTCCAGCTGTTTGCTGAGAAATTCTAGGGACAATTAGGAGGCCTGCATCTTGTGACCGCAGCGTACGTGTATGTATGTATGTATGTACGGCAGGACCAAATCAGAAAAATGGATAGGAGCAAGCCCATGTAATGCTTTGTAGGTTAGCAGTAAAAGCTTGAAATCAGCCCTTGCCTTAACAGGAAGCCAGTGTAGAGAGGCTAGCACAGGAGTAATATGATTGCATTTTTTGGTTGTAGACAAGATTCTAGCTGCTGTGTTTAGCAGTAACTGAAGTTTATTTAGTGCTTTATGCGGGTAGCTGGAAAGTAGAGCATTGCAGTAGTCTTATCTAGAAGTGACAAAAGCATTTTTATGCATCATTTTTGGACAGAAATTTACCGTTTTTTTTTTGTTTGCAATGTTACGTAGATGATAAAGGCTGTCCTTGAAACAGTCTTGATATGTTTGTCAAAAGAGAGATCAGGGTCCAGAGTAACGTCGAGGTCCTTTACAGTTTTATTTGAAATGACTGTACAACCATCAAGGTTAATTGTCAGATCCAACAGAAGATTGCTTTGTTTCTTGGGACCTAGAACTAGCATCTCTGTTTTGTCCGAGTTTAAAAGTAAATAATTTGCCGCATCCACATTCTTATGTAAGTAACACAGGCTTCCGGAGAGGGCAATTTTGGTGCTTCGCCATGTTTCATCGAAATGTACAGCTGTGTATCGTCCACATAGCAGTGAAAGTTATGTTTCCGAATGACATCACCAAGAGGTAAAATATATAGTGAAAACAATAGTGGTCCTAAAACGGAACCTTGAGGAACACCGAAATTTACAGTTGATTTGTCAGAGGACAAACCATTCACAGAGACAAACTGATATCTTTCCGACAGATAAGATCTAAACCAGGCCAGAACTTGTCTGTGTAGACCAATTTGGGTTTCCAATCTCTCCAAAAGAATGTGGTGATCGATGGGATCAAAAGCAGCACTAAGGTCTATGAGCACCAGGACAGATGCAGAGCCTCAGTCTGACGCCATTAAATGGTCATTTACCACCTTCACGAGTGCAGTCTCAGTGCTATGATGGGGTCTAAAATCAGACTGAAGCGTTTCATATACGTTGTTCGTCTTCAGGAAGGCCTACACACACTGCCACACTCTGCCACAGGATGAGTTGCCAAATCAAGTCAAATTTATTTATATAGCCCTTCGTACATCAGCTGATATCTCAAAGTGCTGTACAGAAACCCAGCCTAAAACCCCAAACAGCAAGCAATGCATGTGAAAGAAGCACGGTGGCTAGGAAAAACTCCCTAGGAATAACTCCCTAGAAAGGCCAATAACCTAGGAAGAAACCTAGAGAGGAACCAGGCTATGAGGGGTGGCCAGTCCTCTTCTGGCTGTGCCGGGTGGATATTATAACAGAACATGGTCAAGATGTTAAAATGTTCATAAATGACCAGCATGGTCAAATAATAATAATCATAGTAGTTGTCGAGGGTGCAACAAGCACGTCCAGTGAACAGGTCAGGGTTCCATAGCCGCAGGCAGAACAGTTGAAACTGGAGCAGCAGCACGGCCAGGTGGACTGGGGACAGCAAGGAGTCATCATGCCAGGTAGTCCTGAGGCATGGTCCTAGGGCTCAGGTCCTCCGAGAGAAAGAAAGGAGAGAAAGAGAGAATTAGAGAGAGCATATTTAAATTCACACAGGACACCGGATAAGACAAGAGAATACTCCAGATGTAACAGACTGACCCTAGCCCCCCGACACATAAACTACTGCAGCATAAATACTGGAGGCTGAGACAGGAGGGATCAGAAGACACTGGCCCCATCCGATGATACCCCCGGACAGGGCCAAACAGGCAGGATTTAACCCCACCCCCTTTGCCAAAGCACAGCCCCCACACCACTAGAGGGATGTCTCCAACCTCCAACCACCTAAGACAAGGCCGAGTATAGCCCGGCAACTAAATCTATGGGTCACTAAATCAATAGTTCACAAGTCATTGAGCACAAATCTGAATTCATACTGTATGGATGAACATATACAAAAAGAGGATGTCCATGTCATCTACATTGTTGTAATTGACTTGCCTTCATTGTTGAAACAAAGCCTTCAATCACCCCACTACCCTGCCAACACACACTGCCATAGTACTGAGGTGTGTTTGTGTGTTCATTTGTTGACGATGATTCAAGCCAAGATTCATACACACACAGGCATAGTTAAATCTTTTGCAAGGAATGGGCCTATATTTGGCTTATACTGTAAACTGTAATGTAGATCTGTATATTGTGTTTTGTGTCGATTTGAGTTGCATGAGCAAAAAAGCGGCAAATAGAGATCTGTCTGAGTGTATTCTTGCCGACGTCTACTTGTGTTTCACTCATACAAATCATTCATCCTGTAGAGAGCCATGGTTACAATTCTGATTTAGTTTCTTTTGGAATATAAGCACAGATGCCAATTCCAATGTACAGACCATCAGTCTGCAGGGATGCCAGTGTACGCCATGCCAGAAAAGAAAATATCCTTTAGTTATCAAAAAAACAAGTGAAGGCATTGTGTAATAAACACTTGACACAACTGTCCGTTTGCAATGGCGGTTAAATGTCATTGTGCATGAAAAAAAAAATAGCTTCACATGATCAGGGCTGAGATTCTAACAAGTGCAGATAAACAACATCAGCAGGTGATTTGCCTCAATAGAAACTAGAACTGTGGGCCTCCCGAGTGGCACAGTGCTAGAGGCGTCACTACAAACACGGGTTCAATCCCGGACTGTATCACAACCGGCTGTGATTGGAGGTCCCATAGCGCGGTGCACAATTGGCCCAGCGTCGTCCAGGTTAGGGGAGGGTTTGGCCGGGTGGGCTTTACTCATCACGCTATAGCAACTCGTTGTGGCAGGCCGGGCGCCTGCAGGCTGACCTCGGTCGTCAGGTGGACTGTGTTTCCTCCAACACATTGCTGCGGCTAGCTTCCGGGTTAAGCGGCTGGGTGTTAAGAAGTGCGGTTTGGTGGGTCATGTTTCGGAGGACGCATGATTCGACCTTCGCCTCCCGATGCCGTTGGGGTGTTGCAGCGATGAGACAAGAAATTGGGGAGAAAAAGGGGGTAGAAAAAAAGAAACTAGAACCATTAGTTTGGTATTGTCAAAAGGGGATCCAGAGATGGACTATGGCATGATCTGTCAGAGAGCGAGAGAGAGAACATAGATGGAGAGAATGAACAGAGAGTAATGCATTTTCCAGTACTGGTAATTTAATCCGGAGAGGGAGAGCACGATAGAGCCTCTGGGCTTTCCAAACAGAGAAAAACCCCAGGCACAGACACTGCAGTCAGAGGATTTCAGGGCTACCGATGCAGACATAAAACCCACCAGTAGAAACTTACTGCAGTAATAATGCGGTAACGACAGGCTTCATCTCCGTGTGGACTGCTTCAAATTGTGCATGTCAATTATGAGGTGGCTCTATTCAATTAACTGTTTCAATCCGGGCCTTCTTTCAGCTTATGTAGTTTGAAGATAATTGCACTGTGGGTCTGCGAGGCGACTATATCTGTATTTATGTTTCTAACAGTGTCAGATTATTTTTCCTTATAAAAAATTCCCCAAACGGCTGATTAGGCCATGTCATTTGTGTTTACAAAGAAACACAATGAGCAAACGGGAGCTTTGTGATGTCAGTCACTCCAGGTCAGCGCCTTATTTACATCCGTATGAAATTCACAACTATTGTTTAAAGTAGTTTTTAATTAAGTTAATTGCAGGATTTGCTGTGATTAATACCAAAATATTATACAAAAAGCATTACAAGAATATTGACCTCTTGATTTTGTAACAGTTAGGAAAATCTGGTAAATTGATAAAGCCCACTTTCTTTAACCTTAATGTAAACTTGTTTTGACAGCATTGTTTTTTAGCTGTATATATTTTGGATGTTTTGGTGTATTTAGAATACTTTCAGTGCGATTAATGAAATACTTTCATCACGATTAATGAAAATTAGTGCATTAAAATTACAAAAAGTTAACTTGACTAAACAGATTTAATTCTGGCAGCCCTAGTTTAAAGTGAATTATCTAAGATGTGCAACATTTATTATATCCAGCAGTGTATTTGTTTTGCTAACTTGTTAGCTAGTGGCTCGCAAGATCAAGCATCTTGGTAACAGCAGCTGCTAGAGACAATCCCCTTCTGGATCCCCTCCTGCTGTGTAATATTTGTTTTGTGTGTGCAGTAAACTGTGAGTAGCCTTTTGAGATACTTGTATAACTTTATGAGTTGAGCTGTCCGTGGGGTTTGTTTGTTTGCTCTCGCTAGTTAGCATTTACCATGTATCCAATACAGGAATTTCTATGTATAGGATTTGTTAGCATTCTAGTAACACATGCTTGTTGGGCTTTTACCTATCATGGTCCAAACACACCAACACAGTCGTGAAGAGGGAACAACAATGCCTCTTCTCGCTCAGGATTCAGACGTTATTTAACTAGGCAAGTCAGTTAAGAACAAATTCTTATTTACAATGACGGCCTACCGGGAAACAGTGGGTTAACTACCTTGTTCAGTGGCAGAACGGCAGATTTTTACCTTGTCAGCTCAGGGATTTGATCCAGCAACCTTTTGGTTACTGGCCTAGTGCTCTAACCACTAGGCTACCTGCGCCCCAGGAGGCTGAAAGGATTTGGCCTGGCCCCTCCGATCCTTAAGTTCTACAGCTGCACCATTGAGAGCTTCTTGACTGGCTGCATCATCACTTGGTATGGCAACTGCTTGGCATCCAACTGCAAGCCGCTACAGAGGGTAGTGAGTACGGCCCAGTACATCACTGCCATTCAGGACATGTTGAAATCATGAACATGTATGAACATCATATCTTTAGTATTGCTGCAGAAATATGCTTGAAAGCAGTGTCCAGATCCATCGGATGTAGTGATCACAATATAGTAGCCATATCTAGGAAAGCCAAAGTTCCAAAGTCTGGGCCTAATATAGTGTATAAGAGGTCATACAATAAGTTTTGTAATGATTCCTATGTTGATGTAAATAATATTTGTTGGTACGTGGTGTGTAATGAGGAGAAAACAGACGTTGCACTTGACACATTTATGAAATTGCTTATCCCAGTTACTAATAAGCACGCACCCAATAAGAAAAGGAAAACTGTTAAATCCCCTTGGATTGATGAGGAATTAAAAAACGGTATGGTTTAGAGGGATGAGGCAAAAGGAATGGCAAATAATTCTGTCTGCACAACCGATTGGCAAACGTACTGAAAATTAAGAAATCATGTGACTAAACTGAATATAAAGAAGAAGAAACTACACTATGAAACAAAGATAAATGACATAAAGAATGACAGTAAAAAAGCTTTGGAGCACCTTCAATGAACATTTTGGAAAAAAGGCAAACTCAGCTCCATCATCCACTGAATCAGATGGCTCATTCATCACAAAACCAACTGATATTGCAAACCACTTTAACCTGATATGGATAGGGAACAGTATTTTCACGTCCGTATGAAAAAACGTACCCGATTTTAAACTGGTTACTACTCTTGCCCAGAAATGAGAATATGCATATTATTAGTAGATTTGGATAGAAAACTCTAAAGTTTTTAAAAACCTGAGAAAAAGTCAACCAGGAAGTGTAGGATCTGAGAAATGTAGTTCTTTCTAGTCCCTTTCGAAACTACAGTATCTGTGCTGTTACGTTGCACTTTCTAAGCCTTCAGAAAGCGGATTGAGCCTTCTCCTGTCTCTGGGCAGAGTATAGGAGCTCAGTTACTGAGTGGTCTGCCTGAGGACAAAGAGATTGGATATGCGCGTTCCCCCGAGCACGCTGTTTTTTCTTTTGCTCCTTGATTGAATACACTATTGTCCGGTTGGAATATTATCACAATTTTACGTAAACAAAACCATAAAAATTGATTTTAAACAGCGTTTGACATGCTTCTAAGTACGGTAATGGAACATTTGGACTTTTTGTGTCTCGAATTGCGCTCGCGTGTTACCCTTTGGATAGTGACCTGAACGCACAAACAAAACGGAGGTATTTGGACATAACTATGGATTATTTCGAACAAAAACAAAATTTCTTGTGGAAGTAGCAGTCCTGGGAGTGCATTCTGACAAAGATCAGCAAAGGTAATACAATATTTCTAATAGTAATTCTGAGTTTAGGTTGCCCCAAACTTGGCGGGTGTCTGAATAGCTCACCGTGATGGCTGAGCTATGTACTCAGAATATTAAAAAATTTGCCTTCGCCGAAAGCTATTTTAAAATCTGACACAGCGATTGCATAAAGGAGTTCTCTATCTATAATTCTTAAAATAATTATGTATTTTGACAAAGTTTATGATGAGTATTTTTGTAAATTCACCGGAAGTTTTCGGTGGGAATACATTTTCTGAACATCACGCGCCAATGTAAAAAGCTGTTTTTGGATATAAATATGAACTTGAATGAACAAAACATACATGTATTGTATAACATAATGTCCTAGGAGTGTCATCTGATGAAGATCATCAAAGGTTAGTGCTTCATTTTGCTGTGTTTTGGGTTTTATTGACATTATGGAACCAACACGACCCTGAACAGCTTATACCCCCAAGCCATAAAACTGATAAATGAGTTAAATAGTTTATCAAAAAGCTACCAGGACTCTCTGCATTGACCCTTTCTGACTCATCACATACGCTGCTGTTACTGTTTATTATCTGTCATTTTATTCCTAGTTAAATGTACATATCTACCTCAATTACCTCGTACCCCTGCACATCAACTCGGTACTGGTATCCTGTGTATATAGCCAACCTATCGTTTCTCATTGTGTATTTATTATTACGTGTAATTACTTTTCTGTTATTCCTCTATAAGCATTTCACTTTTAGTCCATACCTGTTGTTGAGAAAGCATGTGACGAATAACATTTGATTTGATTTTGACGACATGAGACACATTTGATGGAAGAACCGAGAGTTAGAAAAATGCAGGTACCGAACCATTTTTCATGTTGTAGTATCAAAAAACTACCAAAGCTACAGTATACCGTACAACACTAATAGGAACATCTCTCATAGTTTTTCTCAAAGTTGCCGAGATACCATGTGCGTTCACGTATATCACTACATTCGTAACAATCGAAACATTGCGAAACTTGTAATTGATCAAATAAGCCTCACTTCGCAAATTAGCTATTCAATTTTATGTTTAAAAAATTCAACTCTCTCATTGACCTCCATACAAAATATTTGCAATTGTTCTGCTTACCGCTGTATTCTTGCATGGACAGATTTTAGGGCGCAGTCATCCCTCTGGCATCGCCTCTTTCACTGACAGTATTCATAGCTCATAGTGTCCAGACAAACTGGTGCTAAGACCGGCTGGTTTTAATGGATAACAATCATTCTTCCAACATGAGCAGTCAAACATTAATTATTAGCTTTTGAGCCTCACATTCTAAATGCTGGGTTGAAATCTCAAACATGAACCTTCAAATAATCACACTGGTCTCACTGGGGACAACTCTGTCCTCTCTGTAGCATAAACCAGTCTCTGTAAAGATGATTAACATGTATAAAGATGGGCAGTCTAAGGATAATTTTCTATGGATGGTCAATGTGATCTGCCTGAGATAAATGATCTGCCGTTGATAAAAAAATAAATGGTGCGCCCCATGACTAACAGCAGTTAAGAAGAATTCAACTATTGGTCCAAATATCAAAGTCAATGAAATTTTACGACTGACTTTTACATTATATTACATGCTGTACATCTCTGATCTTCATCAGTACAATAGTACCAGAACCACTCGCTCTGATTTAGGAATTTCTTTTGGTCAGTGGGAACGGTAATGAATACATGGTCGTCTCGACTGGTTTATAGGGTAGCTTTTGGGACTGAGCTGTGTCTTTGTGGAAGGAAAATTGCCTGGCTCAACTGGCCCATCTATGTCATTGTGGTGGAGTTGACTGACGCTGTTGTGACTTTGTCTGGGGACAGTGGAGTGGCAGTGCCAGGCGATGCACTATGGCAGCGTTACACAAGCCCTGTCTCCTGTCCTCGGGAGTGAGGTCACCAAACCATTCATGGTTACTGCTGTTGTGTCTCGACTGAGATTTGAGTCTCGTGGATTGTCTTTGTCACTGTAATAGGAAAACAGTGTGCCCTAAATGTAACAAAAGAAGGGGTTGAGCTGCTCAATTTAATTTGTGTTTCAGGTGTAATGGTAGAAACACTAGGATGGTGCAGTGTCATCATAGATGGGGCCGTAAGACTGTCATAATGCTTAATTAAAAGTATGGCAGTTAGAGAACAGCGCATCTGATGGATACACACACGACTCACCTATACAATAGTCAGTGTAACTCCCTCCAGTAACCACGAGCACAACCGTTCCTTGATTTTAACTGGCGGCTTTATTCTGTAGTTTAGTCAGAATTATCACCTTCCGTGAGAACTATAAAGTAAATGAAAATACAGTTTTAAGCACACTCTTACACCTTCTTGCCTTATGAGTGACTTATTAGCTTGGTATAACTCTGAAGTGCTTACATACATACACAGTTTAGCCGGAGCTATAACAGTATCAGATTGAACACACGAATAAAGGAAAAATACCTCATTGGCTGCTTATTACAGAAGGGAGGAAATCAAACTTCACACTTATTATTCCTGGCATGAATTCACGCTTCATCCTAACATACACATATCAACCTTTACGAACTACACCCGGTAACATGAAAACTTAGCTAACACCGCGCGGAAATGCCTTCACCCCCAAAGATGTGTTGCTACGATAATGATCCCCGTTACAACAGTTATTAGCCACGTAGTTCCACCTGTCTTATCATTTCCCCCGCATAGCGAACACGTAAACAATTTAAAAAAAAAACAACGACATACACTCGCAGATTAATTGTCAGTTAATGTTGATTTCCACATCTCTGTTGTTTTGGTCAGTGGAAACCACCCAAACACGATTTTGCATATTTGAAGTGCTCTTCAGTGTCATTAATGAAGTTCCCTCTTTGTAAAACTTTGCCCCTACTACTTCTTTCCTCTTTCAAGGCAACAATAAGAACTCCCCTAACCTGTATCTAGGAGTGAGGGGTCTTCTTTCTGAGGTTTGTGGTTAAGAATTTGTTTCCTGATATATCATGTCAGAAATGTTGTTACTAACTCTACTGTAACACGGAACCCAAACCGGCTGCGCACGTGCGCTATCGTGCATAAATATATTTTGTCCCCCCACACCAAACGCAATCACGACACCCAGGTTAAAATATCAAAACAAACTCTGAACCAATAACACTAATTTGGGGACAGGTCGAAAAGCATTAACATGTATGGCAATGTAGCTAGTTAGCTTGCATTTGCTAGCTAATTTCTCCTATTTAGCTAGCTTGCTGTTGCTAGCTAATTTGTCCTGGGATATAAACATTGATTTGTTATTTTACCTGAAATGCACAAGGTCCTCTACTCCGACAATTAATCCACACATAAAACGGCCAACTGAATCGTTTCTAGTCATCTCTCCTCCTTCCAGGCTTTTTCATCTTTGAACTTATATGGTGATTGGCATCTACACTTTCATAGTATTACCACGATGACCGGCAAAACATTTAGTCTTTTAATCACCCACGTGGGTATAACCAATGGGGAGATGGCATGTGGGTACCTGCTTCTATAAACCGATGAGGAGATGGGAGAGGCAGGACTTGCAGCGCGATCTGCGTCAAAAATAGGAATGACTTCTGTTTTAGCCCTTGGCAACACAGACGCTCGTTGGCGCACGCGAGCAGTGTGGGTGCAATAATTGAATAACATGGATTTCTTAATTTATTTTGTGACGCTCGCACACGCGACGTGTCCGGTCTGGTCAGCATGTAAGAGAGCTGTGATGATCATGGGTAGGTGAAACATTTCACCCTTCCTGTATCCTGTTCATAGTGCCCAATTAAGATTAAGGTCACTTTATTCATGAAAAGGTCCAGCGGACATTTGACTTCCTCTTTATTCTAACCCCTCCAAAAGACACACATGCAGGTTGGAGCAAAAGACACAGGGGGATAACACACCGCAGCCACCCGCTGCTTTTAGCCATTTGTCGTTCTGGTGTGAACATTTTTTTTTTTTTTTCAGCATGTATCTCGTGAGTCTCTTTTTGCTTTTTTTATTTAAAAGAATCTTTGAAATTTTACAACCATAATAGATTAATTCATGTAAATACAAATATGTTTTCACATCAATATGTGGGTTCATTATTAGCCTACTTAACAGGATTTAGATATTTAATAGTGTCTGAAAGTTTTTGTAGGTGAACCTGTTTTTTGGAGTCCAGCTTTTTAATTCCGTTTTGATTTGCTTAAAAATAGTGTTCAAGGGACAAAAAGTTGTTTTATAGTCATAATGCATCTTGTCTTCCAAATCTTATTGTCCACCATAAGTATTTAGTACTGTCATTCCATCCATCAAGACACCTACTCATTCCAGGGTTTTTCTTTATTTCTACTGTTTAATACATTGTAGAATAATAGCGAATACATCAAACTATCAAATAACACATATGGAATCATGTAGTAACCAAAAAAGTGTTAAACGACTAAGATAGCCTTATTTGGTAAAATACCAAGTCCAGATTATAGCAAGAACAGGTCAAATAAGCAAAGACAAACAGCAGTCCATCATTGCTTTAAGACATGAAGGTCAGTCAATCTGGAAAATGTGTGTGCAGTTGCAAAAACCATCAAGCGCTATGATGAAATAGGTTCTCATGAGGACCGCCACAAGAAAGGAAGACCCAGAATTACCTCTGCTGCAGAGGATAAATTCATTAGAATAACTGCACCTCAGATTGCAGCCCAAATAAATGCTTCACAGAGTTCAAGTAACAGACACATCTCAACATCAACTGATCAGAGTAGACTGTGTGAATCAGGCCTTCATGGTTGAATTGCTGCAAAGAAACCACTACTAAAGGACACCAATAAGAAGAATGGACATTAGACCGGTGGAAATCTGTCCTTTGGTCTGATGAGTCTATATTTAAAATGTTTGGTTCCAACCGCTGTGTCTTTGTGAGACGCAGAGTAGGTGAACGGATGATCTCCGCATGTGGTTCCCACCGTGAAGCATGGAGGAGGAGGTGTGATGTTGTGGGGTTGCTTTGCTGGTGACACTAGGTGATTTATTTAGAATTCAAGGCGCACTTAACCAGCATGGCTACCTCAGCATTCTGCAGCGATACGCCATCCCATCTGGTTTGCGCTTAGTGGGACAATCATTTGTTTTTCAACAAGACAGTGACTCAACACACCTCCAGGCTCTATAAGGGCTATTTTACCAAGAAGGAGAGTGATGGAGTGCTGCATCAGATAACCTGGCCTCCACAATCCCCCAACCTCAACCCAATTGACATGGTTTGGGATGAGTCAGACTGCAGAATGAAGGAAAAGCAGCCAACAAGTGCTCAGCATATGTGGGAAATCCTTCAAGACTGTTGGAAAAGCTGGCTGAGAGAATGCAAAGAGTGTGCAAAGCTGTCATCAAGGCAAAGGGTGGCTGCTTTGATGAATCTAAAATTTACACTCCCATTCAAAAGTTTGGGGTCACTTAGAAATGTCCTTGTTTTCCATGAAAACATACATGAAATTAGTTGCAAAATGAATAGGAAATATAGTCAAGATGTTGACAAGGTTATAAATATAGATTTTTTTTAATTGAAATAATTAATTGCAAAGAATGTGCATGTGGTTATAGTAGGGAAATTGGGTTTCCATAGCTAGCTTTGATTGTGAGAAACAACCTCTGGATAATCAAAACAGCGCTTTGTGAGGTGTTAACATTCCCAGTTAGCCATTGTTATGTAAATGAAAGCTGAAAAGTACCAGTGGCCTGGCTTTCGTCTGCCGGAGCCATGGCCCAGTGTGACACGGGTGCCGGCCCACATGGATGGAAACGGAAAAGTCTGAGCCTTTTGGGTAAAACCCTGGCTTAAATCTTTTATGTAAATGTGGCAATAGTCCTTTGTAATCTAAATGAGTTTGACAGAGTTATGTCAGACTCGAGGGGGTTAGCGAGAAATGCTATGAAATGGAACAGTGTGATTTGGTTGGTGAGTCAGTTCCAGTTGAATAACCCAAATTATTTAGCAAATTCTCAATAGTCATAAAGATGTCAGAATATAGATATGACGTCATTGTTTTAGAACTATCCACTGAGTGGTTCAATATGCCCATAAATCAGTACAATCTATTTTTTAGTTTTTTTGTAATTGCCGGTGTCATGGATATAGAATTGGGGTCATGTATACTGTGATAATACAGATACAAAAAACGAGTAACGGAGAGCAATTTATAACACGGCAAACTTAGCATACGAGGCATATATGGTAACTGCATGGATGCAGCCATCTTTATGCATGTCTGCTATTTCGCCTTCAGCGTAATGTTGGATAAAGTCCTGTCGCTGCTGCAGCCTTCTGTCATAAAAGTTCATGAAACGTCCACCTCAGCACTTGTCTATCTGTTATACACTTCCATCTATCCCTGACCACTTGCAAAGTGGGCCATTTTTAGCTATGCTGAGAGGGAAGGTTGTAATCTTGCAAAGGTTTAGTGTTTCTCCTTGACGATAACTGGTGCAGCTTGACATGAGTGTTGTCTAATTTGCCTTTGGCAGTCGCTCTCAGGGATGTTTTGGTTTGGAAAGGGAGTTGAATAGTGGTAGTCTGAGAGGGAGAGCAGGACAGGTAGTGATAGAGGGTTAGGAAAAGGACAGAGGAGAAGGGAGAATGGACAAGAAAAAGAGGGAGAGGAAGAGCAACAGAAAGGGAGGGAGGAGAAAGAATGATAGAGTTGAGGGCTAAATGTTGGGTTGGGTTTAGTGAAGTGGCTCCATTGAGATCAAGAGACGTGTGTGTGTGTGTGTGTGCATGCATGCACCTTCTGACCAAATAGCTTGGCAGTGTGATGTGTGTCCAGCTGCATTGTCTGGCTGTATGCACATCAGTGTGGGTGAGCGATTGTGCTTGAGAGTGTGTGTATTTTTTTATGCTACCCTTCAGGCAGGGTCTTGAAAATCCAGTCCCTCTCATGACATCATTTGATATTGTCCCATAGATGTTACTTTTCCTACAAGCTTGAAATGGACACAATGGCTGAATGTGTGTGTTTGTTTGTAATGTACAGTATTTGTGTTTGGTAGGTTTTTGCTGAGTAACAGCACTTTGCACGCCTGTCCTTGGCAAATGGAAATACTGGTGATTGACACCTTCCTTTTAAGGTCTTTGCTGGCCCAGTTCATTGTTTTGGACTTGGACAAGATAATGCTGAATGAGGTTGTCAGTTGTGTTTCGCTCACACTGCAGAAATTGTCTTCCATCTGGAAGTTGTGTGTGTGTGTGTGTGTGTGTGTGTGTGCCTCTTTATCAGGTGTCTCCTGGACTAAAAGCCATGCTTAATTCACTTTATTCATACCACAGCCATTTGAACATTCAAATTTTCCAACGAGGCACATTTTCTAACGAGGTAGGAAGTGAAGTGCTCTGTTGAAAACAATGCAAAAACCTTCCCATAGTGTGATCTGTAACCTGTATATTAAAAATGACTGCACACCAACGCACAAAAATGTTATATTTCGATTTGGAATAATAATCATAATAATTCATGTAATTTCTAAAGCGCGTTTCTGCCACCCAAGGCGCATACACACGCCATAGTAAAAAATACAAAAATCGATTTCCCCTCACTCGAGGGGAGGACCTTGTGGAATGCTGCACTGAGGTCCAACAGTATGAGGATGCTGGCAGTCCCAGAGTCAGCACTCATGAAGAGGTCATTGGTGGCCCTTACCAGGGCAGTCTCGGTACGGTGTCTAGCTCCGAGACTTGACTGGAAGGGCTCCAGTAGCTTGTGAAGGGCCAGATGGTGATGGACAAGGGCCAGATGGTGTTGGAGTTGTCTAGACACAGCATGTTCAAGGAGCTTACCCGAAAAGGGCAGGTTGGACTTCTCAAGGTCATCTGGGTCAGATCCAGGCTTTTTAAGTACTGGTTGAGCTGTGTAGAACCATTGCTAGGGGTGTCCCGATCTGTCCGTATTCATAACCGTATCCATAAATTGACAGTTAATAGTCAGATTGGCTGATACTCATGAGCTGAAAAATGTAATTGTTTTAAAATGTCTAAATGGAGGTTGGCAATACATAATTATGAACCTGCACAATTCTATAAATCAAAGAAGCAGTAGATGTGGATCTGTGTCTGTGCGTGTTCTCAAAACTTGCATCAGCGTTTCATCCTTTTTTCCTACCCCTTGCTCTGCTTATTAGATATTATGCACATTGATAGCTTGGTAGCAAACATCCTTGTTATAGTAGCAATCAAAAGGATGTGGGCGAAATGTGAGGAGAAGTGACCTGTGAAATGATCAAGCAATGAAGAGCAAGTGAACAGAGAGACAGCTTCCCTCTATCCAAACAGAGCAGCAGGATCAACCTACAGCCTGACCATTTCTTTACAGACAGCAGAACTAGACAGTTGAATTATTTACAGCGCACTGCACTACGCACTGTTTGAGTGACATGAGAGAGATGCGTGCTGGCAGCTAAAAACATATTTTGTTTTAGATCACGCATAATTACCCTCAAAATTCTTATCATAATCATATTGTGACAATTATCCATATCCGTTATGGTACTAGTTTTGGAGTACTCAGAACAGCCCTCGTCTTTGTCCTCTACCACCCTGATTTTAATACAGGGCTTTATTAGCTAACTGCACTAGTCGTCTATGGAGAATAGCTATGAAAAAGGTCTATGGAGAGTCTTTATTCAAAGTGTTTCTAGTCTAGGAATAGGTTCAATCTGGGTCCAGGAAATCATCACAATGAGTTTAATCAGGTGTGTTAATTAGTGCTGGAGCAAAAGTGTGACACTTGCGGTCCTCGAGGACAAAAACCGCCCCGCCATTGGTAAAAGGGAACTCAGGATAAAAGGAGAAGTCTGCCTGTACCACTTGCCAAGTTCTTTGCTGTGAGAGCATATTGACTCAGATCCAACCCACTGGGCACACCACGTCATTTCAAGGTGGATAATTGGGTAATGTTTGGTTGATACGTTGATCAGTGAGATTACAACCTATTTACTTGTATTTATTCAGGGGAGCCCAATTGAGACCCTGCCTCATTTGCAATGGTGCCCTGAGGACAAACATTCCATCAATACCCCCCCCCCAAAAGACGGCTATAAATACATTAAATCAGGTTATTACAACAAGTTATAATAGTCAATTGAAACAATTGCACACTTCAGTGAAATCATTTAATAACAGAGTTTTAAACTGCCCTGTCAGCACCAGGGAATCCAGGTGGAATTTGTTTTGTAAGGTTTTCCATAACTGTGGTGCGTTAAAACTAGAGGCGGATTTAGCCAACTTTGTGGAGACAAGCGGGTCCTTGAGTTTACCAACCCTGCAAACGGGTTCCACAGGGAAGTAAGGTACAGTGCCTTCTGTAAGTATTCACACCTTGATCTTTACCACATTTTGTTGTGTTACAGCCAGTGTCACTGTTTTTTGGCAGAAATGCCTTCTGGAACATGTGAACTTTAATGTGTCTTAATAACAAACTTGTATGCCATCTGTAAATACGAATCAAAAATGTTAATTACGAACCTTGTTGGTTAAGCCACAGAAAAAGTCAGCAACCTTCCCACTAGCCATTATTGGCTGAGATAATGAGTGGGCTGGACATGCCGAGAGAGGCAGATTGGTCTGCCATATAGAAGGCTTCTGTCTATTTGAGCTGGTCAGTCTGTGTTGGTAATCCTGTCGAACGCAGTTAAAAACATTGATTGTATAGTGAAGCTGCAAAAGTGTTGCTCTCCACTTTCTGGAGGATCAAGTTTTGAAATCAGTGGAATTAGAGTATGATAGCTAAAGAGATGGAGAAAACACCTGTCTCCGGATTACATCTTCAAACTAAGGGCGACCGTGGCATGGCGTCCGTGACAGGGAGACGCGTCCATCATGCATGATGATGTATTTGTATAAGATACTCTAGCTAGCTACATTTTTAGATATTACACGTTTCTAATTTTGACAAAGTGGTTTCATTTCAAGCAAAAGTGTACTGTTAGCTAGCTAGCTAACGTTAGCTGGCTGGCTCCCTAGCTAACGTTACGGCTATGATGTTATTATTTGTATCCCAGAACCATTTGCTTTGCTAGTTAGAGCCAAATATTAGCTAGCTAACATTGAACCTGGTTGGTGAGCTCCCAGCAGATTCATGCAGGGTAGTACCGAAATGATTTGGCACTATGTTCATTGTTGTTTAAGTAGCTAACGTTAGCTGGCTGGCTCGTTAGCTAACGTTATGTGACAAGTGTGTTCTTACACATTGTTTACCTAGCTAGGTTCATTGTTTACTAGCCTAGCTAGCCAGCTTCATGTTTTAAGCTAAAGTGTACAAGACCCGTTGAATATGGCCAGTGTCAGTAAACGTCAGCAAAAAAGTATAATGGAATTGTTGCCAGCAGAGCTGGTTAGGCTGTTTTCATGTTATTACAGAGGTGAACAAATCATTGGTTAGAGCGTCAAGTGTGGGTTCTGAACGCTCTGAGAGCGATACGATATGGGTAGTGATAAAGCTTAAGAAAGTGTGAACAATGCTGAATGGGTGTGCAGACAAAGAAGAGCTCTTCACTAGATGCCAAAACATTCGAAGGCCATTTTCTCAAAATTGAGTTTACAAGTTTATCAACTTTAAAAGCAGAATTACTTTCCCATTGTTCCTCCAAAATGCAGTGTATGTTATACCATTTTGTAGCTCTGAGTCTCTACTTTTATCCAATGTAAAAAACACAATTTCAAATTTTGCTTCATAAGACCAAATCCAGGTGGTGAGTCACATGTATTAAGTTTTTCCTGCATTAAGTACAAGTTTTAAATCAAATTGGGCTTTCTGTAATTCAACAAAATCAGATTGCAGCTCTAACTTAGCTTGGTCAACAGTCGGTGCAATGGCATACATAACTGTACGTCTGCAAATAGATTAATATTACAGGATTCAATACATGGACCATACATACATTCCACAGGCCACAATCAACAACCTGATCAACTCTATGCAAAGGAGATGTGTCGTGCTGCATGAGGCAAATGGTGGTCATACCAGCTACTGACTGGTTTTCTGCCCCTACTTGTTTTTTAAGGTATCTGTGACCAACAGATGCATATCTGTTTTCCCAGTCATGTGAAATCCATAGATTAGGGCCTAGTGAATGTATTTAAATTGACTGTTTTCCTTATGAACTGTAACTCATTAAATACTTAAACATTTTGCATTTATTCAGTATAGTAAAGAGAACAGGTCCCAATACCGACCCCGGTGGTACATCTTTCGTAATATCGAGGAAACTAGACTTGACACCATCAGAAAGCACACATTGTATCCTGTTTGTCAGATAGCTCTTAAACCATTTGCAAGACTTACTTCCAGGCCCATTTAAGAATGAGTAGGGAATGGTCAACGATGTCGAATGCCTTGAAAAGCTCTCTAGATAGGGCAGCACAATGTTTTTTACGATCTAGGCAATTTAAAGCATCATATTTAACGCAGTGGCAGAAACAGTGCTATGTCCAGATCTAAAACCCGATTCGTGCATATTTAGAATAGAATGAGAAGTTTAAAAAGTTGTTAGCTGGGAGTTGGTCAGGGATTCACCTTAAAAAGACAGCTAAAAGTGAGTTGAATTATCACTATGCTTTCAACCATCTAAAAGCACCACCGAATTCCAATGGAGAAACAATGTCCGATTTTCTGTTTTAGTTGTCACCCGAAAGTCTATCACTGCTCTTTCAACTATCTAAAAGCACAGCGAAGTTCAAATCAGATATTTTGTTTATTTATTCATCAGTTTGTGTTATCACTGTGATTAATCTCAAAGCACAACCAAATGACCTGGATTACAGTTGAGATGACATTAAAAGTACAAAGTGCAAGTGATCAGTGCTGTAGAAATTCTGCACAGATTATTACAGCAATGGTGAAGATCTACACAGACCTGCAATGACCTATGCATGGTATCTTGAACATGTACGCTTTACAGGTATATGATTACAGAAGAAGAAATGTATAGGTACATTAACCTCAATGAGGCCATGGACATGTTACTCATTTTAAGGTTGAATATTACATTAGTTTGTAAGAGGGCCTTAACTTTTGGCTATTTACTGTTTTAGAAAAGTAATATTGAATTGTGCTGGGTTGACAACGCAACCAAAAATGTACATTTACATCTGAGCCACTGGCAAAATCTAAATGTTTTACTTTTATTTTTGGTTGAGTTGGATATATGAATCCAACACATAATTTAACTTGTTAGAAAGTTAATAGGCTATTTATTGTATTTCAAAAGGGAACTTGAGTTGTTTAGTTGTCAATGCAATCAAATATCAACATTTGAAGGAGATTTATCTTTCTCTTGGATACTTACATCTGTTCCACTGACTTAGTCTGGCTTTAATTTCAGTTTGTCTACAGATTAATAATTGATATGTTCGATTCACGTCTCCATCTCAACAAAACATCTAAGTAAAAAAAATAGGACTAAATCAAACTTTAAATGCAGTTTCATTTGCTTTAGTCCTAGTCTTTAACTTTGACTTTTGGTTGAGATTGAGACGTGAATCCGACATATCAATTATTAATTTGTAGACAAACTGGAATTAAAGCTAAAATAAGTCAGTGGCACAGATGGGACTATCCAGTTACATGTCCTTCAATGTTTAATATTTGGTTGCGTTGACAACCAAACACAATTCAATATCACTTAATATCCTTACATTTTAAATCAGGGGTTGAAACCCTAGCCTAGGCCTATAATTACACTACCGGTCAAAAGTTTTAGAACACCTACTCATTCAAGGGTTTTTCTTTATTTGTGCTAAATTTCTACATTGTAGAATAATAGTGAAGACATCAAAACTATGAAATAACACATGGAATCATCTAGTAACCAAAAAAGTGTTAAATGAATCAAAATATATTTGAGATTTTCCTTGATGACAGCTTTGCTCACTCTTGGCATTGGCAGTTAATACTTGGTGGAAGCACCTTTGGCAGCACTCTTAGGGCAACATATATCCATTGTTTTGTCAGAATTGCTCAAGCTCTGTACATTTGGTTGGGAATCATTGATGGACAGTAAAATTGTAAATAAAAAAGTATAATTGTTCCTCTGAGAAATAAAACTCCAGCCGGGGTTAGGTTTTCAGATGACTGAGGTGGGGTTTTTCCCTGACTTTTTACTTGGGCTTTGCTCCTTTCATGATCCTGACAAACTCTCCAGTCCCTGCTGGTGACAAGCATACCCATACACATACACACATGACTTGAAAATACAGAAATTACAGGCAGAAAAATGTCAGAACTGTGCAAAGAGTGTGTAGACTTTCACTAAGCACTGTATTTAGGTGAATTTGCAGACTTTGTCATCAGCTCCAGTTCAGGCAGTACATCTGACACTGAGGTGACCCACATCCTGAGGTCGGGGTTGCTGTGGCAACAAGGACCACTGGTAACACGAAGCATCATTCCGCAATTCTCTTCCCTCCCCCTCACCTCTGGCTGTAGACCCTTCTCTCTTTTTCTCTCTGTTATTCTCTTTCTCCCTCTACCCCACCTTTCATGTATTCTTGTGATTTATATTTTACATCAGATTTAGACAGTTAATGCTCGCTTTTTGTATAGTCGAAGCCCAGTCTTTGAGCCGAGGAGGTCAAAATGATTATTGGTTATTGTCAAAGAACTTCAAACATTATGTAGACCTAGGAGGGCATTATTGGGAAAGCTTGTAAGGAATGATCTCAAGACATTGTGTAAGAAAGACAGTACAGATAGAGAGATCATTAGTAGTTTAATGGTGGTGGTGGTAGTAGTAATGATAATGGTAGTTGTAGTAGTACTGATGTGACGATGATCAAATCAATCAAATGTATTTATATAGCCCTTCTTACATCAGCTGATATCTCAAAGTGCTGCAGAGAAACCCAGCCTAAAACCCCAAACAGCAAGCAATGCAGGTGTAGAAGCACGGTGGCTAGAAAAAACTCCCTAGAAAGGCCAAAACCTAGGAAGATACCTAGAGAGGAACCAGGCTATGAGGGGTGGCCAGTCCTCTTCTGGCTGTGCCGGGTGGAGATTATAACAGAACGTGGCCAATATGTTCAAATGTTCATAAATGACCAGCATGGTCAAATAATAATATTCACAGTAGTTGTCGAGGGTGCAACAAGTCAGCACCTCAGGAGTAAATGTCAGTTGGCTTTTCATAGCCGATCACAGGGTATCTCGACCGCTCCTGCTGTCTCTAGAGAGTTGAAAACAGCAGGTCTGGGACAGGTAGCACGTCCGGTGAACAGGTCAGAGTTCCATAGCCGCAGGCAGAACAGTTGAAACTGGAGCAGCAGCACAGCCAGGTGGACTGGGGACAGCAAGGAGTCATCATGCCAGGTAGTCCTGAGGCATGGTCCTAGGGCTCAGGTCCTCCAAGAGAGAGAAGAGAAAGAAAGAGAGAAAGGGAGAATTAGAGAGAGCATACTTAAATTCACACAGGACACCGTATAAGACAGGAGAAATACTCCAGATATAACAGACTGACCCTAGCCCCCCGACACATAAACTACTGCAGCATAATTAGTGGAGGCTGAGACAGGAGGGGTCAGGAGACACTGTGGCCCCATTCGATGATGCTTCCAGACAGGGCCAAAAAGGCAGGATATAACCCCACCCACTTTGCCAAAGCACAACCCCCACACCACTAGAGGAATACCTTCAATCACCAACTTACCATCCTGAGACAAGGCCGAGTACAGCCCACAAAGATCTCCGCCACGGCACAACCCAAGGGGGGGCGCCAACCCAGACAGGAAGACCACGTCAGTGTCTCAACCCACTCAAGTGACGCACCCCTCCTAGGGACAGCATGGAAGAACACCAGTAAGCCAGTGACTCAGCCCTTGTAATAGGTTTAGAGGCAGAGAATCCCAGTGGAGAGAGGGGAACTGGCCAGGCAGAGAAAGCAAGGGCGGTTCGTTGCTCCAGAGCTTTTCCGTTCACCTTCACACTCCTGGGCCAGACTACACTCAATCATAGGACCTACTGAAGAGATGAGTCTTCAATAAAGACTTAAAGGTTGAGACCGAGTCTGCGTCTCTCACATGGGTAGGCAGACCATTCCATAAAAATGGAGCTCTATAGGAGAAAGCTCTGCCTCCAGCTGTTTGCTTAGAAATTCTAGGGACAATTAGGAGGCCTGCGTCTTGTGACCGTAGCGTACGTGTAGGTATGTACGGCAGGACCAAATCAGAAAGATGGGTAGGAGCAAGCCCATGTAATGCTTTGTAGGTTAGCAGTAAAACCTTGAAGTCAGCCCTTGCCTTAACAGGAAGCCAGTGTAGGGAGGCTTGCACTGGCGTAATATGATCACATTTTTTGGTTCTAGTCAGGTTTCTAGCAGCCGTATTTAGCTCTAACTAAGGTTTATTTAGTGCTTTATCCGGGTAGCCGGAAAGTAGAGCATTGCAGTAGTCCAACCTAGAAGTGACAAAAGCATGGATAAATCTTTCTGCATCATTTTTGGACAGAAAGTTTCTGCAATGTTATGTAGATGGAAAAAGCTGTCCTTAAAACAGTCTTGACATGTTCTTCAAAAGAGAGATCAGGGTCCATAGTAACGCCGAGGTCCTTCAGTTTTATTTGAGACGACTGTACAACCATCAAATTTAATTGTCAGATTCAAGTAGAAAGTTTGCAGCCATCCACTTCCTTATGTCTGAAACACAGGCTTCTAGCGAGGGCAATTTTGGGGCTTCACAATGTTTCATTGAAATGTACAGCTGTGTGTCATCTGCATAGCAGTGAAATTTAACATTATGTTTTCGAATGACATCCCCAAGAGGTAAAATACATAGTGAAAACAATAGCGGTCCTAAAACGGAACCTTGAGGAACACCGAAATTTACAATTGATTTGTCAGAGGACAAACCATTCACAGAGACAAACTGATATCTTTCCGACAGATAAGATCTAAACCAGGCCAGAACTTGTCCGTGTAGACCAATTTGGGTTTCCAATCTCTCCAAAAGAATGTGGTGATCGATGGTATCAAAAGCAGCACTAAGAGCCAGGAGCACGAGGACAGATGCAGAGCCTCGGTCTGACACCATTAAAAGGTAATTTACTACCTTCACAAGTGCAGTCTCAGTGCTATGATTGGGTCTAAAACCAGTAAGAAGCGTTTCGTATACATTGTTGGTCTTCAGGAAGGCAGTGAGTTGCAGCGCAACAGCTTTTTCAATTTCTTTTGAGAGGAATAGAAGATTCGATATTGGCCGATTAGTTTAAAAATATATATTTTCTGGGTCAATATTTGGCTTTTTCAAGAGAGGCTTTATTACTGCCACTTTTAGTGAGTTTGGTACACATCCGGTGGATAGAGAGCCGTTTATTATGTTCAACATAGGCGGGCCAAGCACAGGAAGCAGCTCTTTCAGTAGTTTAGTTTGAATAGGGTCCAGTATGCAGCTTGAAGGTTTAGAGGCCATGATTATTTTCATCAATGTGTCAAGAGATATAGTACTAAAACATTTGAATGTCTCCCTTGATCCTAGGTCCTGGCAGAGTTGTGCAGACTCAGGACAACGGAGCTTTGGAGGAATACGCAGATTTAAAGAGGAGTCTGTAATTTTCTTTCTATTGATCATGATCTTTTCCTCAAAGAAGTTAATTAATTTATTACTGCTGAAGTGAAAGCCATCCTCTCTTGGGGAATGCTGCTTTTTAGTCAGCTTTGCGACAGTATAATTTTTTTCCCCCGGATTGTTCTTATTTTCCTCCATTAAGTTGGAAAAATAGGATGATCGAGCAGCAGTGAGGGCTCTTCGATACTGCACGGTACTGTCTTTCCAAGCTAGTCGGACGACTTCCAGTTTGGTGTGGCGCCATTTCCGTTCCAATTTTCTGGAAGCTTGCTTCAGAGCTCGTGTATTTTCTGTATTTCATGGAGCTGGTTTCTTATGACAAATGTTTTTAGGGGTGCAACTGCATCTAGGTTATTGCGCAAGGTTAAATTGAGTTCCTCAGTTAGGTGGTTAACTGATTTTTGTCCTCTGACGTCCTTGGGTAGGCAGAGGGAGTCTGGAAAGGCATCAAGGAATCTTTGGGTTGTCTGAGAATTTATAGCACGACATTTGATGCTCCTTGGTTGGGGTCTGGGCAGATTATTTGTTGCGATTTGCAAACGTAATAAAATGGTGGTCCGATAGTCCAGGATTTTGAGGAAAAATATTAAGATCCACAACATTTATTCCACGGGACAAAACTAGGTCCAGAGTATGACTGTGGCAGTGAGTAGGTCCAGAGACATGTTGGACAAAACCCACTGAGTGGATGATGGCTCCGGAAGCCTTTTGGAGTGGGTCTGTGGACTTTCCCATGTGAATATTAAAGTCACCAAAAATTAGAATATTATCTGCTATGACTACAATATCCGATAGGAATTCAGGGAACTCGGTGAGGAACGCTGTATATGGCCCAGGAGGCCTGTAAACAGTAGCTATAAGAAGTGATTGAGTAGGCTGCATAGATTTCATGACTAGAAGCTCAAAAGACGAAAACGTGTTTTTTTTTTTTTTGTAAATTGAAATTTGCTATCGTAAATGTTATGTTAGCAACACCTCTGCCTTTGCGGGATGCACGGGGGATATGATGGTGGTAATAATTTTAGTAGGTAGAGAGAGAGATCATTAGTAGTTTAGTGGTGGTAGTAGTAATGACAATGGTATTTGTAGTAGTACTGATGTGATGATGATGGTTGTAATAGTTTTAGTAGGTAGTAGGTACAGATTGTAGTGGTAGTAATGCTAGTAGTGATAATGGGAGCCATAAGGAAAGCTAGTTAATTAATTTAATAGTAAAAGTAGTAACATGTTTAGGCCACTATTTTCCCTATTATTTATTCTTTTACTATTCACTGTTTTAATTATATTGTTCTAAGGCCTCCGGGCCAAACGGAATACCAGGGCGCGTTCTTAAAGCACACACAGACCAGCTGACAAGTGTGTTAACAGACATTTTCAATCTCTCCTTGTCGCAGTCTGTAATCCCAACACATTTCAAACTGACCACAATTGTCCCTGTTCACAAGATTTCCAAGGTAATCTGCCTACGTGACTGTCGCCCCGTACCACTCACATCTATAATTATGAAGTGTTTTGAAAGGCTTGTCATGACACACATCAACACCATCATCCCAGACACCCTATACCAACTCCAATTCACATACTGCCCCAACAGATCCACAGATGACGCAATTGCACTTTGCACTGCCCTTTCCCACCTGGACAAGAGAGGAAATAACCATGTGAGAATGCTGTTCATAGACTACAGCTCAGCGTTCAACAACATAGTCCCCTCCAAGCTCGTCACTAAGCTCTGGGTAGGCAACGACACCGTCACCATGCTGACCCTCAACACGGGGGCCATTCAATGGTTTGTGCTTTGTCACCTCCTGTAGTCCCTGTTCACCCATGTCTGCGTGGCCACGCACGACTCCAACACCATCATCAAGTTTGCTGATGAGACAACGGTAGTAGACCTGATCACCAGTGGCAATGAAACAGCCTACAGGGAGGAGGTCAGAGACTTGGCAGTGTGGTGCCATGACAACAACCTCTCCCTCAATGTCAGTAAGACCAAGGAACTGATCGAGGACTATAGGAGAAAGAGGGGAGAGCACGCCCCAATCCACATCGACAGGGCTGTTGTGGAGCGTGTCGAGATCTTGAAGTTCCTTTGCGTCCACATCACTAAGGACAACATGCTCCACACACACCCACACAGTCGTAAAGAGGACACGACAGCGCCTCTTCCCCCTCAGGATGCTGAAAAGATTTGGCATGGATCCTCAAAGTTATACAACTGCATCCTCGAGCATCTTGACTGGCTGCATTACTGCTTGGTATGGCAAATGCACCACCCTAACCGCAAAGCGCTATAGAGGGTGGTATGGACAACCCAGTACATCACTGGGGCCATCCAGGACCTTTATATCAGGCGGTATCAAATTCCCCAAAACTCCAGCCACCCAAGCCAAAGACTGTTCACTCTGCTACTATCCGGCAAACGGTACCAGAGCATCGGCTGTCGGACCACCTGGCTCCGAGACAGCTTCTACCCACAAATGTCAGATTGGAGAGGATTGTCACATTTTTGTATTGACACAACTTAATGCATAGGCTATCAGATTCGAAAGAAACGTTTCACTATTGCATCACACTTTGGCACTGGTTTCTCCTTTTTTTTCCCCCTTTTCCTTCATGTTTTGTCCATTTCGTTTAAATGCATGTTACTGTTGTTTTAGGCCTATAAGGCCCTGTGTAAAAAGGGAGAGGTCACAATTCTGTTTGTACACTTGTTTACATAGGTTCTATTAACAAGCATATCCATTTGAAACAAGCCATTACACTTCGTTATCATGGCATTTCAGTATTATTATTCAGGTTATTACTTATGTATATTAATCTACAAATTCAGAAATGCTATATTGGAGAGGATCTATCGCTTTTTCGAATTGACACATTAGCGCATGACGGAGTCAAAATAAAGATATCTGACCGATTCCCTCGATTCGGCCTTATGTAGCAAAATCTGAAATTGTGTTTTTTACATTGGATAAAAGTGGAGACTCAGTGCTACAACATGTTATATCATATACTACAGTTGAGGAACAATGGGAAAGTAATTCTGCTTTGAAAGTTGATAAACTTGTAACCCCACATGTTTTGGTACCTACTGGAGAGCTCTTCTTTGTTTACACCCATTCAGCATTGTTCACACCCTCTTAAGCCATAGCCCCACTCATCTTTTTAAGGATTCACATGTGAGGCCATGTGCTAAACAGAGTGAGTAATTTAGTAAACAACCAAAGATTTCAAGACTAAAAGTGGTGAAAGTAGTTGCCTACAATAAGGGAAAAACTCCAGGTAAAAATACTCTTTATCTAGTCCTTGGCTTGTATCCTAATCTGACTTTGGTGCAGGTCATGTTGTTCTTCACATTACTGTCTGATAAACACAAACTATATAAAAATGTGTATTTGTCACATGCACAGGATACAGAAGTTGTAAACAGTACAGTGAAATGGTTACTTGCGTATTTGCATAGTAGCAATATAAAAAATGTAGTGTCCAGATAAAAATATTTTATTATTAGAGGATGCTTACCCGTCTAAATCGATGGGTCATGTGAAGGAAACCACCCCACAGCTACAACTAGCTAAGTGGATGGGTCACTATTGTCTAGACATGTACACATGTTCATGAAATACAATAGATGGCCGTAATCACCCCCAGACACACCTGGCTAACTTGATGGGTCATGTGAAAGACATGCTATAACCACCCCACAGCAACGTCTAGCTAAGTGGATGGGTCTCTACAGAAGGTGTAAACGGTACAGTGAAATGGTTACTTGCTTATTTGCGTAGTAGCAATATCAGAAATAGAAAGTGTCAATATAAAAAAATAATAACAAAAAGTGTCAATGCCAGGAGAGAAAGAACAAAATAATGTACAGTGTGTTCAATATCAATAGTGGTGATAGATGAGGTAGTTATACAGTATGTACAAGAACAATATCAATAACCATATCAGTGATACTGTATAACTACCTCATCTATCACCAGTATCACTGATATGGTTATTGATAGTGTTCTTGTACATACTGTATAACTACCTCATCTATCACCAGTATGTACAAGAACAATATCAATAACCATATCAGTGATACTGGTGATAGATGAGGTAGTTATATGCATACAATCAGGGGAAAAGTGGCTGAGCAGCAAGATAAAAAAATAAATAGTAGCAGCAACGTATGGAATGTGTGTGTTAGGAAAGAGTCACGTGAATGTTTGTAGAGGCAGTGCTGATGACTGGGAACTTGCCCCCAGTGATGAACTGGCCCATCCTCACCAAAAATGAACAAGGGAATCAATATTTGGAGAGCCTGTTCCTGTCCTGCCCTTGACTTTGCTGCAGGGTATGTGATGTCTATGGCCTCTTCGTCTCAAAACCCCCTCTTCTCAAAAAGATCAGGTTGTGTCGAGTGCAGGTGGTGCTTATACAGGCAGACTATCTATGGGAGGAAAGGTTGTCAGCGGTGCGCAGCAGCTGAAACCTGGTTCCGACTGAGTCCCAACGCTCCTTGGCAACGACGACACCAGGCTCCAAAACATCGAAGCTGTAAAACAGGAAAATTGACAAAAAAATGTAGAAGAAATTACAACCTTGCATAACATCAATTGTCCTCCCAAGTTTAAATAATAAGAATAACCTCATACAATGCAATGAAAATGATATTCACCTGAAGTGCTGGTACTGCTTGATCTGTGGCAGCAGCCTGAAGTACGGAGTCAGGTGTTGTTGCCAGCCATAGCTTTCCACCAGCACTGTACCATTCTCTAGTCCAACCAGCTGTGGGATGTCACAGTGCTGTCCTTCACCACACCAGCAATCTCTGACAAAGTGTTCACTCTGGTCTTTCTGAAGTGCTGCTTGATGAGGCCGAAGCACCAGTCAGGGGCAAACTTGGTGTGATCAGGAAGTGAAGGTCCAGACTGGTGGAGCTTGTGCATGGTCACCAGAGCACAAACTTGTTCTTGTTAAAAAGTAGAGATGGGACCTTGCTGCATAGGGTCAGAAGGATAGTTCACATGCAGACAACAACAAAATAACATTAGAGAAATAAAAATTAATTGTCACATCCCTGTCAGTCTGTCTTTGCACAGGTCAGTGGAAGACGCGTACCTGTTTACCATTTATATAAAAAAAATATTACTTTTATTTTATCAGGGAGTCATACTGAGAGCAAGGTCTTTTGTACAGATGAGTCCTGAATGGCATAAATTACAAAAAATACACACATCTAAATACAAAATGCAAGCAGACAGAAAAACATTGTCATAAAAAACAACACGCATTCATTAGTAATAAGATCCTCAATCAGTAAAGGAGGAAATGTTGCTTACCTGTTGTCACTACATTCCTAAAGAAAATGATATACTTTCTACTCCATATATTTTCCCTGACACCTGTCGTGACGTGACTATCCTTTATCTGATGACTGTTATTTATCGAATCAATCTGTGTTTGTTACTCGATTAAATTAATCATGTAACAATTAACTCATTAGGAATTTGGGGCACTATATCCAGGGGGCATTAAGTTACTATATCCAGACTTAAACTCCTATAGATATCTCTTACATCAATAAGTCAATTATTAATTATTACCTCATCAATCTCATTCTGAACGTCGCATAATCCTTGGATCCGCAAAAACCCTAGCCCTTCTGAATATTCAGTACAACACAAATGTATTGAATCATTTATTTACTAACTAAATAATAACACAGAATACACATACACACTTACATGATATAAAAAAATCCCTAGTGGACTGACAAGATATGATGGCTGTAACAACACATATGGAGGGGTAGGTAAAGCGAGGGAGAGACCAGGAGAGACAACATTTGGATACATTTGGAAGCTACGCTCACGGAAATATTAATACTTAGCATCCTAACCACCGCTCATTCGGATTAGAAATGCAATATACACACTTACATGAGATAAAAAAAACCCTAGTGGACTGACAAGATATGATGACTAACGGTCAAAGGTTTTAGAACACCTACTCATTTAAGGGTTTTTCTTTTGACTATTTTCTACATTGTAGAATAATAGTGAAGACATCAAAACAATGAAGTAACATATGTAGTAACCAATCATGTAGTAACCAAAAAAGTGTTAAACAAATCAAAATATATGTTATATTTGAGATTCTTCAAAGTAGCCACCATTTGCCTTGATGACAGCTTTACACACTCTTGGCATTCTCTCAACCAGCTTCACCTGGAATGCTTTTCCAACAGTCTTGGAGTTCCCAAATATGCTGAGCACTTGGACAATCGCCCAACATCAGTGCCCAACTTCACTAATGCTCTTGTGGCTCAATGGAAGCAATGTTCCAACATCTAGTGGAAAGCCTTCCCAGACAAGTGTAGGCTGTTATAGCAGCAAAGGGGGGACCAACTCCAAATTTATGCTCATGATTTAGGAATGAGATGTTTGACGAGCATGTGTCCACTTACTTTTGGACATGTAGTGTAGCTAACATTAGACTATAACTAGCAATGCAAATGGATTTCTGACGTTAGCTAGCTAACTAACAATACGCTTCAACTTGCGATAAATGACTTTATGACAAAATTAGAAAATCTGAAAATGTAGCTAGCTAGACTCTTACCTGTATACATGGATGAACGCTTCTCCCTCTCTGTCACGGATGACATGGTTGCCCTAAGTTTGAAGATGTAAGACAGGTGTTTTAGACAACAGCCTTCTGTGTTCTCTTTTCAACTCCCTCCACATTTGCAATCAAACGCCAGAATTTTCTCCATATCCTTAGCTATCATAGTCTTTTTCCGCCATGCTTTCCACTGATTTCAAAACTCAATCAACTTCTTCCATGACAAAAATAATGTTGATCGCAGTTTCTTCTCCATCACTGTCATCAGAAGACTCTACAATGTCTGGTTCAATAAATTGTTTTTTAAACCTAAATCAGGGATTTCCTCATTGTCTGATACATTTTTGGAGCCAGAGTCAGCCAGCATGGCACGACCATCCTCCAGAAAGTAGTCCATCGACCTTATCCCACTGATCTTTGTCAATTGCGCCTGCTAAATTCAGGGCAGAAATGTTGTTGAGAGAGGTAGCAACACTTTTGCAGTTCTCCATATATTTACATTTTATTTGTCACATACACGTGTTTAGCAGATGTTATTGTGGGTGTAGCAAAATGCTTGTGTTTCTAGCTCCAACAGTGCAGTAATATCTAACAAGTCATATTTAACAATTTCACAACAATACACACACACATCTAAAGTAAAGGAATGGAATTAAGAAAATATAATTAAATGGATGAGCAATGTCAGAGTGGCATAGACACAATAGAATACAGTATATACATGAGTCATGCAAAAAATGTCAACATAATTAAAGTGGCCAGTGATTTCAAATCTATGTATATAGAGAAGCAGCCTCTAATGTGCTAGTGATGGCTATTTAACAGATTGATGGCCTTGAGAAAGAAGCTGTTTTTCAGTCTCTCGGTCCCAGCTTTGATGCACCTTGTACTGACCTCACCTTATGGATGATAGCGGAGTAAACAGGCAGTGGCTTGGGTGGTTGTTGTCCTTGATTATCTTTTTGGCCTTTCTGTGACATCGGGTGCTGTAGGTGTCCTGGAGGGCAGGTAGTTTTCCCCGGTGATGTGTTGGGCGGACTGCACCACCCTCTTGAGAGCCCTGCAGTTGCGGGTGGTGCAGTTGCCATAGCGGGCAGTAATACAGCCCGACAGGATGCTCTCAATTGTGAATCTGTAAAAGTTTGAGGGTTTTAGGTGCCAAGCCAAATTTCGACCTTTTGCGCTTTCTTCACCACACTGTCTGTGTGGGGGGACCATTTCAGTTTGTCAGTGAACGCCGAGGAACTTGAAGCTTTCCACCTTCTCCACTACTGTTCCGTCCATGTGGATAGGGGGGTGCTCCTCCTGAAGTCTACGATCAGCTCCTTTGTTTTGTTGATGTTGGGTGAGTGATTACACTCCCAGGGCCCTCACCTCCTCCCTGTAGGCTGTCTCATCATTGTTGGTAATCAGGCCTACTACTGTTGTGTTGTCTGCAAACTTGATGATTGAGTTGGAGGCGTGCATGGCCACGCAGTCATGGGTGAACAGGGCGTACAGGAGGCGGCTGAGCACGCATCCTTGTGGAGCCCCAGTGTTGAGGATCAGCGAAGTGGAGGTGTTGTTTCCTACCTTCACTACCTGTGGCCCGTCATGAAGTCCACGACCCAGTTGCACAGGATGGGGTTCAGACCCAGGTTCTGGAGCTTAATGATGAGCTTGGAGGGTGCTATGGTGTTGAATGCTGAGCTGTAGTCAATGAACAGCATCCTTACATAGGTATTCCTCTTGTTCAGATGGGATAGGGCAGTGTGCAGTGCGTTGGTGATTTCATCGTCTGTGGATCTATTGAGGTGGTAAGCAAAATGAAGTGGGTCTTTGGTGTCAGGTAAGGTCGAGGTGATATGACCCTTGACTAGTCTCTCAATGCACTTCATGACAGAAGTGAGTGCTACGGGCGATAGTCGTTCAGTTACCTTTGCTTTCTTGGGTACAGGAACAATGGTGGATATCTTGAAGCATGTGGAGACAGCAGACTGGGATAGGGAGAGATTGAATATGTCCATAAACACACCAGCCAGCTGGTCTGCACATGCTCTGAGGACACAGCTAGGGATGCCGTCTGGGCCGGCAGCATTGCGTGGGTTAACACGCTTAAATGTCTAACTCACATTGGCCATGGAGAAGGAGACCCCACAGTCTTTAGTAGCGGGCCGCGTCGATGGAACTGTGTTATCCTCAAAGTGGGTGAAGAAGCTTGTCCGGAAGCAAGCCGTCGATGTCCGCGACGTGGCTGGTTTTCCCTTTGTAGTCTATTTTTTTTTTTTGATTGTCAGTAGACCCTCCCACATTGTAAATAGACCCTGTAGACTGTTATTGTAGCCAACATCCAATGGAACAGCAGGGCGCGAAATACAAAACATCAAAAATCGAATGATTTCAATATCTCAAACATACGACTATCTTACACCATTTTAAAGATACACTTCTCCTTAATGTAACCCCATTGTCCGATTTCAAAAAGGCTTTACAGCGAAAGCAAAACATTAGATTATGTTAGAGTACATAGACAAAAATAACCACACAGCCATTTTCCAAGCAAGGACATGTGTCACAAAAACCCCAAACACAGCTTAATGAAGCACTAACCTTTGACGATCATCAGATGACACTCCTAGGACATTGTTACACAGTACATGTATGTTTTGTTAAAGTTCATATTTATATCCAAAAACAGCATTTTACATTGGCGCGTGATGTTCAGAAAATGTATTCCCTCCCAAAACTGCCGGTGAATGAGCACATCAATTTACAAAAATACTCATAAACGTTGACAAAATACATAACAATTATTTTAAGAATTATCGATACAGTACTCCTTGATGCAACCGCTGTGTCAGATCTTAAAATAGCTTTTCGGCGAAAGCACATTTTCAATATTCTGAGTACATAGCTCGGCATCAAAGCAAGCTATACAGACACCCACCAAGTTCTGGGGTCTCCTAAACTCAGAATTAGTATTATAAATATTCTCTTACCTTTGCTGATCTTCATCAGAATGCACTCCCAAGACTGCTACTTCCACAAGAAATGTTGTTTTTGTTCGAAATAATCCATATTTATGTCCAAATACCGTTTTGTTTGTGCGTTCAGGTCACTATCCAAAGGCATAATGCGCATGAGTAATTCGAGACACAAAGTCAAAATGTTCCATTACTGTTCATGGAAGCATGTCAAACGTTGTTTACAATCAATCTTTATGGTATTTTTAACGTAAAACTGCGATAATATTCCAACCGGACAATAGCGTATTCATTCCAGAAGAAAATGGAGGGGCACGCTGTCGGGCTCGCGCATCACCAAGTCCTTGGTCCTCAGGCAGTCCACTCATTGACTGAGCTCCTATTTTCTGGCCGGTTACAGGAGAATGATGAAACAACTTTCTGAAGGCTTTTGACAGCCAATGGAAGCCTTAGGAAGTGCAACGTGACCCCACAGACACTGTAGTTTCGATAGGGATTCAAAAGAACTACAATTCTCAGATCTCCCACTTCCTGGTTGCATTTTTCTCAGATTTTTGCCTGCCACATGAGTTCTGTTATATTCACAGACATCATTCAAACAGTTTTAGAAACTTCAGAGTGTTTTCTATCCAAATCTACTAATAATATGCATATTCTAGTTTCTGGGCCAGAGTAGTAACCAGTTTAATTTTGGTACGTTTTTCATCCGGCCGTGAAAATACTGCCCCCTACACCTTAACAGGTTAACTGACTTGCCTAATTAAATAAAGGTTAAATTATAAAAAATTAAAAACATTTATCTTGTCTGAGCCGTTGAATTGCGACTCCACTTTGTCTCTCTACTGACATGATGTCTGTTTGATTGCTTTACAGAGGGAATAACTACACTGTTTGTATTCGGCCATATTCCCAGTCACCTTGCCATGGTGAAATGCCATGGTTCGCACATTCAGTTTGCGCGAATGCCGCCATCCCTCCATGGTTTCTGGTTAGGGTAGGTTTTAATAGTCACAGTGGGTACAACATCTCCTTTACGCTTCCTGATAAACTCAGTCATCATATCAGTGTATTCGTCTATGTTGTTCTCGGAGGCTACCCGGAACATATCCCAGTCTGCATAATTAAAAACAATCTTGAAGCGTGGATTCCGATTGGTCAGACCAGCGTTGAATAGTTCTTAGCACAGGTTCTTCCTGTTTGGGTTTCTGCCTATAGGGAGGGAGTAGAAAAATGGAGTCTTGACCAGATTTGCCAAGGGAGGGCCGGGGAGGGCCTTGTAAGCATACCAGAACTTGGAGTAGCTGTGGTCGAGTGTTTTAGCAGCACGAGTACTTCAGTCAATTTGTTGATAGAACTTTGGTTGCGTCTTTCTCAAATTTGCTATGTTAAAACACACAGTTACAATAAATGCAACCTCAGGATATGTGGTTTGCATAAAGTCCAGTGAAGAATATATAACCGAAGAGCATTTGATTGGTATTCTAGTTCGGGTGAACAAAAGAACTTGAGTTCCTGTATGTTATCACAATCATACCATGAGTAGTTATTCATGAAACATACACCCCCACCCTTCTTCTTCCTGGAGAGATATTTATTCCTGTCTGCGCGATGAACTGAGAACCCAACTGGCTGTACAGACTCAGACAGTATATGCCGAAAGAGCCATGTTTCCGTGAAACAGAGAATGTTACAATCCCTGATGTCTCTCGACGGAAATCCTCTCCCTGAGCTAGTCAACATTGTTATCCAGAGACTGAACATTAGCGAGTAATATAATCAGAAGCGGTGGGTGGTGTGCTCGCCTCCTGAGTTGGACTAGAAGTCCACTCCGAGTACTTCTTTTCCGCCAGCAGCGTTTTGGATCAACCTCTGGTGGGTACGAACAAAGGATCCGATTCGGGAAAGTTATGTACCTGGTCGTAATGCTGGTAATGTTTACCGCCGCTTTGATATCCCAAAAGATCTTCCCGGCTGTATGTAATAAAACAAAATATTTCCTGGGCTAATAATGCAAGAGTAACACATAAAAAAAAAAGTTTCCTATGAGCTAAAAACACAGCAGCCCTATCCGTCGGCACAAATGTCTTATAGGCCTATAGAGAGAATCAACCAATTCACACACACACAGCCCCGTAAAAGGACCCATCAATCAAGCCACCAATGTATGTCAGACACAAGCACATTTTTATCCTTTCCTTAAAACGTATAAAAGAAACTAAGCCTAACATCGTTAAGTAGGCTATAAGATAATGAATTGACAAGGAAAGTATGAAAGAGAAAGGCAGCTATGCACTATTATGAAGATGAAATTGATAATCATTCAAAGAGAAACAAATACACACATGTCCATAGCATATTTATCAGTGTCAATAACTCTATGAATTAAGAAAAGATTCTGTATCAAATTATACCATGCCAGGTTGGAGAGGAATGGTGCATTGTTCATTTGACACAACATCGGCGCATTATAGGCCTCAGAGCCAGAACATCAAGTGCCATAGCCTATAGGCTAGCGTTTCTACCCCCCTTGCGTCTAGCCGGATGTTTATAACCCCCTGCGTGTCTAGCCAGATTAGTTTCTGTAGCATCAAATGACAGTTGGAATGAGGAGATGGACAAAGTTAGCAAAACAATTGCTTATAATCATTTACCAGAATGCAGCAGTCACCACTAGCTGTCTGAATCGCCGTGTCTCCAGCTCGCCTAGCGTAGTAGCGACTACTGAATTGGCTCCCTGGCTCACCTATTGCCATTCATTGGACCCATTGATCACTCGGCTACACATGCCGCTCCCTCTCTCTTTCTATTCTGGTTAGAGCCAGTTTGCGCTGTTCTGTGAAGGGAGTAGTACACACCGTTGTACGAGATGTTCAGTTTCTTGGCAATTTCTCGCATGGAATAGCCTTCATTTCTCAGAACAAGAATAGACTGACGAGTTTCTGAAGAAATTTCTCCAGACACTCAACTAGTCTAAAGAAGGCCAGTTTTATTGTTTCTTTAATCAGTACAACAGTTTTCAGCTGTGCAAACATAATTGTAAAAGGGTTTTCTAAAGATCAGTTAGCCTTTTAAAATGATAAACTAGCTAACACAATGTGCCATTGGAACACAGGAGTGATGGTTGCTGATAATGGGCCTCTGTACGCCTATGCAGATATTCCATTAAAAATCTGCCGTTTCCAGCTACAATAGTCATTTACAACATTAACAATGTCTACACTGTATTTCTGATCAATTTGATGTTATTTTAATGGACCAAAAAATGGTGCTTTTCTTTCAAAAACAAGGACATTTCTAAGTGATTCCAAACTTTTGTACGGTAGTGTACATCACATGATCTAGGCCTAGTTGAGGAATGTTGATCCATCTTTCTCTAAAAATGCTGTTTTCTAATTGCTATATTGTCATGACAAACGTTAAATTAGTCATTTCTCTATCTATCTCTCTCTCTCGATCTATCTATATACATCTCTCTCTCTCTCTCTCTCTCTCTCTCTCTCTCTCTCTCTCTCTCTGTCCCCCTCTCCCACCATATCTGTCAACCACGAGAAAAAACAGGACAGGATGATCACAGAACTCTGTGGACTTCCAGGCATTTCCTCATCTGGCGCATACTGTAACATACCAAAAATATTCCAAAGGAAATGAGCGTAGCTTTTCCCCATGGGGACCAGCCTTACTTTGGCCCAGTTCTGCCTGCATTACCCATGCCCCTATTTCACTATTGCAATTTAATCAGACTCAGAGAGATGCTTTCCATGCCAAAACATCAGTCGTATCCTATCAAAAGGGGTAACCTTTTTCTTACAGAAAACGGCACTGTACTGTGACACATTCATTAACTTCATTGCTGCCTTCTCATATAAGAAAACGTACAACCTAAATTGCACTGCCGACAATAAGATTAATCTTAATCTAATCGTTCAGTTTAGTTTTGCGTTGTCAACAGGAGTTATTAGGAGCTTGTTTAGTGCATAATTTCCAATGTCTTTACGATTCTGTGTGATTGTAATTTTGTTAAGTTGAGCTTCTTCAAATGGTAAACCTGATCATCTTTCAAAGAAACTTGAAACTGCATGGTTTCAGTTTGTGGGCTTCAAATGTATTTTGTTAGTCATTCCAATTCTGCAGTTTTCACTACCACTTTAACAAAACATTTAAAATGTTGCTAAATATACCCTCACCCTGTTGTTGCTAGGCTACGTGCTTTCATTGAGCTCTCCTGTGGAATGCTAAGTGCTTTTGCCTTTAGCCTGAATTACAGTAGCTTGGTCTATTTATTTATTTATTTATTTATTTATTTTTTATTTCACCTTTATTTAACCAGGTAGGCCAGTTGAGAACAAGTTCTCATTTACAACTGCGACCTGGCCAAGATAAAGCAAAGCAGTGACAAAAACAATAGTTACACATGGGATAAACAAACATCAAACGTCAACACAATAGAAAAATCTGTATACAGTGTGTGCAAATGAAGTAAGGAGGTAAGGCAATAAATAGGCCATAGTGGCGAAGTAATTACAATTTAGCAATTAACACTGGAGGGATAATGTGCAGATGAGGATGTGCAAGTAGTAATACTGGTGGGCAAAAGAGCAGAAAAACTAAAACAAGTATGGGGATGAGGTAGGTAGTTGGTTAGATGGGCTATTTACAGATGGGCTGTGTACAGCTGCAGCGATCTGTGAGCTGCTCTGACAGCTGATGCTTAAAGTTAGTGAGGGAGATATAAGTCTACAACTTCAGTGATTTTTGTAGTTCGTTCCAGTCATTGGCAGCAGAGAACTGGAAGGAAAGGCGGTCAAAGGAGCTGTTGGCTTTGGGGATAACCAGTGAAATATACCTGCTGGAGCGCGTTCTACAGGTGGGTATTGCTATGGTGACCAGTGAGCTGAGATAAGGTGGAGCTTTACCTTGCAAAGACTTACAGATGACCTGGAGCCAGTGGGTTTGGCGACAAGTATGAAGCGAGGACCAGCCAGCGAGAGCATACAGGTGGCAGTGGTGGGTAATATATGGGGATTTGGTGACAAAACAGATGGCACTGTGATAGACTACACCCAGTTTGCTGAGTAGAGTGTTGGAGGCTATTTTGTAAATTACATCGCCGAAGTCAAGGATTGGTAGGATAGTCAGTTTTACGAGGGTATGTTTGGCAGCATGAGTGATGTTATACAGTAATTGACTTAGTTTTTGTTATGAGACAAATCACACATTTCATTCCTTGAAAGTTGGCAGTGAAGGTTCAGGTGTTTAGCAGTAGAGAAATCGTCAACATGCGATTTCCCCCCCCCCCCCCCCCCCCCACAAAAAAAAATCCGCTAATCTGTCCTCGGGTCCATGCTAATTGTTTTGAGAAGGTAATTTATTTCATTTAATTAAGTTTTATTTACGTAGCATATTAATATCACTGAGCAGCTAACAAAATGGCCGGTTTTGAGAAATCTTTTTAAAGAAAACTACAGAATTCATTAGAACATGAAGAAGGCTCTGTTGAATAAGCCTTTATGCGATTTTTCAACCCTTGCCCTTTTATCAAAATTAAATCAAATGTTGGTCACATACAGTTGAAGATGGAATTTTACATACACCTTAACCAAGTACATTTAAACTCAGTTTTTCACAATTCCTGACATTTAATCCTAGTAAAAATTCCCTGTTTTAGGTCAGTTAGGATCACCACTTTATTTTAAGAATGTGAAATGTCGGAATAATAGTAGAGAGAATGATTTATTTCAGTTTTTATTTCTTTCATCACATTCCCAGTGGTCAGAAGTTTACATACACTCAATTAGTATTTGGTAGCATTGCCTTTAAATTGTTTAACTTGGGTCAAACGTTTTGGGTAGCCTTCCATAAGCTTCCCACAATAAGTTGCCCATTCCTCCTGACAGAGCTGGTGTAACTGAGTCAGGTTTTTAGGCCTCCTTGCTCGCACACGCTTTGTCTATAGGTGAAGTACACCAGTCCCTCCTGCAGCATAGCACCCCCACAACATGATGTTGCCACCCCCGTGCTTCACGGTTGGGATGGTGTTCTTCGGCTTGCAAGCCTCCCCCTTTTTCTTCCAAACATAACGATGGTCATTATGGCCAAACAGTTCTATTGTTGTTTCATCAGACCAGAGAACACAATCTTTGTCCCCATGTGCAGTTGCAAACCGTAGTCTGGATTTTTATGGCTGTTTTGGAGCAGTGGCTTCTTCCTTGCTGAGCGGCCTTTCAGGTTATGTCGATATAGGACTTGTTTTACTGTGGATATAGATACTTTTGTACCTGTATCCTCCAGCATCTTCACAAGGTCCTTTGCTGTTGTTCTGGGAATGATTTGCACTTTTCGCACCTAAGTACGTTCATCTCTAGGGGACAGAACGCGTCTCCTTCCAGAGCGTTATGACGGCTGTGTGGTCCTATGGTGTTAATACTTGCGTACTATTGTTTGTACAGATGAACGTGGTACCTTCAGGTGTTTGGAAATTGCTTCCAAAGATGAGCCAGACTTGTGGAAGTCTACAATTTTTTTTCTGAGGTCTTGGCTGATTTCTTTTGATTTTCCCATGATGTCAAGCAAAGAGGCACTGAGTTTGAAGGTAGGCCTTGAAATACATCCACAGGTACACCTCCAATTGACTCAAATGGTGTCAATTAGCCTATCAGAAGCATCTAAAGCCATGACATTATTGTATGGAATTTTCCAAGCTCTTGAAAGGCACAGTCAACTTAGTGTATGTATACTTATGGCCCACTGGAATTGTGATACAGTGAATTTTAAGTGAAATAATCTGTCTGTAAACAATTGTTGGAAAAATTACTTGTGTCATGCACAAAGTAGATGTCCTAACTGACTTGCCAAAACTATAGTTTGTTAACAAGAAATTTGTGGAATGGTTGAAAAACGAGTTTTAATGACCCCAACTGAAGTGTAATGTAAACTTCTGACTTGAACTGTCCATAAAATGCAATTTGTTGTTGTCCATAGCTTATGCCTGCCCATACCATAACCCCACCACCATCATGGGTTGCTATGTTCACATCAGCAAACTGCTCACCCACACAGCGCCATACATATGGTCTGCGGTTGTGAGGCCAGTTGGATGTACTGCTAAATTCTCTAAACGATGTTGGAGGCGGGCTATGGTAGAGAAATGAACATTGAATTATCTGGCAACATATCTGGTGGATATTCCTGTAGTCAGTGTGCCGATTGCATGCTCCTTCAAAACTTGAGACATCTGTGGCATTGTGGTGTGTGACGGAACTTCATATTTTAGTGGCCTTTTATTGTCCCCAGCACAAGGTGCACCTGTGTAATGATCATACTGTTTGATCGGCTTCTTGAAATGTCACACCTGTCAGGTGGATGGAGTATCTTGGCAAAGGAGAAATGCTCACTGACAGGAATGTTAACACTTTACATGTTGCGGTTATATTTTTGCTCAGTGTGATACCAACATTAATATTTAGTTTTGTAGAGGTTATTGAGGGAGAGGTTATTTTCCTAGCACAATTCCTCTAAGGGCCCTCACCTCCTCCCTGTAGGCTGTCTTGTCGTTTTTGGTCATCAAGCCTACCACCGTTGTGTCATCTGTAAACTTGATGATTGAGTTGGAGGCGTGCATGGCCACGCAGTCATGGGTGAACAGGGACTATAGGAGGAGGCTGAGCACGCACCCTTTTGGGGTCCCTGTGTTGAGGATCAACGTAGTGGCGGTGTTGCCTACCTTCACCACCTGGGGTTGGCCCGTAAGGAAATCCAGGACCCAGGTGCACAGGGCGGGGTTCAGAACCAGGGCCACGCGCTAAATGATGTGCTTGTAGGGTACCATGGTGTTGAAGCCTGAGCTGTAATCAATGAACAGCATTCTTACATAGGTATTCGTCTTGTCCAGATGGGAGTGTGCAATGCGATGGCGATTGAGTCATCTGTGGATCTATTGGGGCGGTATGCAAATTACAGTGGGTCTATGGTGTCGGATAAGGTGAAGGTGATACGATCCTTAACTAGCCTCTCTCCTTTGCTTTCTTGGGTACAGGAACAATGGTGTACATCTTGAGGCAATTAGGGAGAGTAGACTGGGATAGGGAGAGAAAATATACTGCTCAAAAAAATAAAGGGAACACTTAAACAACACAATGTAACTCCAAGTCAATCACACTTCTGTGAAATCAAACTGTCCACTTAGGAAGCAACACTGTTTGACACTAAATTGCACATGCTGTTGTGCAAATGGAATAGACAACAGGTGGAAATTATAGGTAATTAGCAAGACACCCCCAATAAAGGAGTGGTTCTGCAGGTGGTGACCACAGACCACTTCTCAGTTCCTATGCTTCCTGGCTGATGTTTTGGTCACTTGAATGCTGGCGGTGCTTTCACTCTAGTGGTAGCATGAGACGGAGTCTACAACCCACACAAGTGGCTCAGGTAGTGCAGCTCATCCAGGATGGCACATCAATGCGAGCTGTGGCAAGAAGGTTTGCTGTGTCTGTCAGCGTAGTGTCCAGAGCATGGAGGCGCTACCAGGAGACATGCCATTACATCAGGAGACGTGGAGGAGGCCGTAGGAGGGCAACCAACAACCCAGCAGCAGGACCGCTACCTCCGCCTTTGTGCAAGGAGGAGCAGGAGAAGCACTGCCAGAGCCCTGCAAAATGACCTCCAGCAGGCCACAAATGTGCATGTGTCTGCTCAAACGGTCAGAAACAGACTCCATGAGGGTGGTATGAGGGCCCAACGTCCACAGTTGGGGGTTGTGCTTACAGCCCAACACCGTGCAGGACGTTTGGCATTTGCCAGAGAACACCAAGATTGGCAAATTCGCCACTGGTGCCCTGTGCTCTTCACAGATGAAAGCAGGTTCACACTGAGCACGTGACAGACGTGACAGAGTCTGGAGACGCCGTGGAGAACGTTCTGCTGCCTGCAACATCCTCCAGCATGACCGGTTTGGTGGTGGGTCAGTCATGGTGTGGGGTGGCATTTCTTTGTGCTCGCCAGAGGTAGCCTGACTGCCATTAGGTACCGAGATGAGATCCTCAGACCCTTTGTGAGACCATATTCTGGTGCGGTTTGCCCTGGGTTCATCCTAATGCAAGACAATGCTAGGCCTCATGTGGCTGGAGTGTGTCAGCAGTTCCTGCAAGAGGAAGGCATTGATGCTATGGACTGGCCCGCCCGTTCCCCAGACCTGAATCCAATTGAGCACATCTGGGACATCATGTCTCGCTCCATCCACCAATGCCACGTTGCACCACAGACTGTCCAGGAGTTGGCAGATGCTTTAGTCCAGGTCTGGGAGGAGATCCCTCAGGAGACCATCCGCCACCTCATCAGGAGCATGCCCAGGCGTTGTAGGGAGGTCATACAGGCACGTGGAGGCCACACACACTACTGAGTCTCATTTTGACTTGTTTTAAGGACATTACATCAAAGTTGGATCAGCCTGTAGTGTGGTTTTCCACTTTAATTTTGAGTGTGACTCCAAATCCAGACCTCCAAATCCAGACCTCCTTCAACTATGTAAAGAAAAAAGTATTTAAGAAGATTATTTCATTCATTCAGATCTAGGATGTGTTATTTTAGTGTTCCCTTTATTTTTTGAGCAGTGTATGTCCGTTAACACTCCAGCCAGCTGGTCTGCACATGCTTTGAGGACGCGGCTAGGGATGCTGTCTGGGCTGACAGCCTTGCGAGGGTTTACACGCTTAAATGTTTTACGTCGGCCACGGAGAACGAGCCCTCACAGTCCACAGGAAGCATTGGAATCAACATTGGCCAGCATCCCTGTGAAATGCTTTCGACACCATGTAGAGTCCATCCCCCAACAAATTGAGGCCATTCTGAGGGCAAAAGGGGGTGCAACTCAACATTTGGAAGGTGTTCTTAATGTTTAGTTTACTCAGTGTATGCCATGTCAATTAATAAAGCTGATGGAACAATCAGAATGTTTAGCGTAAAATGTTCATGAAGTGTTATTTCTTCACATTTTAGGCGTAGCAATGTGCACACAGTGGTAGGCCTATGCTGAAATGTTCCAAAATGCAATTTGCGGGAAAACATTGTTCTAAAATGTACACTGCAAGTAGCAGAATTTTTCACACATGGCGCCTTTCCTTTGCAGGCCGTTCGGGAATTTTTTGAAAAATTAAAGTATACCCACATCTCCAAGCACCTCTTCACCAGATTAGAGCTTAGTACGGTAGAGCACACTAGAGTACAGTATAATTTACTGTATTCTACCGTACTTTAATTTACTATACTTTACTCTGCTGTATTGTACTGTTCTTTACTGTACTGAACTATTCTCTGCTGCACTGTACTAAACTCTATTCTACTGTACTGTGCTGTGATGTCCACATTTGTGAAACATAGAGATCTCTGATTGGTACAGATTTGGTCCGTGGAATTGCCCTACAACATCTTCCTTTGGTTCACAGCCTTACATCCCATCTGTGTTTGAAGACTGTTGTCCAAGAAAAGAAAAGAAGACTGGGAAGATGGTTTCTATGGTTACTATGTGTGAATACCCCCCATCAAGCCTCTGTCTGTGAAACTGGCCTCATGGGAGCAACAGTACACAGACACACAGTTTCTGATATGAATACTGCAACTGCGTTAACACGCTTGGGCACATGCCAAATCAATATTCCTTGATTTAATTTATTTTGCTTTATGTAAGGGTGTTCTCCAGTGCTGTACTTTACTTGTACTAATGGATGTTGCTTTGTCTTATCCTTTTTGCTTTGAATATGAGGGGTTGGTATGTTGGATCCTCTTGCTATTATATTATTGATGGCCATAAATGCATTGTGGTGAAATTGATTCCTCACTAATGTAGGGAAGGAATGGATCTTTCCCCTTTCGGTATAAATGGCACCACCTCCCTTTCCATAGCACACATTGAACTGCTTGAGTCAGCAATTATAAAGCCTGAATTGCTCTGTCAAATGGCAGTGTTAGTGTGGTTTCGGTTCCCATCAATTTATGATTGTCTTTACCATACCGTGTACCTTATCACACAAGGCTTATGTTGGTCAATGCTTTCTTTACATCTCTGTCATGTCAGTTACCTTGTATTAAGTGTGTTGTTCTTAAGTTTTCAAAAACGGTAACAGCAAGATGTTTTATTTTTTTGACCGCCTTACAACAAGGATTCACAAGCACCTCTTCTCTTTGAGGTATCTTTGTTGGGAGTGTTGCCTACAGTATTTTGCTTCTCTCAAGCCCTTCGCCTTTGCTGCAGTCAACAAAAAAACCTGCTATTGATTTGGTGTCGCCTCTCTCTTGTGAAACTCTGGGCTACTTGTGAGAGCCTATGACCTTGTGGCCCACTGAATAGCTGGAGGTCATTCAATGGTGATTTGAGGAGAAAATGGTGCCATGTAGATAGAACTTCTATGCTGCAAGATTTGAATTCTCAAGTTATTTTCTCTCAATGTGCTACTACCAAGGGCCTATTTAATCAAACATGACCTCAGATTAAATGAATAAAAATTCCACCTTGTGCCATGATGATGAATTTGGGGAGTCATATAAAGGTGTGAAAATAAAACATATTCAGTACCAGTCCAAAGTTTGGACACAGCTACTCATTAAAACTTCTTCAGCCTACCATCCCGTTAGCGGGATCATTTTCCAGCAAAAACTCCTAGCGACATTAGCATAACGAAATTCAATATTTTTTTTTTTTCAAATATAGGGCTGTCTCATATCGTTTTATAGATACACCTCTCTTGAATCGACCCTCGTTGTCCGATTTCAAAAAGGTTTTACAGGAAAAGCACAATATTAGATTATGTTAGAGGAGTACATTGTAAAAGTCGCATCATATGAATTTTCCGAGCAAGCACACCCATCACATATAACCAAAAAACAGCTAAATGCAGCACTAACCTTTTACAAACTTCATCAGATGACACACCTAGGACATCATGTTACACACAGCATGCAATCTTTTGTTCAATAAAGGTCATATTTCTATATAAAAACAGCATTTTACATCGGCACCTGAGGTTGACTAACTATTTTCCCATATAATGCGTCCCGGGAAACAGTGCTACAATTTTATAAATTACTATTCGAAAACGATTTTTTTTAATATATATTGTCAATCTAAGATTTATAGATGAATATCTCTTGAAAACACCTGTCAAAACAGATTTTAAATTAACTTTACAGGGTAATCACACTTTGAGATCAAATGGGATGCGATACCCAGAAATTGAGCTCGAAAACCTAGCTCGGCGCCATCTTTGAACATTTGAGCAAGTAACATCTGATATTGTATAATATCGCCAATAATCCCTCACCTTTAGTTGTCTTCATCAGAAAACACTTCCCGATGTCCCAGGTCCATGACAAATGTATTTTCGGTCGAAAAAGTCCATGCTTTATGTTCCATTAGCTTCCTGTTGTTAGCGCGTCCTAAGGCTGTAATCAAATGTTGTTCCGTGCGCGGCACCTGTCTAACGCAAAATGACTGTTTACGGTAAGTTAGGGTCGTTCAAACATGTCAAACGTTGTATCAAGTAATCGTCAGGGCCTGTTTCAACAAGAGAGCCAATCAGATTCGAGTGGGACGATGTCATTGTGTTTCAAAAGGCTTCCAAAGGTGGGGGCAGACACGGCCGCCGACGTCACAATACTCATGGCCCTACTACTCTGACCAATTGCCACATCGTCTCTTTCACTGAGTTTCTACCGCAGAACCCTCAAAACACTTTGTAAAGACTGGGGACATCTAGTGGAAGCACTGGAAAGTGCTCAATTTTCATTTTTTTACGTTGTGATTTATAGGTAAGGCTGTGAAGTCGAGTCCACAATTCAGATTTCCACTTCCTGGTTCAATCGGTCTCGGGGTTTTGACTGCCATACGAGTTCTGTTATACTCACAGACACCATTCAAACAGTTTTAGAAAATTTAGGGTGTTTTCTATCCATATAAAATAAGTATATGCATGTCTTAGCTTCTGACTTTGATTAGTAGGCCGTTGAAAATGGGAACGATTTTTTTCCAAAATGCGCTGTGGCGCCCCCTATCCTAGGGTAAATCCAACAGGTTAAAAGGTTTTTCTTTATTTTTACTATTTTCTACATTGAAGAATAACAGTGAAGACATCAACACTATGAAATAACACATGGAATCATGTAGTAACAAAAAAAGTGTTAAACAAATCAAAATATGTTATACATTTGAGATTCTTGAAAGTAGCCACCCTTTGCCTTGATGCCAGCTTTGCACAATCTTGGCATTCTCTCAACCAGCTTCATGAAGTAATTACCAGGTGTGCCTTGTTAAATGTTAATTTTTGGAAGTTCTTTCCTTCTTAATACATTTGAGCCAATAATTTGTGTTGTGACAACATAGGGGTGGTATACAGGTAAAAGACCAAGTCCATATTATGGCAAGAACAGCTCAAATTAGCAAAGAGAAATGACAATCCATCATTACTTTAGACATGAAGGTCAGTCAATGTGGAACATTTCAAGAACTTTGAAAGTTTATTCAACTGCAGCCACAAAAACCAACAAGAGCTATGATGAAACTGACTGTCATGAGGACCGCCACAGGAAAGGAAGACCCAGAGTTACCTCTGCTGCAGAGGATAAGTTCATTAGGGTTAACTGCACCTCAGATTGCAGCCCAAATAAATGCTTTACAGAGTTCAAGTAAAAGACACATCTCAACAACTGTTTAGAGGAGACTGTGTGAATCAGGCCTTCATGGCCGAATTTCTGCAAAGAAACCACTACTAAAGGACACCAATAAGAAGACACTTGCTTGGGCCAAGAAACACGAGCAATGGACATTAGACCGGTGGAAATCTGTCCTTTGGTCTGGTGAGTCCAAATTTGAGATTTTTGGTTCCAACCGCCGTGTCTTTGTGAGACACAGAGTAGATGAACGGATGATCTCTGCATGTGTGTTTCCCACCGTGAAGCATGGAGGAGGAGGTGTGATGGTGTGGGAGTGCTTTGCTGGTGACACTGCCTGTGATTTATTTAGAATTCAAGGCACACTTAACCAGCATGGCTACCACATCATTCTGCAGTGATACGCCATCCCATCTGGTTTGCGCTTAGTGGGACTATCATTTGTTTTTCAACAGGACAATGACCCAACACACCTCCAGGCTGTATAAGGGCTATTTGACCAAGAAGGAGAGTGATGGAGTGCTGCATCAGATGACCTGGCCTCCACAATCACCCGACCTCAACCCAATTGAGATGGTTTGGGATGAAGTGGACCGCAGAGTGAAGGAAAAGCAGTCAAGAAGTGCTCAGCATATGTGGGAACTCCAAGACTGTTGGAAATGCATTCCTCATGACGCTGGTTGAAAGAATGCCAAGATTGCAAAGCTGTCATCAAGGCAAAGGGTGGCTAATATAAATATATTTTCATTTGTTTAACACATTTTTTGGTTACTAGAATATTCCATATGTGTTATTTCATAGTTTTGAAGTCTTCACAAGAGCATGGTGTGTGCAACGCCAGCATGGTGTGTGCAACGCCAGCATGGTGTGTGCAACGCCAGGGTTGTGGGTTCGATTCCCACGGGGGGCCAGTACAAAAAGAAATGCATGAAATGAAATGTATGTATTCACTACTGTAAGTCGCTCTGGATAAGAGCGTCTGCTAAATGACTAAAATGTAAATGTAATAAAATATAAAGAAAAACCCTTGAATGAGTAGGTGTCCATACTTTTGACTGGTACTGTGTGTGTCACGTCCTGACCAGTATAAGGGTTATTTGTTATTGTAGTTTGGTCAGGACGTGGCAGAGGGTATTTGTTTTACGTGGTTCGGGGTGGTGGTTTATTTAGTAGGGCGTTTGATTTATTATTTCCGGGTTTTTGGGTAATGTTCTATGTTTGTATTTCGATGTGGTCTCTGGTCTTTTGTATTTCTATGTCTGGTTTATTGGGGTTGGACTCTCAATTGGAGGCAGGTGTTTTCTCGTTGCCTCTGGGAGTCCTATATATGGGTATGTGTTTGGTTTAGTGTTTGTGGGAGATTGTTTCTTGTTTTGCATGTGTGAGCCTGACAAGACTGTTTTGTTCGTGAGTTCTTCGTTGTTTTGTTATTTTGGTGTTCACTTTATTTTCAAATAAATATCAAGATGAGCATCCACATTCCTGCTGCGTTTTGGTCCTCCATTCCAGACGACAACCGTTACAGTGTGTATATTCCTCACTTCAGAGATACCATGCTGTACTGTAAACACATACCACCAACCTTGGTTGTTTGGCAATAAAGTATCTTGTATTAGTAAAACGTAATATTAAACTGTTCCTGTGTCTGTGTTATAAAAGTGTAATTGCTTTTGGAGCAAAGTTTTATTAGCATGTTACAAAATACTTTAATTGCATTTTAATTGCATAGCAATGAGCTGAGTTTATCTACTGTACACGAGGAATAGTGACTGTTCCTTATTCCACTTATGTAATAACTTCATTATTATAACATTATATAGCAATTTCTAAAGTCCTATGTAACAACAATGTTGCTCTTTTAAGAATCACTAAGTTACCCCACATGTTTAAAAACTGGATGTCAATTGTTACTGTATTACCTTATGTCACTCATTATGAAAATAGATTTGTTAGTCATTTTTAAGATGCAAATTAGAGGATTTCATGTCCCTCCATGTATTTAACTCTAGGCTATATTAAGATTCATATCTGAGAGCTCTCCAAACCATGTGCTTATGGTCATATATCTAAACTAATTCAACTAACTGTTATAGTTTTTGGTTCTTCATCATCATCATCATCATCGCAGCTTGCTAGCTGCTATTCGAGTGACTACTGGCTAACGTCAGTCCCGGAGCAAGAACCAATTAGCTTGGAGCTAGCCCATGCTAGGCCCTTTCTCCCGGCTAGCTAAAAAGGCCCATCAGCCACTCCTGGGCTACAATACCCGGACCCCTTCTACTGCCGGTACGGGGCACGGAACCCCACCGATTGCTCACGACTGGACTACGACGTAATCTGCTCGAGGGGGTACTCAACTGGCCTCTACATTGCGTCGTCCCCTGAATGCCCATCTTCTAGCCGCGACCTGCTAGCTGCTAGCTGTGGCCTGCTAGCTGTCTAGAGCATATTGGACTGTTAGCTGTATAGCTCTATCGGCCAATTTCTCGGGCCACTATACCTATTTTGCCAATTGGACTTGGACCCCTCTGCTACTCGGAACCCTATTCATCCATCACGACTGGTCTATGGACATCACCACACGCGGAGGCTAAAACAGATTTTCCTCCGTCGAGACGTCCCTCTAAGGCCCTTCTGCTAGCTTGCAAGCCCCGGTCTGCTAGCTGTCTGAATCGCCGTGTCTCCAGCCAGCCCAACCACTCACTGGACCCCTATTGATCACCTGGCTACGCATGCCTTTCCCTAATACCAATATGCCTTGTCCATTACTGTCCTGGTTTGTGATTGTCTTATTTCACTGTAGAGCCTCTATCCCTGCTCAATATGCCTTAACCTACCATTTAGTTCCACCACCCACATATGCGGTGACATCACCTGGTTTAAACGTCTCGAGACAATATCTCTTTTATCATTACTCAATGCCTAGGTTTACCTCCAATGTACTCACATCCTACCATACCTCTGTCTGTACATTATGCCTTGAATCTATTCTATTCGGCCCAGAAACCTGCTCCTTTTACTTTCTGCTCTGAACGCACTAGACGACCAGTCCTGATAGCCTTTAGCCGAACCCTTATCCTAATCCTCCTCTGTTCCTCTGGTGATGTAGAGGTTAATCCAGGCCCCGCAGTGCCTAGCTCCACTCCTACTTCCCAGGTGCTCTCATTTGTTGACTTCTGTAACCGTAAAAGCCTTGGTTTCATGCATGTTAACATTAGAAGCCAACTACCTAAGTTTGTTTTATTCACTGCTTTAGCACACTCTGCCAACCCGGATGTCCTAGCCGTGTCTGAATCCTGGCTTAGGAAGACCACCAAAACCCCTCAAATTTCCATCCCTAACTATAACATTTTCCGACAAGATAGAACTGCCGAAGGGGATGGTGTTGCAATCTACTGCAGAGAGAGCCTGCAGAGTTCTGTATTACTATCCAAGTCTGTACCCAAACAATTCGAACTTCTACTTTTAAAAATCCACCTTTCCAGAAACAAGTCTCTCACCGTTGCCGCTTGCTATAGACCACTCTCTGCCCCCAGCTGTGCCCTGGACACCAGATGTGAAGTGATTGCCCCCCCATCTATCTTCAGAGCTCGTGCTGCTAGGTGACCTAAACTGGGACATGCTTAACACCCCGGCCATCCTACAATCTAACCTAGATGCCCTCAGTCTCACACAAATTATCAATGAACCTACCAAGTACAACCCCAAATCTGTAAACACGGGCACCCTCATAGATATCATCCTAACCAACTTGCCCTCCAAATACACCTCTGCTGCTTTCAACCAAGATCTCAGCGATCACTGCGTCATTGCCTGCATCCCTAATGGGTCTGCGGTCAAACGACCACCCCTCATCACTGTCAAACGCTCCCTAAAACACTTCAGCGAGCAGGCCTTTCTAATCCTCACCGTCTTAAATAAGCATGTCCCATTCAAAAAATGTTGAACTAGGAACAGATATAGCACTTGGTTCACTCCAGACCTGACTGCCCTTGACCAGCACAAAAACATCCTTTGGTGTTCTGCATTAGCATCTAACAGCCCCCGTGATATGCAACTTTTCAGGGAAGTTGGGAACAAATATACACAAGCAGTTAGGAAAGCTAAGGCTAGCTTTTTCAAGCAGAAATTTGCATCCTGTAGCACAAACTCAAAAAAGTTCTGGGACACTGTAAAGTCAATGGAGAATAAGAGCACCTCCTCCCAGCGGCCCACTGCACTGAGGCTAGGAAACACTGTCACCATTGATAAATTCACTATAATTGAGATTTTCAAAAAGCATTTTTCTACGGCTGGCCATGCTTTCCAACTGGCTACCCCTACCCCAATCAACAGCCCTCCACCCCCCACAGCAACTTGCCCAAGCCTCCCCCACTTCTCCTTCACCCAAATTCAGATGGCTGATGTTCTGAAAGAGCTGCAAAATCTGGACCCCTACAAATCAGCTGGGCTAGACAATCTGGTCTGTCTCTTTCTAAAATGATCTGCCAAAATTGTTGCAACCCCTATTACTAGCTTGTTCAACCTCTCCTTTGTATCGTCTGAGATTCCCATAGATTGGAATACTGCCGCTGTCTTCCCCCTCTTCAAAGGGGGAGACACTCTAGACCCAAACTGTTACAGACCTACAGTGGGGGAAAAAAGTATTTGATCCCCTGCTGATTTTGTACATTTGCCCACTTACAAAGAAATGATCAGTATATAATTTTAATGGTAGGTTTATATGAACAGTGAGAGACAGAAAAACAAAAAAATCCAGAAAAACGCATGTCAAAAATGTTATATATTGATTTGCATTTTAATGAGGGTTAGGGCATTTTAAATAAGTATTTGACCCCTCTTCAAAACATGACTTAGTACTTGGTGGCAAAACCCTTGTTGGCAATCACATAAGTCAGACGTTTCTTGTAGTTGGCTACCAGGTTTGCACACATCTCAGGAGGGATTTTGTCCCACTCCTCTTTGCAGATCTTCTCCAAGTCATTAAGGTTTCGAGGCTGACGTTTGGCAACTCAATCCTTCAGCTACCTCCACAGATTTTCTATGGGATTAAGGTCTGAAGACTGGCTAGGCCACTCCAGGACCTTAATGTGCTTCTTCTTGAGTCACTCCTTTGTTGCCTTGGCCGTGTGTTTTGGGTCATTGTCATGCTGGAATACCCATCCACGACCCATTTTCAATGCCCTGGCTGAGGGAAGGAGGTTCTCACCCAAGATTTGACGGTACATGGCCCCGTCAAATGATGCAGTGAAGTTGTCCTGTCCCCTTAGCAGAAAGACACCCCCAAAGCATAATGTTTCCACCACCATGTTTGACGGTGGGGATGGTGTTCTTGGGGTCATAGGCAGCATTCCTCCTCCTCCAAACACGGCGAGTTGAGTTGATGCCAAAGAGCTTCATTTTGGTCTCATCTGACCACAACACTTTCACCAGTTGTCCTCTAAATCATTCAGATGTTCATTGGCAAACTTCAGACGGGCATGTATATGTATTCTTGAGCAGGGGGACCTTGCGGGCGCTGCAGGATTTCAGTCCTTCACGGTGTAGTGTGTTACCAATTGTTTTCTTGGTGACTATGGTCCCAGCTGCCTTGAGATCATTGACAAGATCCTCCCGTGGAGTTCTGGGCTGATTCCTCACCGTTCTCATGATCATTGCAACTCCACGAGGTGAGATCTTGCATGGAGCCCCAGGCAGAGGGATATTGACAGTTCTTTTGTGTTTCTTCCATTTGCGAATAATCGCACCAAATGTTGTCACCTTCTCACCAAGCTGCTTGGCGATGGTCGTGTAGCCCATTCCAGCCTTGTGTAGGTCTACAATCTTGTCCCTGACTTCTTTGGAGAGCTCTTTGGTCTGCCATGGTGGAGAGTTTGGAATCTGATTGATTGCTTCTGTGGACAGGTCTTTTATACAGGTAACAAGCTGCAGTTATGTGCACTCCCTTGTCACCTCGCTCCTCCGCACACTCCACTGGCTTCCAGTTGAAGCTCGCATCTGCTACAAGACCATGGTGCTTGCCTACGGAGCTGTGAGGGGAACGGCACCTCCGTACCTTCAGGCTCTGATCAGTCCCTACACCCAAACAAGGGCACTGCGTTCATCCACCTTTGGCCTGCTGGCCCCCCTACCTCTGCGGAAGCACAGTTCCCGCTCAGCCCAGTCAAAACTGTTCGCTGCTCTGGCACCCCAAATGGTGGAACAAGCTCCCTCACGACGCCAGGACAGCGAAGTCAATCACCACCTTCCGGAGACACCTGAAACCCCTCCTCTCTAAGGAATACCTGGGATAGGATAAAGTAATCCTTGTAACCCCCCTGGCCCCTCAAAAAGATATTGATGTACTATTGTAAAGTGGTTCCAATGGATATCATAAGGTGAATGCACCAATTTGTAAGCAAACGTACAAAATCAGCATGGGATCAAATTATTTTTTCCCCCACTGTTTATCTATTATTCCCTGCCTTTCTAAGGTCTTCGAAAGCGAAGTTAACAAACAGATTACCGATCATTTCGAATCCCACCGTACCTTCTCCGCTATGCAATCTGGTTTCAGAGCTGGTCATGGGTACACCTCAGCCACGCTCAAGGTCCTAAATGATATCATAACCGCCATTGATAAGAGGCATTACTGTGCAGCCGTATTCATCGACCAGGCTAAGGCTTTCGACTCTGTCAATCACCACATTCTTATTGGCAGACTCAACAGCCTTGGTTTCTCAAATGATTGCCTCGCCTGACTCACCAACTACTTCTCAGATAGTTCAGTGTGTCAAATCGGAGGGCCTGTTGTCCGGACCTCTCGCAGTCTCTATGGGGTGCCACAGGATTCAGTTCTCGGGCCGACTCTTTTCTCTGTATACATCAATGATGTCGCTCGTGCTGCTGGAGATTCTTTGATCCACCTCTACGCAGACGACACCATTCTGTATACCTCTTGCCCTTCTTTGGACACTGTTAACTAACCTCCAGACGAGCTTCAATGCCATACAACTCTCCTTCCGTGGCCTCCAACTGCTCTTAAATGCTAGTAAAACTAAATGCATGCTCTTCAACGGATCGCTGCCCACACTAGCCTACCTGGTTAAATTAACCTCTCTGGCGCATGTGGGACGAACTCGTCCCACCTACGTAACAGCCACTGAAATCCAGTGGCGCGATTTTTGAATCGTTAGAAATACTATTACTTCAATTTCTCAAACATATGACTATTTTACAGCTATTTAAAGACAAGAATCTCGTTAATCTAACCCCACTGTCCGATTTCAAAAAGGCTTTACAACGAAAGCAAAACATTAGATTATGTCAGCAGAGTACCCAGGCAGAAATAATCAGACACCCATTTTTCAAGCTAGCATATCATGTCACATAAACCCAAACCACAGCTAAATGCAGCACTAACCTTTTATGATCTTCATCAGATGACACACCTAGGACATTGTGTTATACAATACATGCATGTCTGTTCAATCAAGTTCATATTTATATCAAAAAACAGCTTTTTACATTAGCATGTGACGTTCAGAAAAAGCATAACCCCCGCAAACTTCCGGGGAATTTACTAACAGTTTGCTAAATTACTCACGATAAACGTTCACAAAAAGCATAACAATTATTTTAAGAATTATAGATACATTACTCCTCTATGCACTCGATATGTCCGATTTTAAAATAGCTTTTCGGATGAAGCACATTTTGCAATAATCTAAGTACATAGCCCGGCATCACAGGGCTAGCTATTTAGACACCCACCCAGGTCAGCCTCCACCAAAATCACATTTCCTATAAGAAAAATGTTCTTACCTTGCTTGTTCTTCGTCAGAATACACTACCAGGACTTCTACTTCAATAACAAATGTTGGTTTGGTCCCAAATAATCCATCGTTATATCCAAACAGCGACGTTTTGTTCGTGAGTTCTAGACACTATCAGAATGCAACATCACGGTCTTGCGCATGGCTCATTGGCGTGACAAAAAATGTCTAAATATTCCATTACCGTACTTCGAAGCATGTCAACCGCTGTTTAAAACCAATTTTTATGCCATTTATCTCGTAGAAAAGCGATAATATTCCGACCGGGAATATGCATTGAACCTAAACAGCCGAATTAAATTTATCCTCAGGAGCGAATCGTGCACGCGCCTCATTCAAAGGTCCTCTGATCCGCCACTTACCAAAGGCGATAATGTGTTTCAGCCTGAGGCTGCCTCGTCAACCTTCAGGTATTTCCCGGGTTCTGAGAGCCTATCGGAGCCCTGGGAATTGTCACGTTACAGCTAAGATCCTTACTTTTCAATAAACAGATGCAAGACGCACGACTCGTCAGACAGGATACTTCCTGCATGAAACCTTGTCAGGTTTTTGCCTGCCATAGGAGTTCTGTTATACTCACAGACACCATTCAAACAGTTTTAGAAAATTCAGAGTGTTTTCTATCCAAACGTGAACAATAATATGCATATTCTAGCTTCTGAGTTGGTGTAGGAGGCAGTTAAAAATGGGCACATATTTTTTCCAAAATTCTCAATACTGCCCCCTAGGCCAAACAGGTTAAGGTGAAATTAAAAAATTAAATCAAGTATTTGGCAGCCATCAAAGAAATGTTTTTTGTTTTCAGATAACCAAATAATATTTGAAGGTATTTAAATAAAGTTTTCTGAGACCTGTATTTGAATATCAAAGAAAACACGAGTTGCCTTTTAGTTGAAACTCTATATAAACTATATTCAACTACCTTGAGCATTTCAAAAGTCAAATAAACTACAAAATATAACTATTTTCTGCTTAGGTCTGTAAGGGTCCTCTCTGAAAAATGTTGATCCCCTCAACTTCTACAGTCATCGATGATTATGTTTAAAATATCATTTAACACATGTTCCTCTAATACAAGGATGCACTGTATCTTGAAGACTTTCAAATGTGTCTCATCTCATCTCCCTTTTCTCTTTTATCTCCCCGTCTACAGGCTTTGGATCAAGACCGGACTGCCTTACAGAAGGTTAAGAAGTCTGTGAAAGCCATCTACAACTCTGGTCAAGGTAGTCTCGTCCTCTTACTCAGTCCATCTTCCTACACGTCCCCGAAAGGCCTCATCCTCTCAACTGTTCTGGTTTTGCGCCTCCATTTTTTTTAAAGCCCAAATATCTAGCTCAGTGCATGAAATATGTGATTCATCACATATATATGTGTTATTGGTTTTCTTCCTGTATGGACCACATACAGTGGATGTATAGTTCTGACCATTTCAAAAGGTAGTTTTCCTGTTTTACCTCAGTGAAGGAGACCCATGGCACACCATGTGGCAGCAAACACAATTTCAAGTTTGTGTGTTACAAGCTAGTGTACCGTCACAGTGGAGGGAGTTCAAATATCAAAAGCTGAATTTTAAAACATACACGTCTGAATGACAGTCCCAGCTACCAACACCTCATAGTTTTTCCCCACAATTTATATTGGTGTCTTTAATGGTCACACGTGGCATGAGCAATATTCTCTGGGGGAATGGGACTGAAAGGCATTCGATGCGAGGTCAGACTGCTCTGAACTTTAATTCACATATAAGTGACGATACTTTGTCATTCTGTGTCCCTCCAATATAAAACGATGCAAGGCTTTCACAATGACTTCACCATAGAATGTCTGTCAATTATGGAATGTGTGTCGGGGACATTCTTTTTTTTATATTTGATTGGGTGGGACAACAATATTTTATTCCGGCAACCGCTTTGTTTTTACTGCTTACACCTAATGACTATATTACTAGGTTATTACAGCTTCAACCTGTAGCTGTATGCTCAATCTTCCTAAAGCTGGTTCCATTCTATCCAACCCCCCAGCTGTCTACTGCTGCCCCCTTATTAGCCCATGTGTCAACCCTGGAGGGATATTCAACCACAAAGGTCAGGACATGCACAATGCCCTTATGTCCAATGCCCTTGCCCTTTCTCAACTTAACTCAATATCTGTGATGGCTTAAACAAGTCAGAGCTACATGCTGGAATGGGACTAGTGGCTAAGACTATGCCTCGTCAGACACTGTCCCCTAGGGGTGAGAAGGAAGGTGGTTTATATACACTAACTACTTATATAGACCATGGTTCACCTGCTAAACAGCTGATGATGAAGGCTAAAACATTTTCATAGCTTGTGTGTCTAATGTGTTTTTTAAAGTATAAGTATAATTTACCTTTTTGCCAATTTCATACAATTATTTGTTGTGAAACAATACAAAACATTCCTTATCACTAGATTTACAATAGAAGGACACTTGGTTGGTTCTTGAAGAAGTCAGCAGGGGCTGTGGTTCATTAGAGCTAACTGCTGCAGTTCAGATTTAAACTTAGCTTGAGCCTTAAGTCCCTTATTGACCTGTAGTAGGTTGGTGACCTCCCAAGGGATCAATAATCCTCCAAGATAAAAATCTATATGGGGGAAACACTGCATTTTCAATGCTGCCTAGCAATGGTTAGCTACTGCTACTTGAATGTGAATCAGGTGAAATCCAATGGTCTCTGCGGAGAAGGCTTCTGTGGCAGGTTCCATATTAGGACATTACTTTTCTAGTCAAGAAAAAAATTTATTGAACGTTCGGTGTTGGCCTCCTAGGATTCATGTGGCTGCGCCATTGATAGGATATAGGGGTGTTTGTGTTCGTAATACACGTTAGGCCTGTAACCCCATTGACTGCTAAATGGTAGGGATGAACGATATGGGCAAAAATTCTAATTGTTATTTTTTTTTATCCAAATATTGCGTTTTGACTTGCCATTTAGATGCAGCCACTGTTGGAATTTGAAATAAAATGATTATTCTAATTCTGTAGTTGGAATAGAATGGGCACTTTCAATGCAGTGTGGTTTGACATGTTAATGAATGAATAAGCCAGGGAGGCATTATTGTGACAGGGTAGGTACCAAAGTGTTGGTCAGTGTGTCCCAGGCGACCCTAATAAGATGTTATGTTTCTCTTTATTTACATATCATCATGCTTTGCCTATTCCTCTTTGAATTAGAACATATCGTTGCACAAAAAACATGCTCATCTAGGCCTACACTATCACTGGTATCTGGCTGTATTAGCTAGCGACGTTTACTCTGACTCAGTACATTTATACTAAACAAAAATATAAACGCAACATGTGAAGTGTTGGTCCCATGTTTCATGAACTGAAATAAAAGATCCCAGAAATGTTCCATTCGCACAAAAAACGTATTTCTCTCAAATTCGACCTGTATGCTGAATCTTCCTTTAGCCTGTTCAATTCTATCCAACCCCCCAGCTGTCTACTGCTGCCACATGCCTTATTAGCCCATGTTTGTTTATATCCCCTAAAACTTGATTGGCGTCAACCTGTGGTAAATTCAATTGATTGGACATTATTTGGAAAGGCACACACCTGTCTATATAAGGTCAAAAGAATTGTCCTTAGAGCTCCGTGACAGGATTGTGTCGAGGCATAGATCTGGGGAAGGATACCAAAAAATGTCTGCAGCATTGAAGGTCTCCAAGAACATGGTGGCCTCCATCAATCTTAAATGGAATAAGTTTGGATCCACCAAGACACTTCCTAGAGTCTTTCCTACAAATTGGGAAAAAATGGGGGAGAAGGGCCTTGATCAGGAAAGTGACCAAGAACCCGATGCCCACTCTGACAGAGCTTCAGAGTTCCCCTGTGGAGATGGGAGAACCTTCCAGAAGGATAACCATCTCTGCAGCACTCCACCAATCAGGCCTTTATGGTAGAGTGGCCAGACGGATGCCATGCCTCAGTAAAAAGCACATGACAGCTCGCTTGGAGTTTGCCAAAAGTCACCTAAAGTACTCATAGACCACGAAAAACAAGATTCTCTGGTTTGATGAAACCAAGATGGAACTCTTTGGCCCGAATGCCAAGCGTCACATCTGGAGGAAATCTGGCACCATCCCTACGGTGAAGCATAGTGGCAGCATTATGTTGTGTGAATGTTTTTCAGCTGCAGGGACTGGGAGACTAGTCAGGATCGAGGGAAAGATAAACAGATCAAAGTACAGAGAGATCCTTGGTGAAAACCTGCTCCAGAGCACTCAGAACCTCACTGTGGCAAAGGTTCATCTTCCAACAGGACAACGACCCTAAGAACATAACCAAGACAATGCAGGAGTGGCTTTAGGACTCTCTGAATGGGACTCTCTGAATGTATTTGAGTGGCCCAGCCAGAGTCTGGACTTGAACCCGATCAAACATCTCTGGAGAGACCTGAAAATAGCTGTGTAGCAATGCTACCCATCCAACCTGACAGAGCTTGAGAGGATCTGCAGAGAAGAATGGGAGAAACTCCCCAAATGCAGGTGTGCCAAGCTTGTAGCGTCATACCCAAGAAGACTCCAGGCAATAATCGCTTCCAAAACTGCTTCGACAAGGTACTGAGTAAAGGTTCAGAACTTATTATGTGACTTGTTAAGCAGCCTTTTACTCCTTAACTTATTTAGGCTTGCGATAAAGGGGTTGAATACTTATTGACTCAAGACTTTTCAGCTTTTTATTTTTTATTCATTTGTAAACATTTCTAAAAACATAATTCCACTTTGACATTATCTCAGTTTAATCCATTCTAAATTCAGGCTGAAACAAAACAAAATGTGGAAAAAGTCAAGAGGTGCGAATACTTTCTGAAGGCACTGTACTTTTGGGTTTTGAGATATATTTTCTTTTGAATGATATTGATCACTAAAAACAAAGTCGGCTGTTAAAATGGCAACCTTTTAAAACAAATATAATGGGTCCCTATATTTAATGTCATTGATGTTTCCGACTTCAAAATCACTCATTACAAAGATATACAAGGACCTTGAGCATTCCCCCCAGTGCCAAACTGTTATCGGGGGAGGGTCTATATTAAAGCAAAGTATTGGCTAATCCCACCCCTTTAGTATGTCATACATTTGAGGATTTCATTAATAATTTGGTGCGTCTTGATACAAAGTTTGATTGGTGTTACTCAACTTATATGAAGGGAAATTACATTGAGTGAAATGATTAATCATCACTTTAGTAAAATATTATTCAAGGGTTAATGACCTTAGATTTGAGCATCTGTGGCCTCCATTTAAGAAAATCCTCAATTAACTAAATTGATGTTACTACTCCTACTTTTGCCGCAATGTTATCATAATGTAAAAACTTGAAAGTCATCAATCAAAGGTATTTATAAAGCCCTTCTTACATCGGCTGGTATATCAAAGTGCTGTACAGAAACCCAGCCTAAAACCCCAAACAGCAAGCAATGCAGGTGTAGAAGCACGGTGGCTAGGAAAAACTCCCTAGAAAGGCCAAAACCTAGGAAGATACCTAGAGCGGGACCAGGCTATGAGGGGTGGACAGTCCTCTTCTGGCTGTGCTGGGTGGAGATTATAACAGAACATGGCCAAGATGTTCAAATGTTCATAAATGACCAGCATGGTCAAATAATAGTAATCACAGTGAACAGGTCAGGGTTCCATAGCCGCAGGCAAAACAGTTGAAATTGGAGCAACAGCACGGCCAGGTGGACTGGGGAGTCCTGAGGCATGGTCCTGAGGCATGGTCCTAGGGCTCAGGTCCTCCGAGAGAGCGAAATAAAGAAATGGCATTTTGGAAAATCACCTAATATGGCAGCTTAATATTAGGTGATTTTCCAAAATACCATACCCAAATGCTACCGCAAATAAAGAACGATATAATAACGATATAATATCCCTAATATCTATATACATTTCATAGACTTAGGGTACCAGTTATATGTGAAGAAAATATTTTGATCTGTTGAATATGAAAGGGACAGCATACTTAGCTCCAGCACCCAAACGTTATTAATGAATCCCTGGTTTTGAGTGAACATGTTGTTTTATCATGTGTCGTGTCACCTCCTCTGCTTGCAGATCACATCCAGAATGAAGGGAATTATGGCCAGGCACTGGACAAGTTTGGTAGCAACTTCATCAGCAGGGACAACCCCGATCTGGGAACTGCCTTTGTCAAGTTCTCCAGCCTCGTCAAGGAGCTGTCCGCACTTCTGAAGAACCTGGTGAGATTTTTTTTAGGGATTTTAATTAACAGATGGTGATCATGGCTCTGTATTTAACTGTGCGTTGCCGTGAGTTCGTTTTGGACTTGGGGACTGTGAAAAGACACCTGGTGGCATGTATTGTGGGGTGTGTATGGGAGTCTGAGCTGAATATTAATTGATTATGCAGACAATACGGAATCTTCTGAATTTTGTAATAAAAACTAGAAGAGAAGTAGTTAATCTCTCGTCAACCTTCAACCATGAAAGTCTGGTATGCATGTTTGTTATTTCTGTATGTGCATTAAAGGGCAAGGCATGCTTCTCTGTTTTGAGCCAGCTGTAGTTTTGCTTGGTCTTTCTGTGCTGTACTAGACCATATTACCGGACAGTAATCAAGATGGGACCAGAGCCTCAACTAGTACAGTTTGTTTTGTGTGTCAAAAAACGCAGAACATATTTTTACTACAGACACCCCTTCCCATCTTCACAACAACTTTGTCAATATGACTTGACCATGATAATTGACTATCCAATGTTATACTGTACCTAGGAGTTTAGCTTCCTCCACTTGCTAAATGCTCACACCCTTTATGTACAACTCCAGTTGAGGTTTAGGTCTTAGAATATTTTGAAACAAGGACAATGCTTCTCGTTTTAGATGTATTTAAGGCCAGTTTGTTATTAATCACCCATTCTGAAACTCTAAATCCTTATTTTAAATTCAGTGAGCTCTCTGGCTTTGGGCACTGACATGTGTGGAATCATCTGCATACATAGTCATTCTAGCTTTGTGTAAGACCAGTGGCAAATCATTTGTAAAAATAGAGATGAGTAAAGGCCCAAGAGAACTGCCCTGAGGGACATCGCATTTTATCTGTTCTTTGTCATTGCCTGATGTGAACCATGCCTCGAACAAAAGAGATCTCAGAAAACCTAAGATGAAGAATTGTTTTCTTGCGTAAAGCTGGAAAAGGTTACAAAAGTATCTCTTAAAACCTTGATCAGTCCACGGTAAGACAAATAGACAAACACGGTCTGCTTAACTTTTCAAGGGTATGTGGGACGAAATCGTCCCACCTACTGAACAGCCAGTGGAATCCCGTGGCGCGATATTCAAATACCTTAGAAATGCTATTACTTCAATTTCTCAAACATATGACTATTTTACACCATTTTAAAGACAAGACTCTTGTTAATCTAACCACACTGTCCGATTTCAAAAAGGCTTTACAACGAAAGCAAAACATTAGATTGTCAGCAGAGTACCCAGGCAGAAATAATCAGACACCCATTTTTCAAGCTAGCATATCATGTCACATAAACCCAAACCACAGCTAAATGCAGCACTAACCTTTTATGATCTTCATCAGATGACACACCTAGGACATTGTGTTATACAATACATGCATGTCTGTTCAATCAAGTTCATATTTATATCAAAAAACAGCTTTTTACATTAGCATGTGACGTTCAGAAAAAGCATAACCCCCGCAAACTTCCGGGGAATTTACTAACAGTTTGCTAAATTACTCACGATAAACGTTCACAAAAAGCATAACAATTATTTTAAGAATTATAGATACATTACTCCTCTATGCACTCGATATGTCCGATTTTAAAATAGCTTTTCGGATGAAGCACATTTTGCAATAATCTAAGTACATAGCCCGGCATCACAGGGCTAGCTATTTAGACACCCACCCAGGTCAACCTCCACCAAAATCACATTTCCTATAAGAAAAATGTTCTTACCTTGCTTGTTCTTCGTCAGAATACACTGCCAGGACTTCTACTTCAATAACAAATGTTGGTTTGGTCCCAAATAATCCATCGTTATATCCAAACAGCGACGTTTTGTTCGTGAGTTCTAGACACTATCAGAATGCTACATCACGGTCTTGCGCATGGCTCATTGGCGTGACAAAAAAATTCTAAATATTCCATTACCGTACTTCGAAGAATGTCAACCGCTGTTTAAAACCAATTTTTATGCCATTTATCTCGTAGAAAAGCGATAATATTCCGACCGGGAATATGCATTGAGCCTAAACAGCCGAATTAAATTTCTCCTCAGGAGCGAATCGTGCACGCGCCTCATTCAAAGGTCCTCTGATCCGCCACTTACCAAAGGCGATAATGTGTTTCAGCCTGAGGCTGCCTCGTCAACCTTCAGGTATTTCCCGGGTTCTGAGAGCCTATCGGAGCCCTGGGATTTGTCACGTTACAGCTAAGATCCTTACTTTTCAATAAACAGATGCAAGACGCACGACTCCTTGTCAGACAGGGTACTTCCTGCATGAAACCTTGTCAGGTTTTTACCTGCCATAGGAGTTCTGTTATACTCACAGACACCATTCAAACAGTTTTAGAAAATTCAGAGTGTTTTCTATCCAAACCTGAACAATATGCATATTCTAGCTTCTGAGTTGGTGTAGGAGGCAGTTAAAAATGGGCACATATTTTTTCCAAAATTCTCAATACTGCCCCCTATCCCAAACAGGTTAACAAAATATTTACTTTTTTAACTTCAGTTTATTTGATAACACAATATACAGGGTGTACCTGTGACTATGCATAAATAATAAACAGCCAGTAGCAGGGGTCAATGCAAATAGTCCAGGCAGCCATTTGATAAACTGTTTAGCAGTCTAATGGCTTAGGGGTAGAAGCTGATAAAGAGCCGTTTGGACTTAGACTTGGCATTCCGGTTCTGCTGCCGTGCGGTAGCAGGGAGAACAGTCTATGACTAGGGTGGCTGGAGTCTTTGACAATTTTTAGGGCCTTCCTCTGACACCGCCTGGTATATAGGACCTGGATGGCAGGAAGCTTGGCCCCAGTGATGTACTGGGCTGCATGCACTACCCTCTGTCGCGCCTTGTGGTCGGATAAGAAGATTGTTGGAGCTGTACTGTTAGATTTCAGTGCAGCCTTTGATATTATTGACCATAACCTGTTGTTGAGAGAATGTATGTGTAATTGCTTTTCAACCTCTGCCATATTGTGGATTCAAAGCTATTTATCTAATAGAACTCAGAGGGTTTTCTTGGAAGCTTCTCTGTCAAACATGTAAAGTGTGGTGTACAGCAGGTCAGCTCTCTAGGCCCTCTATTATTATTATTATCATTTTTTTTTACAAATGACTTGCCACTGGCATTAAATAAAACCTGTGTGTCCATGTATGCTGATGATTCAACCCTATACGCATCAGCAACCACAGCTAAGGATGTCACTGAAACCCTTTACCACAGAGTGGCAGTCTGTTTTGGAATGGGTGGCCAATAATGAACTGGCCCTGAACATCTCTAAAACTAAGAGCGTTGTATTTGGTACAAATCATTCCCTAAGTCCTAGACCTCAGCTGAATCTGATAATGAATGGTGTGGCTGTTGAACAAGTTGAGGAGACTCAATTACTTAGTGTTACCTTAGAATGTAAACTGTCATGGTCAAAGCATATAGATTCAATGGTTGTAAAGATTGGGAGAGGTCTGTCCGTAATAAAGAGGTACTCTGCTTTTTTGACACGCCACTCCAGAAAGTCCTGCAGGCTCTAGTTTTGTCTTATCTTGATTATTGTCGTGGTCAAATGCTGCAAGGAAAGATGTAGTTAAGCTGCAGCTGGCACAGAACAGATTTGAGGAAAGACTGGCTGCGTCACTTCTTCTTTTCATATGAAACAATGTGTTGGAAATTCCTAATTGTTTGCATAGTCAACTTACACACATCACTGACACACACACTTACCCCACCAGACATGCCACCAGGGGATTTTCACAGTCCTCAGGTCTAGAACAAATTCAAGGAAACGTTATTATACAGATCCATAAGTGCATGGAACTCCCTTCCATCTTATATAGTGCAAGTGAACAGCAAACCTAGTTTCAAAAAACAAATAAAGCAACACCTCACAGCATAATGCCTCTCCCCCATGCAACCTACTTGTTGTGTGTATGTACTGACATGTATGTGCAACTGATAGATGCACACATACACATGTTAATGTTTTTAAATTTACAGTACCAGTCAAAAGTTTGGACACACCTACTCATTCAAGGTTTTTCTTTATTTTTACTATTTTCTACTATGTAGAATAATAGTGAAGACATCAAAACTATGAAATAACACATATGGAATCATGTAGTAACCAAGAAAGTGTTAAACAAATCAAAATATATTTTATAATTGAGATTCTTCAAAGTAGCCACCCGTTGCCTTGATGACTGTCTTGAAGGAGTTCCCACATATGCTGAGCACTTGTTGGCTGCTTTTCCTTCACTCTGCGGTCCAACACATCCCAAACCATCTCAATTGGGTTGAGGTCGGGTGATTGTGATAGTCGCACTAAGCGCAAACTAGATGGGATGGCGTATCGCTGCAGAATGCTGTGGTAGCCATGCTGGTTAAGTGTGCCTTGAATTCAAAATAAATAACAGACAGTGTCTACAGCAAAGCATCCCCACACCATCTCCTCCATGCTTCACGGTGGGAACCACACATGTGGAGATCATCCGTTCACCTACTCTGCGTCTCACAAAGACAGTTGGAACCCAAAATCTCTAATTTGGACTCATCAGACCAAAGAACAGATTTTGACCGGTCTAATGTCTATTGCTCGTGTTTCTTGGCCCAAGCAAGTCTCTTCTTATTATTGGTGCCCTTTAGTAGTGGTTTCTTTGCAGCAATTTGACCATGAAGGACTGATTCACGTTGTCTCCTCTGAACGGTTGATGTTGAGATGTGTATGTTACTTGAACTTTGAAGCATTTATTTGGGCTGCAATTTCTGAGGCTGGTAATTCCAATGAACATATCCTCTGCAGCAGATGTAACTCATAACTTCCTGTGGCAGTCGTCATGAGAACCAGTTTCATCATAGCTCTTGATGGTTTTTGCGACTGCACTTGAAGAAACTTTCAAAGTTCTTGAATTTTTCTACATTGACTGACCTTTGCTTAAAGTAATAATGGACTGTCGTTTTTCTTTGCTTTTTTCAGCTGTTCTTGGCATAATATGGACTTGGTCTTTTACCAAATAGGGTTATCTTCTGTATAGCAACCCTACCTCGTCACAACAAAACTAATTGGCTCAAACACATGAAGGAAAGAAATTCCACAAATTAAATTTTAACAAGGCACCTGTTAATTGAAATGCATTCCAGGTGACTACATCATGAAGCTGGTTGAGAGAATGCCAAGAGTGTGCAAAGCTGTCATTAAGGCAAAGGGTGGCTACTTTGAAGAATCTCTAATATAAAATATAATTTGATTTGTTGAACACAACATGATTCCATATATGTTATTTCATAGTTTTGATGTCTTCACGTCCAAACTTTTGACTGGTACTATATATATATATATATATATATATATATATTATAAACACCCGTCTCAACGTCAGCAGCGAAGAGGCGACTCCGGGATGCTGGCCTTCTAGGCAGAGTTCCTCTGCCCAGTGTCTGTGTTCTTTTCCCCATCTTAATCTTTTCTTTTTATTGGCCAGTCTGAGATATGGCTTTTTCTTTGCAACCCTTCCTAGAAGGCCAGCATCCCGGAGTCGCCTATTCACTGTTGACGTTGAGACTGGTGTTTTGCGGTTACTATTTAATGAAGCTGCCAGTTGAGGACTTGTGAGGCATCTGTTTCTCAAACTAGACACTCTAATGTACTTGTCCTCTTGCTCAGTTGTGCATCGGGGCCTCTCACTCCTCTTCCTATTCTGGTTAGCGCCAGTTTGCGCTGTTCTGTGAAGGGAGTAGAACACAACATTGTACGAGATCTTCAGTTTCTTGGCAATTTCTCGCATGGAAAGCCTTCATTTCTCAGAACAAGAAAGGACTGACAAGTTTCAAAAGAAAGTAATTTGTTTCTGGCCATTTTGAACCTGTAATTGAACCCACAAATGCTGAGGCTCCAAATATTCAACTAGTCTAAAGAAGGCCAGTTTCATTGCTTCTTTAATCAGGACGACAGTTTTTAGCTGTGCTAACATCATTGTAAAATGGTTTTCTAATGATCAATTAGCCTTTTAAAATTATAAACTTGGATTAGCTAACACAATGTGCCATTGGAACACAGGAGTGATGGTTGCTGATAATGGGCCTGTACGCCTATGTAGATATTCCATAAAAAATCTGCCGTTTCCAGCTACAATAGTCATTTACAACATTAATGTCTACACTATATTTCTGATCAATTTTATGTTATTTTAATGGACAAGAAATGTGCTTTTATTTCAAAAACAAGGATATTTCTAAGTGACCCCAAACCTTTGAACGGTAGTGTGTGTATACAGTGGGGAGAACAAGTATTTGATACACTGCCGATTTTGCAGGTTTTCCTACTTACAAAGCATGTAGAGGTCTGTAATTTTTATCATAGGTACACTTCAACTGTGAGAGGTGGAATCTAAAACAAAAATCCAGAAAATCACATTGTATGATTTTTAAGTAATTAATTTGCATTTTATTGCATGACATAATTATTTGATACGTCAGAAAAGCAGAACTTAATATTTGGTACAGAAACCTTTGTTTGCAATTACAGAGATCATACGTTTCCTGTAGTTCTTGACCAGGTTTGCACACACTGCAGCAGGGATTTTGGCCCACTCCTCCATATAGACCTACTCCAGATCCTTCAGGTTTTGGGGCTGTCGCTGGGCAATACAGACTTTCAGCTCCCTCCAAAGATTTTCTATTGGGTTCAGGTTTGGAGACTGGCTAGGCCACTCCAGGACCTTGAGATGCTTCTTACGGAGCCACTCCTTAGTTGCCCTGGCTGTGTGTTTCGGGTTGTTGTCATGCCTGAAGACCCAGCCACGACCCATCTTCAATGCTCTTACTGAGGGAAGGGGGTTGTTGGCCAAGATCTCGCGATACATGGCCCCATCCATCCTCCCCTCAATACGGTGCATTCGTCCTGTCCCCTTTGCAGAAAAGCATCCCCAAAGAATGATGTTTCCACCTCCATGCTTTACGGTTGGGATGGTGTTCTTGGGGTTATACTCATCCTTCTTCTTCCTCCAAACACGGCGAGTGGAGTTTAGACCAAAAAGCTCTATTTTTGTCTCATCAGACCACATGACCTTCTCTCATTCCTCCTCTGGATCATCCAGATGGTCATTGGCAAACTTCAGACGGGCCTGGACATGCGCTGGCTTGAGCAGGGGGACCTTGCGTGAGCTGCAGGATTTTAATCAATGATGGCGTAGTGTGTTACTAATGGTTTTCTTTGAGACTGTGGTCCCAGCTCTCTTCAGGTCATTGACCAGGTCCTGCCGTATAGTTCTGGGCTGATGCCTCACCTTCCTCATGATCATTGATGCCCCATGAGGTGAGATCTTGCATGGAGCCCCAGACCGAGGGTGATTGACCGTCATCTTGAACTTATTCCATTTTCTAATAATTGCGCCAACAGTTGTTGCCTTCTCACCAAGCTGCTTGCCTATTGTCCTGTAGCCCATCCCAGCCTTGTGCAGGTCTACAATTTTATCCTTGATGTCCTTACACAGCTCTCTGGTCTTGGCCATTGTGGAGAGGTTGGAGTCTGTTTGAGTGTGTGGACAGGTGTCTTTTATACAGGTAACGAGTTCAAACAGGTGCAGTTAATACAGGTAATGAGTGGAGAACAGGAGGGCTTCTTAAAACCTCTCTCGGGTATGTGGGACGATTTCGTCCCACCTACGTAACAGCTACTGAAATTCCAGTGGCGCGATTTTTGAATCGTTAGAAATACTATTACTTCAATTTCTCAAACATATGACTATTTTACAGCTATTTAAAGACAAGAATCTCGTTAATCTAACCCCACTGTCCGATTTCAAAAAGGCTTTACAACGAAAGCAAAACATTAGATTATGTCAGCAGAGTGCCCAGCCAGAAAAAATCAGACAGCCATTTTTCAAGCTAGCATATCATGTCACATAAACCCAAACCACAGCTAAATGCAGCACTAACCTTTGATGATCTTCATCAGATGACACACCTAGGACATTGTGTTATACAATACATGCATGTCTGTTCAATCAAGTTCATATTTATATCAAAAAACAGCTTTTTACATTAGCATGTGACGTTCAGAAAAAGCATAACCCCCGCAAACTTCCGGGGAATTTACTAACAGTTTGCTAAATTACTCACGATAAACGTTCACAAAAAGCATAACAATTATTTTAAGAATTATAGATACATTACTCCTCTATGCACTCGATATGTCCGATTTTAAAATAGCTTTTCGGATGAAGCACATTTTGCAATAATCTAAGTACATAGCCCGGCATTACAGATACCCATCCAGGTCAGCCTCCACCAAAATCACATTTCCTATAAGAAAAATGTTCTTACCTTGCTTGTTCTTCATCAGAATACACTGCCAGGACTTCTACTTCAATAACAAATGTTGGTTTGGTCCCAAATAATCCATCGTTATATCCAAACAGCGACGTTTTGTTCGTGAGTTCTAGACACTATCAGAATGCTTCTTCA